>NC_064622.1:203993787-204306639 GCF_023898315.1 Schistocerca nitens
CGTACGCTTCTCAACAACAGATTCGGTGACCGATGGATTGGTAGAGGCGGACCCATTCCATGGCCTCCACGCTCTCCTGACCTCAACCCTCTTGAATTTCATTTATGGGGGCATTTGAAAGCTCTTGTCTGCGCAACCCCGGTACCAAATGTAGAGTCTCTTCGTGCTCGTATTGTGGACGGCTGTGATACAATACGCCATTCTCCAGGGCTGCTTCAGCGCACCAGGGATTGCATGCGACGGAGGGTGGATGCATGTATCCTCGCTAACGGAGGACATTTTGAACATTTCCTGTAACAAAGTGTTTGAATTCACGCTGGTATGTTCTGTTGCTGTGTGTTTCCATTCCACGATTAATGTGATTTGAAGAGAAGTCATAAAATGAGCTCTAACACGGAAAGTAAGCGTTTCCGGACACATGTCCACATAACATATTTTCTTTCTTTGTGTGTGAGGAATGTTTCCTGAAAGTTTGGCCGTACCTTTTTGTAACACCCTGTAATTATAAACAGGTAGCCATGGAGGCCTCACTTAGGCCATACGTTACTAAGCGCCTTGTTAGAGGTTGCTTCCTATCGTCTGAAGGCTAGGCTACTTTACTACTGGACGTCCCGAGCAAGAGTGGACGAGAGCTGGCTAGAAACTTCATACAAGCCGCGGAGCGGCGCTAGCGGCGCTTCTCGCGACTCGCAGGTCTGACGATACTAATACGGACCACGGTCGATAACTGCAACCCCTAACAGTTGTGGTATCGAACGTTCATACCACAGTCCTCCCTCGCAAATGTGCGAACGGCCGCTGAATATTGCTTACGACCGTCGGGTGGAAGACCCCATGCTTACGTAGTCGAGGAGGTGGGGAGCCTGACTGCAGGCGAGGCATGCCCACCCACACCCTGCCATTCGGACCGAGTGGAGACAGGAAACACCTGGAAACCTACTCCAGGGTGCACGTCAACATGAGGTGTCTGCGCTTCTACAACTATGGGAGAAACCGAAGGGTCGACTTCTGTTGGGTCGGAGCACCCGACCGGCAACAAAGACTGGAAACCGGGAAGTGCAGAGTGTTCTACGGCGGTGGATGGCGTTGTAACCAGAATCTCACTGCGCCCTATCACAGTTGAAGGCACCTGGTCCTTATGGTCTTCCGGTCGCCGCAGCGACGCACTGCGGGCGACTCCGGCACGAAACATGGAGTCCGCGTTGGCGCGTCGTCGGGTGGCAAAGGTGAAGCTACTGGCGCTGGCAGTCTGCATGCTAAGCACACTGAACCTACACCTGGAGTTATGGGTGGGAGAGTATACCGTGTGAGAGCAGGAACAATCTCAAAGTTGTCCTAGGCACGCTGACTGCAAAATTGTGCATCACGCTGGTAATTCGACCTGATGGGCAGCCATTCATGAACAGCATTCGAGGGGATGTTTTCCAACATACTGCAAGAAAGAAAATGTGCTGTGCTGAGAAAATGTGTGGTTAAGTTTTCTTTCTCGCAGTCAATTTTAACCACTATAGCGGGGCATGGATTACATTAGACACATTGTATTTTCCATGTCTATTCCTTCTTCTGACATACAATTTCAAACAAAAATTGTAAACACTTGCCGGCTGCAGCCCAACCACCTTCCTGCTTGTGGCATACTTCTTCTATCCCCTGCAGCGTCCGCTGAAGTGCGCTATATATATGCCTATTTAATATGAAGGAACACAATTAAAACATTCGTTGCTTCCAAACTACAACAGATAGAGACAGTTTTAAAGTTCCTGGAAAGAGAATGCATAAAAATTTGAATTTTTCTCTTTCCAGGAACATTAGAATTGTGTTTCTGTGTTTCGTAGTTTGGAAGCAACAAATGCTTGAAATCTGTCCGTTTTTTCTGAATAGCCCTGTATTTATAACTTAACGCTAATGATGTTCAATGGCTCTAGTGCAGTTACTTTTCGCAATGAGTCTTTAAAAGGAATCTCTATCGCCTGAGCTGCGTCTTCAGTTGACGTGGTACCAGCCGTGACATTAAATGAAATTACTGTATAGCCGTGTGGATCATTTCATTCAAAATTACCTTTGTTACTGAATATACCAATTCAGGTAATCGGAAAGATTGTATTTCAAATACATTTCTACTAACCCGGACAATATTTCATACAAAAGTTAGTGTCGGCTGTTAATCACACATTCGGATATCTCGCAAATTGTTTCTTTATGGACATATTTTTTTTAAACATTCTTCATTCTATTATAGTCCGTTTACATTCATGTCATTTTTGTCGTTACTGATGATACGCCCTTTTCACATCCGGAGAGTGCTAGCTTGCTAAATAACTATTATACAGCTCTCACGTTCAGAAGGGAATGAAATCATGACATACATATTTCACGTTTCGACCAGTACTAACATTGTCACGGAGCAGCACCCCATGCTTAAGTTGACTCTTCATAGGAATTTTCCAGTTTTCTTTCTCACGCCAGCGTCCTTTCCTTTCTTGCAGCTGTCCATATCGCTGGGTTCCATGACATCCGGCCCTGTCTTGGGCGTCTTCAGCGCTGGCATGTTCCTGCCGTGGGTGAACACAATCGTAAGTATTTTAACGCGTAATGATTTCACGTGACCCACAGAGTAAGTTGAAAATATATTTTTCATGAATAAAAGTACTCCGGGTGTGTTTATTTCAGTTTCCCTGGTGTTTATTTACGACTCGTATTTTCGAGCGAAAGCTCCATTGTCAGTATTCCAAGATTGAAACAATGTTTTTCATTGTGACTTGGTGACGTAGAAACAGCTGAGGGAGGTTAGGAAAACATATGAGCACTAGTACAATAGAGCACCGCATAATAATGTACTTTCATACTGCGAGAACCTGCTTTCCCGATCGTTCGACCTGAAATTACTCTAACCTTTTTGTTTTCATTACACAAATAAATATTCATCAAACGTAAGTACGAAAACATTGAGAAAAAACATTTTAAACACCCCAGTTTACTTTCTCGTCGTTCTGTGATCACGATCGTGGTAGATACACACATTTGATTTCGTTAATATATTTCTGGTTGGACTTGAACTTTCACCTCAGGTTAGAGGATGTGCGTCATTCACAAGACTGGTTTTGTTAAAACTGATAGCATATTCTCTGATACAGTATTTATTTTCACATAGGACGACAGTCATTCACAGATTAATGTAATAGGTAATAGTCACTGTCATTTCAGTTTAAGTAGTGTAGCTGATACTGTATTGACTACACAGGCACACATACGTGTTACTGGGGCAAAAGGCAGCTCACTAGTCACTGCTGTGTGTGACTTAAACAATACTACTCGCAACTGCTACTATTCACCATATTTTTGCATAACAAAAAAAGAAAGAAAATGAGAGAGAGAGAGAGATAAACAGCTATAAAAATTAAGGAATAAAAAGAAATATAATCAACAACTACGGAAACTTTTTTACGTACAATACTCAAGGACTCAACAAATGTGATTGTATATCTCTTACAGTATAATATTTTTGAGTGCTTTGAAATTAAGTTTTAAAATTGTAATGATGATTTTGAAATAAACTGAGTGACGAAATAATGTAACTTACAGAATTGAAACAATATGTACAAATAATAATACAAAACTGACTAATAAATCAATAGACAGGATGAAACCCTTATAACTCTGTTACTAATCAGCATTAACACACAAAGTGTTAACAGCCCGGTTTTTCAAATGTCGTTCTCAAACTGGAAATAATGGCAAAACATGTAGCCTAATCTAATAAGTAAACTGAATGCCACTGTAAAAATGTAAGCAACATAAAAGTACTTGTAAAACAGATTGAAAATGTAAGTAAAATATTTATCAAACTAGCCTGCAAGTGAGAAATATCATGCAGAAAATGAATAAATCAGCACACAAAAAATTTGTTATATTGGAAGTGTTCTACGTCAGAACAAAAATACAAGAATATTCGTGCAATTGCTTACTGCAACCAAGCAACTATAAAGAAATACCTCTTTTCAAGTCTGTATACTCGAAACAGTGGCTCATTAATAAACAATTTTTAGTGAGCAGGCCATTTTTCTGACTAGCACTGTGCAACCTATATGTTGATGTGAATAACATACGCAAAATTCGTGTTGGTTTTATGGTACAGTTTAATATTCTGTATGCACTGTAATCCATGATATTTACCTGAAATAATGAACCTCAATTCAAAGCAAGTAGGATGTACAATCATTTTGATACTGAAGTGAACAATGTAGTAGTGATTAAATTTCTTCCTTGAAATTTCAAATGAGATTTGAAAAGAACCCACTCCTTCCATTTATATATTAAAGAATTCATTAACTTACCATGTATCTGCTTGAGGTAATTAGTTTCTTTATTCATGAGGTTTAATAACTGTTCCAGCATTTTTTGTCACGTGAGATTCCAGTTTTTTGTGAGTGCGTCACATACTGTTCAGATATGTGTTTGAACGGACTTTACATGTGGCGTACCGATGGTGCCATGACAAACTGTCTATCATTGAGTTGGAGTCTTTAAGTCTTACATACCAGTTCTTATGGTTCAGAAACATTCTTCCAAGTTCGCAAGTAATGCGTGTTACTGGGCTTGAAGCTGAACTGTAAGTCGAAATTAAAATTAGCTTTGGGCTACAATTCTCTCTGAAACACTTTCATAATTTTTATCTAAACTTTGAGCCATTATCGCTAAGAATGCATTCTGGTTTTATGAAATTCAGAAAAAATCTAACTTTGTGAGCGTTATGCAGCAATTAGAATAAATATCAGAAAAGAACGTATCTTTGAAAAAGTTACAGTACTACCATTATGTACATTAAACTGCTTTTAAATTTCGTCACTGGTTCACGCACACCGACTGAAACATCATACTAGGTTTGTCATGTACTATACCAGATATATATCCTATATGGTGCTCGTCTGAAACTTTCGTCTTCTGACGTAAGTCACAAAAGTTTAGTGTTTCACCAGCTCTTTTCTTCGTGTTACTAAATATCTAATATTCTAGCAATTCCCTGAAGGGTTTACTTGGTCGAAAATATGTGTACGTTTTGTGAACGTATTTCATAAGATGATAATTGGTGTAAAATATTCAGTTATTTAGGTAATATTTCTTAATCTGTACTGCAGTAGAGTTGGATTCAAGAGGTTCAGTCTACAACTTTTTTTACTTTCTTCAATATTTAGTCTGCATCCTTGTATTGCCAAAACGATATGCAGTAATTTCTTGATAAACTTGTTTCCTGCCACGGTCTTTAGGAAGTTACCAATATGACTGCCAGATTTTTATTGTCAGCTACGTGGAAGTGATTACAACAGTTGCAGTCTGACTGCTCAATTATTCCTCTTCCCAGCATTTTTTAATTTAGTGATCCACAAGTTCACATTTTAATAATGAAATAGGATAAAGTTCGCTTATGAGTAGCCTATGATTCTTGACAAGTAACTGGCATTTACAGCCTTTCAATTAACCTTGCTGAGTTCGAATTCCCTGCTTTCAATGGAAAACTTCAAAAATATCTTCTCACATATGGCATTACTTTTATTTCCAACTGCACTAATAATTCTCACACTATTTTCTGAAACACTGGAAAGCTCGATACGCTGAACAGTTGGTGATATAATTACTGCAAAACTGTGATAAATTGACAGCCAAGTCCACAATAAATTCTAAATTGAATCGACAGATTTGAACTGGTATAACAGACATTAAGACATTGTCCAGAATTATTTTTCCTTTTTCTCTCATGCTATGGTCATGGCGTATGAGATAGCAATGCTAACAAATTCTGACCCATTGTGTTTTTCCTTTGTTTCAAACTGCTTCTTATTCGAAACTAAACTCAGTTTTCCAGATAACGATGCAATTGCACCCGTTGCCCACGATTCGCTCTGTCTGATGAACTACCACATCTTCGTTCGCTATACTATGGCCGACAATTTTCTTTGAATTGTTGACATTCTTCATCTGCATACTGGTTACCTACCTACTTACGATTATCATTTACCAATAAGTTCTAATTATGTTCTTCATTACATGTTCTATGATTGACATTGTTTTAAGGTTGATTCTGTTCCTTGTCCGAATTTTGAGTGCATCCATTATTACGGTGTCCTCCTTGCACTTGGAGCTCATCGTTAACAACTTCAATGCGATCTATTGCCAACAATACTTGTAGAAAATCACGGTGCGGCAAAACAGCAAATCTTTCGCGCACAGAGAAACTCACTTTTATGTTAAGAACTGAATGATACATTGATCCCTTACCAGCACGTTCATACAGGGTGAGTGACTGTTTCCATCAAAAATAACTCCGAAAGTACGATAGGAGCTGAAAAGCTTGCGGGACAAAAGTTGCTTGGAACAACGAGGACCGTAACATGCCGTTCGTTTTTTCTTGCTAGGTGGGGTCGCTTTGGAGATATGGTCAACTTCGTTTTTTTTAAAATGGGATGCTATAGTTTGGTAATTATTTTTAATAGCGGCTATCGAGGCGAATCCAATGATGTGTAACAGTAACGTCTCTGAAGGTCAACGAAGGTCACAAAGGTGGCATGAACGCCCATTTCCAGAAGGTGTTCGAAGTGGTGACCATTGTTATCAATACAGTGCTGCAATCTTCTTGTCATGGATTGAGTGGTATTTCTTATCAACTCGGCACTTATCGAAACACAAGCTCTGACAATTCTCTCTCGCATATCTTCAGGTGTAGTTGGAACGTCTTCATAGACAATGTCTTTTACGGATCTCCTCAAGAAAAAATCCAGAGGCGTCAAGTCTGGCGAACGAGCCGGCCACGACACACCTCCACCGCGTCCAGTCCAACGATTTAGGAATTGTCTCCGCAACGCTTTTCTAGCCATCAGCGAAAAATGTTCGGGACACCCATCTTGTTCATACCATATTCTGTTCCTTGTTCCTAAAGGTATTTCCTATAATAACCGACATAATTTTTCTAGCAGGAAAGTAGTGTAATTCCTACCATTAAGATTTCCTTCGATGAAATAGGGGCCTATAAGTCTGTTCTCCAGAATGTCACATTATACATTCACCGACCACAGTTTCCGGTGTGCGACTAGCCGCAGCCAACATGGATTTTCAATTCTCCATTAATGCATATAATTCAAATTAACATTTCCCTAGTTAGTGAATGCAGTCTCGCCAGTAAATAAAATCAAATTAATAAATGTCTCATCCCTCCGAATCTGAAGTTGAGCCCCTAGTATAATTCAATGCGACGGATACAGTCTGTACCAGTTAATTCTTGGCGGAGACTGATATGGTAAGGATTATATTTATGGTGACGCAGAACACGAACAACACTACTGTTCATCACACCAGACTCCCTTGCTATTTGAAGCAAACTAACACAAGCATCTCGAACCACACTGGCAGAAGTACCAATATCCAATTCCTCGTTAGTAACTTTCCTTTGCCGGATATTTTTGCGATGCGTTAAAGATCCAGTTGTTCTTAATTTATCTTACACATATTTAAATGTACGACGTGTAGGGTGAGTACGTTGAGGATATATTTCAGCGTATAAGTCTCTAGCTCTCACTTTCGTTGGCATTCTCCGTAAATGAAAAGCATATCGACTTGTTCTTCGAAGGAATACATCATTCATATTCACGTTATTCGACGATACTAGTCTTGCCGTTACTATTTGTGTTGTATTATGAAACCGGCGAATGGCGTTTACATGTCAGTGGCACGCTAGATGGATACGCCGTATTCGGCAATATTTATTATTTGCACTATATACGAGAGAGAACTGTCAGAGCGTGTGCTTCGATAAGTGCCGATGTGATAAGGAATACCATTCAATCCATGATAAGACTTCATCACTGAACTGACACCAATGGTCATTACTTTGAACCTTCTGTAAACGGACGTTCATGCCACCTTTTTGACCTTCGTGGACCTTCAGAGTCCTTACTGTTACACGTCATTGGATTCGCCCCGATAGCCGCTGTTAGAAAATAAGTACCAAACTATAGCATGCCATTTAAAAAAAAAACTAAGTTGACCTTCATATCTCTAAAGCGACCCCACCTAGCAACAAAAAACCAACGTCACATTATGGCACCCGTTGTCCCATGCAACACTTGTCCCACAAACTTTTCAGCTACTGCCATACTTCCGGAGTTATTCTAGGTGGCAGTAGTTAGTGACTGACTCTGTATATGCGTTTTTATCCTCGTGTTCCTAAAAAAAGCTACTCATCGTGTCTTTATTTCTAAAATATATAGGGGGTGACATTAAGTCAATTCCAGTTATCTGCTGGAAGCTTTCAGACCAATACATACACAAAAGTGCCTTCTTAAGTTCTTGATGAGTACTACACGTTTTGGAGGCTTTACTTCCCCATACACGAGTGGTTTTGATACAGTAATGAAATTTTTTCATTTTCTTAAAGTATCTTTATTTATGCATCAACATCGGTATCGTGCTACACTTCAGCCAGCGTGTTTTCCAATCTTGGAATTACTTCTGGAACTTACTTTTCGTTACGGTGTTCAGCTCCTTCAGCGATTCTGTTTTTATCTCTTCAGTGATGGCCTCGAGAATAGTATGTAGTCACAGGGAGCCCATATTCGGAGAACAGGATGCCTGAGGCAACATAACGGTATTGGGTTTTTGCCAAACAATCGCGAATAGGTATTGAGCTGTGAGCGGGAGCTTTATCGTGATGCGATTTCCACGAGTGGTTTAGCGACAATTATGGTTGTTTTCTTCGTATTGTTTCATGCAAAACGATACATAACTCCCGGGTCGTATTCGATATTGCCCGTACGACGTAAGGCAGGAACTCGTGATACACTATTCCATTGTAGTCAGATAAAACTGTGAGACGAATCTTCATATGTGTTCGAACTTAGAGAATTTTTTCACCCGTGGCTCTTCATGCTGTATCCATTGGGACGATTGTCCATTGGTTTTGAAGTCATACCCGTATACCCATTTGTCGTCTCCTGTTATAACGTCTACAATTTCTGAGTCGTTGTCGACTTTATTCACCAATTTTTTGGACGATGTCTACGCGACGTAGTTTTTGGTCGAAATTCAGCAGTTACGGAACAAATTTTGCTGCTACACGTTTCATGCCAAAAACATCCGAATTATTGCTTGGCATGAGCCACAGGATACGCGGAAATCGTCATTAACCTCTGTGATGGTGATTAGGCGATTTTACAGAATCACTTTCTTTATTTCATTCACATTGTCGTC
The DNA here is from genome assembly GCF_023898315.1 of Schistocerca nitens. Classification (NCBI taxonomy): domain Eukaryota; kingdom Metazoa; phylum Arthropoda; class Insecta; order Orthoptera; family Acrididae; genus Schistocerca; species Schistocerca nitens. Next base: position 204,003,025 of record NC_064622.1, read on the forward strand.
AGTAATTGAAGTGCTTGGCGTCTTGGGCGGTCTTCGTCTTCAACTTCTTGTCGACCCTCTTTGAAACGTTTATATCATCGTAAAGTCTTGTATTACTGATAGTAGATTCACCAAAAGCCAGAGCCAACATTTCGAATGCAGTGCTGGACCATATTCTATTTTTTAAGCAAAATTTAATTCAAATTCTTTGACTCATCTTTTTCAAAAGTAAAAGCTCTCCGAGCACTCTAAAACACGTATAACCTTTTTGATTGTCAACAATAAACTAAATACTCAAAACAGCTGAAAAATCAGACACATATCAATGATATGTGTACCAACAAGATAAAAAAAGAATTTGAAACTCGAATGTGTAAAACCCGCGAAATACAAATATTCGCGTTACTTTTTGATCACACCTCCTATGTGCTCCATCTTCCAAATAAATTACGCACATTTTGATTTTTTGTCATTCAGCATACGCGGTTGGGAAAGCATTACGAAATTTTTCCGTGAAAGCAGTTTAATGTCTTCCATTTCCTGGGTCGAATTGAAAGTTTTGTAGACTGAAATAACTGTTAACTCCCAGATGTAATGCCATTACCGGTACTATAAAATGATGACTTATTTGTTCCAGAAATATGTAAAATTGTTCTTTTAATGCTTCACACCAGAACGCTTCCACAGTATTGTGGTTGACGACAGTACCATTAATGCTGTTAGGTTTAGTTTCGAGAGCTTCTTTCTGAAGGCCCTTCAGCAATTTACAAATTTCGTTTTCTACTACTGAACAGAGGTGTTTCGTATTAGCTCCCTCAGTGTTTTCTTAGGTCGTGTGATTAACTGTTTCGTTAGCTCACTGCTTATACAGTCTCCGTGTTCAGGTAATTCCGTATCTACGGTCACGATTTCAGTTTCAGCGTTTTCGCATAGCAAATTTTATTCCAATTTCATTTCATCATATCTTCGCGTTAATAACTCAGTAAAGTCACACAGCATATGTGTTATTTCTTTGTTTTTCTAGCATCCACATTTCAGATATTAGTATTCATCTCCTGAATGTACAGTTCACTCCCTTTAAAAATAAGCCACAATGCGAGTTATTCACTGCCTATTCTTGAACATGTGTGTTCTGCGTAGTTAACATTGGTACATTTGAATAAAACTGCACATCTTCATAAGTTTCAGTATTTCCTGTTTTGTTCAATTCTCTTCCACTGAATTATTCAGTAATACATACTGTAAAACTTCAAATTTATCGATAATATTAGCTATGCCAATTATTTTTATAGTCTGAGTTCTACTGTTGCGCAATTAAAAGTGCCAACAGCCACTACGAAAGTTCAGTGTCTGTACATTTCACAAAATTCTGTTCATTACCGATACTGACGAATTTTGGAGGAGAAAAGTATTTGCTCTGTAAACTCATTGTTTTCCTTTTTCTGCTAGAGTAGATTTGTTAGATCTAAAGATGGCGTGGTGTTCCAAGTCCTTTGTCCCATGCGTCAGAGTATTGTGATCAGCTTACTTTCTTATTATCCTGTCCTCACAGTGGCAGTAAATAAACACATTTAATTTAGTTAAAGTATTCCAAGTTGGAAGGAACCTAGTCCTCAGATTGAATGATAGGCATCAATCAGTTTCAATCAGGAATCAGGTATCGTTACCAGTGATAGTGTTTTCTCTAATCTGTATATATTTTCACGTAGAGCAAAAGAATCTGGAATAGTCCCCAATTCCGATCTCCGGGTGGGGTTGTAAGGTGTCAGGCAAATCCAACACCTTCCATGAAAACCCTGACATGATAAGCAAATCCAGTAGTATGTCACATAGCTCCGAATAAATCGTGATATTAAATTAGCCAAAGTAATACTAGTAACGAGTGAGCAAATGGAATACCACAGACTAACACAAGAATGCCTAAATGCATGTCATACCTTCCCACCGTGAGACAGACGCAGTTCCGAGGGGAGAAACGAGAACAGAAGCCGAGAGCAGAACCGTGTTAAGCTGGAAGGCCCTACGATAAGGGACGGACGGACACCCACGTCGCCAGCTAACCGCTAGGACCACACCACCCGCAAGTTTTAGCGTGTGAGACTTTTTCGCGTCTCTGTTACGTCAGACCCCCCCCCCCCAGCCCATGTTAAAAGCTACAGCTCTCCAGAAGAACAGTATAGATCTTACGATAACACTAAAGGACCACACCAGCTGCAAGTTTTAGTGTGCGACTTTTTCGCGTCTCTGTTACGTTGCAAACTTTAAAAACATTGCCCCACCACGAAAAGTATAACGTTTCTCATTGGATAGACAGAATTTTTGTAGGCGGAGCTTAAGGTTAACATTGAGACCCTGATTGGTCAGATGAAAACACAGCCAGATAGTTTTTTTAAACCAACTTCGGTAAATTGTAGTAAGAAGAAGTTAGGAGAAATTGATTCCGAGGCGGCGAGGTGAGCGGAGCTGTGCTGCCCGCCGCCCCCTGACGAACACCGACAAGGTAATGAACGCACGCGATGCCGCATAACAGTGCATAAAGCTTCACTCAGAACTGCAGAAGTCTCATCTGTTACACCCCCTTTTTGCGTAATACTAGTGTCGATCGTCAATTAAAGCTCATGGTGTTCACATTTGCCACTTGAAGTAAAAATCTGAAACGCGATGATTTTTCTGTTACATAGTTATTGAGAAGCCACATCAGCCACTGTAATTTACGACAAGTTAGATAAGTAATTAAAGACAACTGAGGGTCACTGTAGACCATTTTGATAGTTTTATCTCTTGTGAAACTTAATTAAAACCTAGATTATAGATGTGATATGGCATAGGTCATACTGCAATCCATTGTAGAACTTGTAAAAACCCACTCAGGGAATATTCGTTCACATTTTTGTTGAACGCAGTTGGTTTTTTTCATCCTGTATTAAAACATTTCCTTTTATCAATAGTGCAATTTACAAAAAATATTTTTGTGAGTAGAATAAAATTTCCAATGGTAAACTTAACTGCTTTTTCGACATTATTTTACCAGATAACTAAAAATAGGAAAGCCTTGAACCCCTTCCACTAAATTTAGTTAGTATTAAGATTCTTTTACAGGGAGTGCAGTGGAGCTGACGCTGATATCATTAAGTATTTGGTTATATCATCGCTAGTCTCACTGAACTCTTCTGAATTCTACATGTCATGTGTGATCTGGCGTCTCCTTACCAGCAACAGGTCCCAGGTTCAAACTAGTCAATTCCCTAAAAAACACGCTCAGAGCGTCGTTGCGCGAAAGTGGTAGGGAGACACGATTCAGAACAACAGAAACCACGCAGAATGTTAGAGGGTTTGCCAAAGGGGAGGTGACCATGAGAAAAAGATTCAATAACCAACGGAAGGACATAGTTCTACTAGTCGGGGCGTGGAATGTCAGAAACTTGAACGTCGTGGGGAAGCTAGAAAATCTGTAAAGGGAAATCCAAAGGCTCAGATATAGTAGGGGTCAGTCAGGTGAAATGGAAAGAAGACAAGGATTTCTGATCAGACGAGTATAGAGTAATCTCAACTGCAGCAGAAAATGGAAAAAAGGGACTAGGATTTGATATGAACAGGAAGGTAGGCAGTACAGTTATAGGGTTGTTCTGATCAGAATCGACAGAAAACCAACAGTCCAGTTATACATGCCGACGTTGCAAGCTGAAGATGGAGAGATAGAGAAAGCATATGAGGATATTTAAGGGTAATGCGGCACGTAAAGGGATATTAAAATCTAATAGTCATGGGGGACCGCAATACAGTTGTAGGGGAAGTACTAGAAAGAAAAGTTAGAAGAGAATATGTGCTTGGGACAAGGAATGACAGAGAAGAAAGACTAATTGAGTTCTGTAATAAATTTCAGCTGGTAATAGCGAATTCCCTGTTCAAGAATCATAAGATGAGGAGGTATACTTTCATAAGGCCGGGTGATACGGAAAGATTTCGGTTAGATTACGTCATGGTCAGACAGAGATTCCGAAATCAGTTACTGGAGTGTAAGGCGTACCCAGGTGCAGATATAGACTCAGATCACAATATAGTAGTGATGAAGAATCTTCAGTGACATGAAATTTTGATAAATTTAAAAGCACAACTAGCTCAAGGAGACAATGACAAGGAAATTCACACACAACCTTAAATACCAAAGCACCGCTTGACGGCGCAAAATTGTTACTACGTATTATACTTGCCAGCAAGGAAGAAGTTTGCAATTCCAATTTAAATTAGCTGCTGAAGTTGTATACAGAAAATAAACTTTGATTCATTAAATTGACCACTTAACATGTTAACAATAATAATAGAAAAGGAATCGCCGAATATCGGCCACATTTATAATTCAAGACAAATGCAACGGAACCAGGGGACAGCGCAGTTACATGCACTTGCAATACCAATTATCCCGGGCCCACGTCCACATGGTTTAAGGAATGACTGCCGAAAATCAAAATGGCTACAGGGAGCAATGACATCCAAAAGGTCCACTACAAAATGGCTCACCATTTAAAGTTAGTCCAGGAGTTCGCTCTTAATATGCACTGCAGGGTAGACTCCCGCGCTCGCCTCAGGATTCGAGATAGACAGGACTCTTAAACAGAGCCTATGTTGACCGGTGTCTGCTTCCGCAATCCAGTTCCGCTCGTTACCAGACCCAGGCGCGGAATGTCAACACCGTGCGTCCTCGCAGTACACCAAGCGCGATGCTCCGTGCGCTGTCTTCCCCCTGACACCGCCTCCGACCGAGTCTCCGTCACTGCCTCCGGTCGAGTTTCATCTCGCGAGACGCGGTCGTCCTATATAGAGGACGCTAGCCAACCGCAGAACTCGTAACGTCGACAGAGAAATGATCCTGCCAAGAACATCGCAGGGAGTCACGGTTTGATTAATTGTACCTGAGTAGCGAATCTATCCGGGACTTTTCTACACTTCTAAAGCTACCTAAGTCGATTATCGGTGATGTGATTCCGAAGTGGAAACGCAAGGGAATAGCCACGGCTGAGCCAAGACCCGGCAGAATTCATGTACTGAGAGGCAAGGATCACCGAACATTGCGGAGAGTAGTCGTAAGAAACCGCATGAAATGAGCAGAAGGAATCAGTCGTGAGTTACAAAGTGCTGACAGAAGCCCAGCTAGCACAGTGATTGTTAACAGGCAATTAAAAGTCATGGAGTACAATGGTTGAGCAGCCCCCCGTAGGCCACACATTTCTGTACTTAGTTTTAAGCGACACTTGATGAGAGAACGACGTTAATAGGCAGTTTATGGCTGGAAACGAGTCATTTGAGGTGATGAATAACGCTGTACACTGTAGTAATCCGACAGGAGTGTTTGGATTTGGCGAAGGTCTGCAGAACGTTACCTCTTGCTGTTGTCAACAAAAAGTACAGAAGAGATACTGTTATGGCATAGATTTGTCTTTCAGTGTTTAGTGTATGGTGGCAACGGCCCTGCCGCAGTGGATACACCGGTTCCCGTGAGATCACCCAAGTTAAGCGCTGTCGGGCGTGGTCGGCTCTTGGATGGGTGACCATTCAGGACGCCATGCGCTGTTGCCATTTTTCGGGGAGCCCTCAGCCTCGTGATGCCAATTGAGCAGCTACTCGGCCGAGTAGCAGCGGCTTCGGTCAAGAATACCATCATAACGACCGGGAGAGCGGTGTGCTGACCCCTCCTATCCGCAGCCCCCACTTAGGATGACACGGCGGTCGGATGGTACCGGTAGGCCACTCGTGGCCTGAAGACGGAGTGTTTACTGTATGGTCCCATTATTGCGCTTAAGAAAACGGCAATTGCGGAAAGATATGAACACATTTTACATCCGTTTGTACTGCATACAGTGAGGAACTGTTCAGAGACGACGACTGTTTTCGTCAACATGACAATCTACCCTGTCGTAAAGCAGCTACTATGAGGCAATGGTTTGTGGACAATAAAATTCTTGAAATGGGCTGCTCTACTCAGGGTCCGAAACTGAACCCACCTTTGGGATGGGTCGTCATGTCGACTTCGCTCGGCATCCCAGTGTCCAAAATGACGATCTTCTCTCGAGGGAAAATGGGCTACCTTCCTTCCACACACATTGGGACACCTCATTCATGGTGTCCCAGTAGAATACAGGCCATCATAAAGGTGAAGGGCAGACTTGCACTACATACATTTTCACTAATAAATGCCCAGATAGTTTTGACACGTTCTTAGAAATAAAGGTTAGCATTTGTAGACTTAGAGAAACCTTTTGACAATGTTGACTGGAACATTTGACAAGTTCGAGAAGCGTAGAGACCTCCTTCTTAGATGTGTAAAACAGTGGAGCTTCTTTTATAGTAGATACACAAGAAAAGTAGCTCTGCAGTGCTGGTATTGTCTAACGTTCCTCTTTAATTCATACTGTTTCTTTTATTTATTCTTCCCAATAGGAAGGAACACGGAAGAAAAAGAGTTTATAACATTAGAGGTGGGGACCTAAATTGTACTGTGCAACGATTGTGACAGAAATCGATATTAATCTAGTAGAATCACCCTAGCAGTCGTCGTTAATTATTTTTGAGAAGGCTGAAAATCTAAATGAAGACAAGGACTTGAACCGCCTCTCTGGAGAAATGTGTTGACTGCGCCAAATCACTCAGGCTTGACGGATCGCTCCGATCATTTGTACCGTAATTCACTCAGTTTTACAGGATATGTTACAGTTTCTCGGATGCTTGTACCCAAGTTTATTTCAAACAAGCCATCTTTCATCCTCGGTACCTTTCTGGATGCAGTCTGTATCCAGGTCCTAGCACCGAGGGTTTGGCCATCAACTAAACTTGTTTGCTTCTTGCGTTGGTGGCATATCAGAGAGATACCAATATAACGCTTGCTCGATTTAGGGGAAGTTTCTGTGCACTATCCGGGTAATGTTAACCTTAGGATTTTATATCTTGTTTTCTCAGGAACTATCCAAGGCAATAAAACAAACCTTTGCCAGGATATATAGTCATATACATTTACTGATTTGCTGTCAAGTATCTAACTCTGCTAAGAATCATGATATGAAGCTCTTAATAAAGATTTTAAAATATCTATGTAATTCTAAAAACATATTTTTATGATCAAACTGTGAATGTTATCTCTACCAAGGCAGATCCAAATAAACATAATAACGGTGTCAATAAGATTAAAAACTTCAGAGGTTTAGCTGAAGTAGTTCCTGAGCGAAAATATTTGCAACAGAAAGCAGTTGTTCAGAAATCCGGCTTGAAAGCTCAGGTTAATGAAAATTCACTGCCGAGTGAAGAGACAGGTACAAACTCTGGAACTTTGTAATCTTTACCTTCTTGAGGATCAACCACATGCAGTCTCTTTCTCCTTGTGATGGATCTTGCCGCTTCTGTTGTATTCTTGGCCATAGTTTCTGCATTGGCGAAATTCTGTCTATCCAGTTCTTGTAGGAGTGCTTCTTTATTACGGCCATATTGAATTTCAAACTGATTCATAACCTTTATTCGGCCTGCATTTCCATCACTGAAGTTAATCACACCATCACTGACCACCAATCTTCAGTGTTTGGGCTCTCTGGTACATACATTGCTGTTGAAATATTCATTTACAGTTTGCGTTTTTCGTGTGAGGTATTTCTGCAGATGGCCTGGATGTGCTAGATCTCTATATACTGGTATTACTACCGCTACAGTATCTTCCTGGATGGTGTTTCTATGGATATACTCGGATCCTACTGCCTCAGCTCTGCGGTATTTACATCAACCTTTTGGACACTTGTTGTGTAATGGTTTCTCATCACTTGACTTCTGTGGAAGAACATTGCACAAACTGCTATTCATTCCTTCGAAGTTCTTTGCATTCTTTCTAACGGCTTCATCATAGTATACACGTAAGGCAATGCTGACCCAATGACTTATCTTAGAAAAAAAGGTTAGCATCTGTAGACTTAGAGAAACCTTTTGACAATGTTGACTGGAATACTCTCTTTCAATTTCGAAGTTGGCAGGGGTCAAATACATAGAGCAAAAGGCTCCTTATAGTTTCTACAGAAACCAGATGGCAGTTATAAGAGTCGAGGGGCATGAAAGGGAAGCAGTGGTTGGGAAGGTGAGACAGGGTTGTAGCCTATCACCGATGTTATTCAATCTGTATATTGAGCAAACAGTAAAGGAAACAAAAGAAAAATTCGGAGGGTGACTCAAAATCCATGGAGAAGAAATAAATGCTTTGAGGTTTGCCGACGACATTGTAATTGTGTCAGAGACAGCAAAGTACGTGGAAGGGCATTTGAACGAAATGGCAGTGTCTTGAAAGTAGGATATAAGATGAACATCAACGAAAGCAAAACGAGTGTAATGGAATGTAGTCGAATTAAATCAGGTGATGCTGAGGGAATTAGATTAGGAAATGAGATACTTAAAGTAGTAGGTCAGTTTTGCTATTTTGGTAGCAAAATAACTGATGACGGTCGAAGTAGAGAAGATATAAAATGTAGACTGACAGTGGAAAGGAAAGCGTTTCTGAAGAAGAGAAATTTGTCAACATCGAGTACAGATTTAAGTGTCAGGAAGTCTTTTCTGAAAGTATTCGTATGGAGTGTACCCATGTATGGAAGTGAAACATGGACGATAAATACATAGTTCGGACGAAAAGAGAGTAGAAACTTCCGAAATGTGTTGCTACAGAAGAATGCCGAAGATTAGATGGGTAGAACACGTAACTAATGAGGAGGTACTGAATAGAACTGGGTAAAGAGTAATTTGTGGCACCACTTGACCTGAAGAAGGGATCGGTTGGTAGGACACGTCCTGAGGCATCAAGGTGTCACCAGTTTAGTATTGGAGGGAAGTGAAGACGGTTAAAAACGCAGAGGGAGACCAAGAGATGAATACACTAAGCAAATTCGGAAGGGAGTAGGTTACGGTAGGTACTTGGAGATGAAGAAACTTGCACAGGATAGAGCAGCATGGACAGCTGCATCAAACCAGTCTCTGGTCTGAAGGCCACAACAACAACAGGGACTTAACCGATGCATCTCAGCCCCTAAAAATATCTGACGTTCATCTCGGACAGATTATTGTTTTACATTTTTTAGATGTCTAAAATACTTCCTTACTCTCACAACTCGAACAAGACACTTCTAAAATACGCACTAAACCATTTATTTTGAAGATATTTTCAGAAATTATTATCTCTCCACCACTCAAATTACAGCCTGCAGTTCGATTAAACACAGTTACTAGTACACTTAAAATCAATAGTGAGCTGATATCACTGGCTATGGTTTCACTGTACACTTCATTACTATTTACAATCTTCTTGTTAAAAGCATTTGGTTCTGAAGAACTTTGTTAAGTGATGTTTGCCCCGAACTCATTCTCTGGATGAAAACTTCCAGCAGGACATGTTGTGTAGAATCTGTTTACCGTAATTCTTTTCATCTTAAACATTGCCTTTCGTGGGGTTATATTACAAAAAGAAACACAACTCAATGAACAACAAGTATGAATGTACACAACGAAAGGCGTAATGCGCATTACAAAACGTGGATGCTACCACGTATTATACTACAAACAGGAAGTTATATCACAGCAAACAATGTCTCTAACCTATGCAGCAAGGCGTTTACTCTGAATCAACATAAATCATCGCCTTCTACAGCAAATAACTCCCGAGATATCTTGTCGTAACTGAAAATGTACACCATGGAAGGAACTGAAATCGATAGCGCAGTAAGGAATTTCAAAAAAAATTAAAATTACTTACTGTCATCCAAAGTCAACGTGACATACATAAAATAAAACAGAAAACTTTCGAACAACAATTTTCCTTAAAAAATTAAAGTCGACATTTTATACCCACACCACCGTTTCTGCTGCTTTTAAGGAGAGCAAATGTTTCTCATTAGCGCCTATGCAGTTCAGAGTTAGATAAACTGCCAGTACCACTTCAGATGTGAGTTGTCTGTCCACATTGATAGGTAACAAATATTTATTATTATCGTCAATCTGCACTATCTAGAAAGTTCGTTTGATTCGTTTAATTCAGCGCGAGTAGGAGCTATCTCTCCGCCATTGGAAATGATGAAACTATTGCGCATATATTTTTTTCATTTAGAGGATAGGTACAAACTTATTATAAATGAGCGTCAGGAAACGCTGTACAGCGTGCAAATTCCGGTTATGAGAATAAACAGAAGCGACAATGTAAATTCAGTATATCCTTTTCAGTTCAGATGCACAGAGTGGAAATAAACGGTTTTTATTCTTTCTGAAATAGCTTTCCAACATATTTAATTCGTGGTGTTCCTATTTTCGCGTATCTAGTCCAGGTAAAGGAACAGGCCACATATTTCTTTTTTTAAAGGCAGGACTTCCTCACAAATACTGTTTCCTCATTATAGCCACTATATGAAATTTAAACTAATAGTGCTACATGCAACAACAGGAACTAGATAACATTACTCCAGCAAAGAATATTAGTTTTTAGGGTTCCATAACTCACTCGGTAAAACAGGAACGTTTGTAGGATCGCTTTGTTTGTCCGTCCACCTGTCCATCTGACTGTCTGACTGTTAACAAAGCTTTTCCTCAGGAACGCTTAGACGCATCATATTCAAATTTATGTCACATACTAAGGTACCTTGGCAGTGTAAAACTATTAAGCTTGTAAGTCAGTTTACTCAAAAGATACAGCCGTTTACGTCCCATATGTTGATATTGGAAAATGCACTCATCAAAACCTATAGGGAACCTTCCGTTGACCTAGAATGATGATATTTGCGAAGACGCCCAGTTTCACACTACAAGTATAGGAAAAAATCAAAAATTTGTAATCTGTAATTATATCACACGAAAAGTGTGGTTCAGAGTTATCCCCCATAAATTTTACCTTGGAGACTGTCAGTTAATGTTTGCCGAATGATTGCTGTTGTCTTTCTGTCAATGCTGAATTTCTCCAGCGTGTTGTAGAGCGCTACTCTGTCTATTGAGTCGTAGGCCTTTTTAAAATCTACAAAAGTGACCACTGTGTTTCGGGTGTTTCTCATCTGGAGAATCGCCGGCCGCTGGTGGCCGAGCGGTTCTGGCGCTACAGTCTGGAACCGCGCGACCGCTACGGTCGCAGGTTCGAATCCTGCCTCGGGCATGGATGTGTGTGTTGTCCTTAGGTTAGTTAGGTTTAAGTAGTTCTAAGTTCTAGGGGACTTATGACCTCAGCAGTTGAGTCCCATAGTGCTCAGAGCCATCATCTGGAGAATCAGTTTCAGATTCCAGTTCTTTTCTATGCATGATCGTCCCTTGCGAAACCCAGCCTGGTATTCTCCTATTTGTGGGTCAACTTGTCCTTCTAATCTATTCATGAGAACTTTTGATAGGATTTTATATGTGACCGGCACTAGTGAGATACCCCTGTAATTATTTGGTTCAGATTTGTCCCCTTTTTTGTGGAGTGGATGGATGAGTGCGCATTTCTATTCAGAAGGGATCTGTTCTGTTTCCCAAAAGTTTAATATGATTTTGTGGATTTTTCCTGTTCATCTTTCATCATTTAGCTTCCATTGTTCTGCAATAATTCCATCTTCTCCTGGGGCTCTATTGTTTTTCAGTGTTTAGATAATTTCTACTATTTCGTTGATGGTTGGTGGTTTACCGTCGGAATTTGGTGTAGACGTCTGGTAGTGAATATCTTCTGTAGGTCTTCCGCAGTTGAGCAGTTTGTTGAAATAGTATGCTAGGATTTGGCAGTTACTCTTCGTGTTAGTTTCTAGTGAACCATCCGGTTTCTTGAAGCAAAGATTGGGTGGCTGTATCCTGCAATATGTTCTTTAACCGTCTTATAAAAATTCCTGGTGTTGTTCTTCTTGAAGTCTTGTTGTATCTCATCTAGTCGCCGTTTGTCATAATTTCTTTTTTCCCTCCGTAATGTCTTCGATGTTTGTTTTCGGATTACTAGAAATTGTTGCCATTTTTTCTGACGTTTTGTGACTATTAAATTTTTTCCAGGCATTGGTTACAATATAATAATATATAGATAATTCTTTTCGCCATTAGAAAAAAATATTGCATTCTTTTTTTCAAAAGCGATTCCACTGTATGTTACTGTAACTGCTGTCACATGGTTACGCAACCTGGATGAGTACTGTGAGCGACTGACTGTTGCTTTTTCAGGGTGCTATCCTCGGAGGAATGGTGGGGCTCGGCTACATGGCGTGGGTAGTGCTGGGAACGCAGGCGTACATGGCCAGCGGCCACCTCACCATCCCCGGCAAGCCCATGTCCATCGAGGGCTGCAGCGAGGAACTCCTGCGGGCCGTCAACGTCACGGTAGCCTCCGTGGAGACCACGGCAGCGCCGGAGCTCGTGAGGTAGGTACACCATGCGTGCGACATGGATTACTCAAGGGGGGGGGGGGGGGCACATTAATGAAATTGACCGAAAATGTCAATTTTAAGTTTATTTTTTATTCAATAGTAGAACTCACGCACAGTAAGTTTCCGATGTTTCAATAATGAAATCGCATACGCAGTGTCTGAAAAATAATAAAATGCGTGACGCGGCCTTTCAGCCACGCCATCATTTTGGAGCAATACTTCAATAATAGTTCGATGAACAACGAGTCGGTGGATTACTTTGAAGCAAACGTGCACGAGATACATGTAGAAAACTGTGATGTACACTATTTGGCTTTATTGATTATCTGTGACTCTATTCCGTATCTTAGAAACAATAACAAACTAGTTGCTTTATTTATGCTGAAGCACTTCTTGTTTTTCGCAACATCTTCATCTGCTAAAGTTCTCAAAATTGCAACTTACGAAGCAGTTCTCGTATTTAATGATGGGAACTTTGGGAGGGTAAATGTATTAGAGGGGATTGGCTTTAAAATAGGAAATTTCACGTAAGATGCCTTGAGAAAAATAGATTTACGGCGCCTCTGTGCACCTCTAACGCCAGCCGGAATGGCGGAGAGGTTCTAGGCGCTACAGTCTGGAACCGCGCGACCGCTACGGTCGCAGGTTCGAATCCTGCCTCGGGCATGGATGTGTGTGATGTCCTTAGGTTAGCTAGGTTTGTTCTAAGTTCTAGGGGACTGATGACCTCAGAAGTTAAGTTCCATAGTCCTCAGAGCCATTTGAACCATTTTTTGCACCTCTAACGTCTGCTGAATTCCCGGCAAAGGAAAGAAGATAGACAACAACAAATCAGAAGAGAAGATTTTAAGAGCAAGACGATCCTCAGTACAAATATGAGGTCTCCTGAAGATGTGAATAAGAAGAAATGTTAGGCTGAAGTTTAAATTACATTTCTGAAAATTAACTTTTTAAAGTTTCTATACCTTTTTCTCGTACCCCACGAAGACTAGAATCGTAAAATTTTGTTCACTTACGTTTATAAACCCAATAAATGTTGTCTCAAGAAATAATTTTGGAATTCTGAATGTAAGCTGAGATATGGGGCGAAGTTCTTGGAATTGTGCATCAATGTTATATTACATTTAAAGAAATATAACTAAAAATATTAAATTTCTCCTCTTCGAACTATTCAAAACATCTTGTGAGAAATTATCACTACATGGGCAGAGATTAAAGTGAGAAAATTTAGTAGAAATCTCTTGAATAGTTTCTGGGAAAAATGTACATATGGTATTTTTGGAAAATAAGTTTTTTTAATCCTATAAAAAGGTTGTATGTTTATGACCCAAAGGACTTAACAGTAAATTTAAATTTAAATGTAAACCGAAATTTCCTGTAAATGTAAGTTTCATGTAAAGCATGATACATAATATTATTGCCGTATCTTCAACAATGTAGATTTGGTGCATCTTTTAAATAGTGTGTGCTTTTCATGAACGTCCCTCTTAAGGAACAAAGTTATCCCGTATGAAAAACAGGAAACTTTATCTGTCAGAAATAGCTCTAGTGCTGGTGCTGCAACTCATGACAAGACATTGCAAAATACTTTAGGTAGTAATATATATTTCAATTTTAATTCATCACGAAATTACGACAGAAAGTTAGTTACATCAAATAACAAAGTAATATGGGACAGAGGATGTCCCTGGAGGAATGATCAATATTCAGGGATATGACACGAACGATCCTCGAAGTGAAGTATTCTAGTAAACCTGCGCTCTAAAATGCATACATTCAGAGTTACGAGCATTTCATAATCTTCGATACTTTGAAACAAATGTCTTCTACTACAAGCTTTTTGGCTTTTACGCTTTGACAGGTGGTGTTGTGGACCTAAACAAGAAAAACCTGTTCGCTAAAAATGAGCTTAAAAATGCATAACTTAGGAGCTATGAGTACTTGTTTACCTTCGTTCCTGTGAAACGCACCTCTTCGCCTGAACAGCGGCTCCTAGCTCTCAAAGTACGTAGTTTAGAGCCCACATTTACTGGAGGATTTGTTCTTGTTTTGATCGACACTATCTCTTCTCAAAATATGGAGAGCAAATAGGTTGCAGTAAAAGGGAGTTTTTCACAGTATCGAAGATGAATAAGTGCTCTTAGCTCTTAAGGTATGTATTTTAGAGCCAATGTTTACCAGACATTTTTGCTTCGAATGATCGTTGCTGTCGCATCCCTGAATATCGATCATTCCTCCTCGGCACCATATATACTGACGAAGGAGACTGGAAGAACCAGAATGAAGACGAGCATATAGCGTTAAGAGCAAATGATATGTTAGTAACAGGTCAGTACAGTGTCACAAAACTTTTTAACAGGCCTTTCATGACCGTTACTGAAAATATGGAGCTATCAGGCGAAGTAGATGTTGCCACGGAAGATTTCAGGCCAGCAATTATAACCAATGGTGTCCACTGTAAGTTATATAAAGTGAAACAGGTACAGTGTTTATAATGAAATACAACAAAATTGAAGAATGTCTTTTGAATTTAATAGTATGATAAGTTATTTGTGTGATTAGTTATTTACGAGTATCACTGATTGAAATATGCTAGTATTAAGGCTCTGTAACAGATGGGCATAAAGGAATACTGCCTAACATCCACCTAATTTCACTTTTTCCAACGAACTCAAAAATTTTCTAGAACGTAAAATACAAGCTGTATCTTAACCAGTTGGCTTCAGTATTAAGGCTCCGTAACAGATGGTCATAATGGAATACTGCCTAACATCCACCCAATTTATCTTTTGCCAACGAATTCAAAAATGTTCGAGAACGTAAAATACAAGCTGTATCTTAACCAGTTGGCTTCAAACAATACATGTTCAGATGCGATTTCCAATCGAGTATTGCGTACGCTCATTACACATAAACCAAATCCGAATTCTGTGGTGTAACAGGAAAGTTCGAAAAATGTCTCAAATCGGATATCTCTGATAGAAAACAAATGTTTTCAATAGGAAAGAATAGCGTCTTAAGCCACCAGTCATCATCTAACTGGGATTTATTACATCTAAGACCCTTACGTCATCTTGTGTATATTAATGACCTTTCAGCAATAACTATCAGAAACATTTTTTTTTTTTGCTTGCAGATCATACAAAAATGCAATGAACAGTAAATGAAGCATAATTTTAGGAAAGTTGTTTTGGTTAAATTTTAATGGAGTTTAATAACTGGGTCCTAGCCAGTTCTTTGCCACTAAACTTTGTAAAAAAATCATGCTATAGGGTAAGGTGGTAAAATTTCGTTACAGGTAAAATTCCGATCAACATAAGGTTTCGCGCCATTTGTCAGTCTCGTAGTGTTGGTAGCACTTGCCTTTGTGTGGCGTTGTAGTGCAGCAGGTTTCTACAGCTCCTCCTGTCGTTTGCAACAATACACCACTTTGTGCTACGGAGATATGAATTTTTTCCTGTTAAGAGGTAAGAGAAGCTACTTAGTCTAACGCGCTGTTATAAATTTTGCTAGTTTCCACGCGCTTGCAAATTCTGTATTAGGTTAGAAACTTGTTTTCTGTTTTGGCGTGTTCTGAGGCACCTACAGAGAAAGCTTCTGTGGCATGTGCTGCCGTCTCTTGGCACAATCCCTTACTAATTACTCGTGACTTCGCTCACGCCAATAGTACATTTTCGATCAAAAAATTGGCACAATTTCGATACCCTAGTACAATTTCGATCAATGAAGTTTTTTATTTAGTCCGCCACGATTGTTTACCATAGACATATTATACACAATTATTGCAAGTAAATTCCGTATATTTAAACATTTTCCTACGCGATTTTTTAAAGCCACCTCTTATTTTCTAGATGGCACGAAAACGAGCAGAAAAGAAAATCTACAATAAACGTAGTCCAGCTGCTTTAGATGAGGCAATAAAGAGTGTAATGAGTGGACATTTGAGGATTCGAGCTGCTTCTGAATTATATGACACCCCTTTCAGCACCTTACATGGTAAAGTGCAAATAAAAATGAAAATGCAAGCTAGAGGAAACTCCAACTAGTCCTATAGCAAACACCATTGGTCATCCAATGGAAGATGCTTTGGTCCAGAGAGCTTTATTTCTAGAACAGCGTGGGTTGGGTCTGTCGCCACTCCAGTTAAGAAAAGCTGCATTTCGGTTAACTGAGAAAAATAATTTGGAATATCCATGGAACTTAGAAAGCAAGGTTGCTGGAATCGATTGGTTTAGTGCTTCTGCAAAGTTTGGAAGGTAGGAGACGAGGTACTGGCAGAAGTAAATCTGTGAGGACGGGGCGTGAGGGCGGGTAGCTCAGTTGGTAGAGCACTTGCCCGCGAAAGGCAAAGGTCCCGAGTTCGAGTCTCGGTCCGGCACACAGTTTTAATCTGCCAGGAAGTTTCATTTGTTAAGAGACACACTCACCTTAGCCTGAGAAAAACCAAGTGTCTTTCCCGAGCCAGAGCTGAAAGCTTCAATAAAGCAGAAGCAAGTAATTATTTTCAGAATTTAGAAACAGTCTTAAGGGAATATGATTTCTTTGATAAAACATAGTGTATTTATGATATGTATGAATTCAGCTTTCCTCTGAACAAGAGACCCACAAAAATAGTAAATCGTAAAGGAAAGCGAGAAGTTGTTTCACTAACAAACGTGGAAAGAGGACAAAATGTGACTGTTGCTGCATTCATGAATGCAAGTGGTACGTATTTACCACCAATGTTAATTTTTAAACGAGTGAGGAAACGCCCTGAATTTCAAGATGGCTTACCTCCTGGTTCCATTGCGGACATGAGTGAATCGGAATACACTAATGAAGAATTGTTCATGGTCTGGCTTCGACACTTCAAGAAATAAAAAACAATGGGTAGCCCTATTACACTTCTTATTATTGACAACATTGACAGCCACACCAGCTTAAATGCTGTAGAATATTGTCAGAGAAATGGGATAGAACTTTTGGGATTGCCTCCGCACAGTACACATGCACTGCAACACTTAGATAGGACTTTCTTCAAGTCCCTAAAGGCTCATCATCACAGAAATGCAAATGACTGGATTCATCGCAATCCCAACGAAAGCATTGCAAAACAACGATTCTCTACTATTTTCTGTTGTGCCTGGAGCAAATTTGCGTCCGTTGGGTGCGCAGTCAAAGGGCTCCAATGTACAGGAATTTTGCAAAGACATTGTTCCCGAGGCGAAATTTAAACCTTCAACGTTATTCGAGGTTCCTGCTCCTTCAGTCTCTCAGGCTACTAACAGCATTATGGGAGAAGGACCCTTACCTTCAAAAGATGTAACTGAATAACACGACAAACCCATAACGCCAGGATCCAGTACCATTCCTCAGCACGATGCTGTCAAGGACATTTTGCCAAGTCCAGAGAAAAAATTATCGTCTCGGAAGAGGAAGAAACAGTCATCAGCTAGACTCACTTCAGATGAAAACCTGAGAAACCTCTGCAACAGGAGAAAACTTTTTCAACAGAGCAAAAGGCAAGCAATGAACAAATGCAACAAGTACAATAAACCGAATTGTACGTCTGTGAATAATGATGAAAGAAGTGTACCAAGCTTCAAATCGCCAGCAAACAACGAGAATAATTGTGGATTTTGTTTATTGAATTATTATAGTGCAGAATCAGTACCTAAGGGTGACTGGATGCTCTGCCAAAAATGCAATGCCTGGTACCACGAAGTATGCGTTGGTGCCCGAGGGAAAAAGAGCTTTTTATGTGGAAGATACCAGTGATCAAAATTGGGCAGGAAGTGATCACAATTGTACCTAGTGTGGTATATTTTCGATCGATTTTTCTCTATTCTGTAACCTTTTTTACGTTTATACCAACATTTGTAATTATGTAACATTTGTGTTACATATTCATCAAACATCCAAGAACAAGTGCCATAGTTAAAATTATTTCTTTTCTCAATATATTTCCAGTTACAATAACATTTGTCTGAAATGATCGCAATTGTACCAGCTTACCCTACGCACTTTGGGAAATGTATGCGGTTTTCACCAATATATGGCAAATATGACTGAAAATAGATAGTAAAGGTTGTCAATCTGGTAATAAATTCAACTGGGAGGAGCATACCAGAGACGTGCCGAAGCACCAAAACAAATATTGATTTCCAAAGCAGATGTTACCAAACACAGGTGATATAAAAAAAGCTAGCCTAGTTCTGTTATTTTCATTCCATAACGTCACGCAGGTCCATTTTTTAGAGTAACTCATCAGCCAAACTAATTGTTCCAAGTCCAAGAGCGCGTAATATGATTATTTGAGGCGTTAACTCAAGAACGTCATTCAGAGGTGTGTTCAAAGAAGTGGTTATCTAACTACTACTTCCCAATACATTTATTCCTCCGGGAATGAATAGTGTATACCGTTCCCAAACCAACAGCTCAGCACATGACTCAAGACTGTTCATTCCGTGGTTCTACATTTCGTTGTGAACCTTGTCCTCTTCAGAAATTCTTGACCAGTTACCACGATCCAAGCCTCGAGCGTTCCATCAACTACAGCCCATTTTCTGCAGGTCCTCCATGACTCCATCCATTCATCTCGTTCTCAGTCGATCCCGCCGTCCTCTTTCACCCCCTGGATTTCCATCCAAAGTCATCTTTTCTAATTCTGCATCGCTCATGCATTCTGCGCGTCGCACCAATCTCAATTTTCCCGATTTCACTATTCTAATAGATGGATCTTTATATACAAGTACGGCTTATGACTATAGCGCCTCCATCAAACTCTTTCACAGGTTGCGCCATTGGTTCTTCAAACTACGTTTCCCCCAAAGATATGTAGCATTCCTGTGTCTTTTCAAGTTAATGACCATGTTCTGGGGCACATGTAAGCACTGTTCTCATAAGTGTTTTATGAATGGTTAATTTAATGATACGACTTAACAGCCTCAGGGAAAATAGTTTTAATGCGAAATAAGCTATTTTATCTGCTATTAATTTAGTTTAATTTGATAAGAGATGTCGTCTGAGTGCTTGACGTTTGATTCCAGAAGTTGAAACTATTCAAATCTCTCGCAACCGCAATGCCTAAGGTTGCTGATGATGATCTGTTCTCCTTATGTGTTTTTCCAGCAGCCATGTTCTTTTTTTTTCTTCTCCTTTCTTTTTATCTCTTCTGGTTGATATTTGGACACATGTTCCTAGTGGCTCGATCAAGTGCTATGTATTTCTCCTTCACTGTCTTCCTAGTTTTGGCAACTTTGAGTCAATTGCATAAGCGAGTATCTGCACTGATTCTTAAAAAATAATTCTCCTGCTTAGCAGGTTTGCATACCTCAAAATATTCTTCAAGGCTGAATTAAACAGGAGACACGCTAACGAATCTTGCACCATCCTGTATATCTAGTGGATGAGACACCATAGCTCCCGTCCTTAAACTACTACATACCTCATTCGTTCTCATTTTCACAAGCTTTAACAGTTTTCCAGGAGATTCTATTTCAGTCAACGCACGGTACAGCCTTCGTCTGTGCTGCAAAACGCTGCTTCGTGGTCAATAAAGAGGTATTGCTAAATCCTAGTTCCGTAGTCTTTTTTTAAAATTGCGCCAGAATCAATATTTGATCTACAGTTGAGTTCCCTGGTATTAACCCACATGGGTATGACCCATTCTCTCTCTGAATAATTGAAAAATGACGGTAAAACAATATTTCAGAAAATACTTCAGATCCTGGGTTTAGCAGCATAATTCCTCGTCAGATATCACACTCCAAACTATCTCCTTTCTTGTATATAGGCAATATCATTTTGTTGCCTTCTATGCTGGGTCATATTCTCCAATACAGAAGTTATCATCTAGCAGAGAACTTATTCTGGCTGTTTGCATTGTGTGAGAATAAACTTCACAAAGATTTTAGTGTCACTGGCTTTGGTCCAGAAAGCGGTCCATTATTCAGGAAGACATATATCAATAAATTGCCAGCAGCCATAAAATGTTTAACTGCTGGCCAAGTTTACCTTAAGAATGGCCTAAAGGATTGCAGGGCTAGCTGGAATTTCAAAGCCACTCCACATTTACTTAAATTCCCGTAACAGGAAAACATACCAGCCGCTGTGGCCGAGTGGTTCTAGGCGCTTCAGTCTGGAACCGCGAGACCGCTTCGGTCGCAGGTTCGAATCCTGCCTCGGGCATGGATGTATGTGATGTCCTTAGGTTAGTTCTAAGTTCTAGGGGACTGATGAGCTCAGATGTTAAGTCCCATAATGCTCCGAGCCATTTGAACAAGGAAAACATGGTGCCGCGGCCATAAAAACTAGACTGTGGAGGAACGGAAGAAAGTTCCACACTGTTTTCAAAGTAGAAAGTGTGAAGCATTTCGCTGGTTCAGTGACGATTTGAGCAGCTATATCGTGGTATTCCGTGCGCCCTGTGGTTACTCTACAAGGCTACATTACTGCCAAGGATTATGTGACAATTTTGGCTGAGCAGGTCCACGCCATGTTACAGTGTCTGTTCCCCAGTCGTAACGCTGTGTTACAAGACAACAGGCCCTTTTTCCACACAGATCGCATCGTCCAGGGTTACTTTTTCGAGCACAAAGATGAACTGTCACATTTCCCCTGGCCACCCCAATCGTCTTATCTCATAACTACTGAGGCTCATGATAGCTATCCATCATCCTTACCTGGATTTGCCACTACTATGCAGGAAGAATTGTATAATATTTCCTTTAAAACCATGCGAGACCTGTATTCATGTATTGTGAGACGACTGGAAGCTTGTTTTAATACCAACGGCATTCTTGCACCATAATACGTGAGGTAATGTGTTTCGTGTGTGATGTTTCCACATTTCTGTCCACCCTGTGTAACGGTCCAGAACGTATGAAGTTTCGAACGGAGCTATGTCGCTTTAGGATCATGTAGTTGCGACTTGGATATTCGCCAACAAGGGAATTAGAGTCGCAAATCATAAACAATAGTAAATCAGATCGCCCCATTTCCAGAGTATTATTTTTAATCTGTAATTTCTTATCAGAACTACAAAGGAGGCATATCACTGTATTTCTCTCACCGTTCCTCAGAAGCGGCTTCTAATGAAAGTGCTTGTGCTTGCCTATGGACGATCGTCTACGTTGTGCCACTAGATTTATGATTTCCTGCAAGAAAGGTAACTGTTTGTAGTAATGGATGGGAAGTCATTTCTTAAAACCGAAGTGATGTCCAGGGTTCCACATGGAACTGTCACAGGCCCTCGCTGTTCCTAGTCTGTATAAAAACCTTTAGAGACAATCTGAAGAACCCTCTCATATGATCCAGAATGAGATTTTCACTCTGCAGCGGAGTATGCGCTGATATGAAACTTCTTGGCAGATTGAAACTTTGTGCACGACCGAGACTCGAACTCGGGACCTTTGCCTTTCGCGGGAAAGTGCTCTACCATCTGAGCTACCGAAGTACGACTCACGCCCGGTACTGGCAGAAGTAAAGCTGTGAGTACCGGGCGTGAGTCGTGCTTCGGTGGCTCAGATGGTAGAGCACTTGCCCGCGAAAGGCAAAGGTCCCGAGTTCGAGTCTCGGTCGGGCAGACAGTTTTAATCTGCCAGGAAGTTTCCTCTCATATGAAGTTACTGTCGTTTACAGTCTAGTGAGATATCGAGAATATCAAAACTAATTGCAAAATGATTTAGACAACACTCAGCACTTTGTAATTTACAGGCAATCTCAACTGAATCAGCACGTGGTCAGAGGACCTTAGTCATTCCAACCTCGTTTCGAGGAAATCAATAAAATCGAAACTACGCTTAAACCAACCTTCCTTTTCTCCTGAAAAAAATATCAGTAATGCATAATATCGATGTAAATACACACATCAGAAAAAGTTTGGCATCACCTCGGTTCCGAGAGTTCCGGAATCTGTACAGAAAATTTATTTAGATTATGCTGGAATTCCTGTGACGTCAATAACATTCTCGGTACAACACGATTATTGTCGAAATATAAGTAGAATTCATTGACCGATGAAGGAGCTCTTTGCAGAAACTTGTACAGGAAAGTTCATACTTTGTTGAGACATTGTTTTCCATTTCCTTCATTATGCATCCTGTTTTATTATTTTTTTAACGTCATGAATATAAAATATATGACTTGTCAACTGACACATAATATCTATCCTGGGGAAGAGTCTGTGGAATTTGGACATTTTGCATGTACTCGTAGCATGCACACAGGGTCCGTCTTCTGTAAGCTTCTTCTGTAAGCTTAGTATAAAATTTTTGCGAACTTCTCTTGTGAACCATGGTCAGGGCTTCTCTTTTTCACCTTCTGCTCTTCACTTGTGCAGCAGGTGTCTTTTTCAGGGCGTCGGAAACACAAATTTAAATTTTCCTTGTAAAATTTTGCATGTGACATTTAGCTGCGGTCTTAGTTCTTAAACTATTTGTATATCTCTAGAACACTAAGTCTGGCATATTAATGTTTTATGTCCTTGCCTGCTTAATGACTTCCTTTTAGTGGAAAACTTTCAGTGTTTCGTCAGGTAGGCTGCTCCTCTTGTTTCTGATGGACGGGCTTCATTGACATCACAGATCAGCTTCGGTCACTGAAATTCTTATACCAAATAGTATGGTTTTTGTAGCATCTTTCCTAGTATAACAAAGCATTTGACTGAGTGCCTGCCAGCATTAGGAGATGCGACTACCCTTCAGTAACACGTCATTGTGCTTACCTTCATTTTGGATATTTGCTGGCTGAGGCTCTTTTAGCCGGTGGTGATTCAAATGGGATTTCAATATTTGTTCGAGTCACAAATGATCCTTTGCCAGTAGGAAGCTAAGGAGCGTCGACAACCTTTCACGTGTATGTTATTTTGGTTTTCAGAACAAAGACTGGTTTGATGCAGCTCTCCATGCTACCCTATCCCGTGTAAGCCTCTCCATCTTCAAATAATTACTGCAACCAACATCCTTCTGAATCTGCTTACTGCATTCATCTCTTTGTCTCCTTCTACGAACCCTCGCCCCCCCCCCCCCCACCCCACAACCACAAACACACAATTCTCTCCATCACTAAGTTGGTGATCCCCTGATGTTACGTATATGTCCTATCAACCGGTCCCTTCTTCTGATCAGATTAAGCCACTGATTTCTTTTATGCCAATTTCTTTTTACGACCTCCTCGTTAGCTACATGCTCTACCCATCCAATCTTCAGCATTTTTCTTGTAAGGTTTTGAGGTCAGAACAACAACTGTGTAAGCTGTAAATAATTTTGGTTTAATGTTGCAATCTTATCACAGAAATACACGCAATTACACAGTTTACAGTGTGAGAATGTTACGACAGTTGTCAAACGAACGCATCTCGTCCTCAGAAAGTGAAATAATCCTAAACACAACGATGGTAAATTTTAACTAGAAGTTTCTTTACAGAATTATTCTATGATGTTGGCCAGTACTACGATAAATCGTCCGATTCCGGTTCAAAGTTTGGTACTATTTAGGATGACAATCAAGTCTATGGAAGATGGTTAGTTTTGTGATAAGTTGAGCAAAAGATTACCCAGGGTCGCTCTTAGTTTACAGTGGATGCAAGCTGGTGAAGTTTATACCTCTGCTCACAGTATTTACCTTAGCTGCGATGATCCGTCATATGCATGGCTGCTCTCGTCCTCTGAAATTCCTATATGAACCAATTAGGCCTTTTCTGAATTTTTCAGCATAAACTCTCCCTATCTTTCTCGTTATGTGGGAAAACATGTATTCATCCTTAAGCCGTCGGCACACGGACCGTGCATCCGAACGTTGAGCGTTGAGCGTGCAGAGTTTCTGACGTCACAGCATGGAATAGCACGCTCGGACGTCTTTCCGAACGTGCAGAGCAATATCTGGCATGTCAGATATTATGAGCGTGCGTATGAGCGTTGACCAATGAGATGGCACAACGCAACTTACGTCACAAGCACGCCGTCTCCTTTCAGTACAGAGTTGTGAGGTGCCATATTGGCATTCATTTCAAGCCTATATGTATATATGCCGTTTCTGAGCACCAGAAAATTGAGAATCACTGGAAAGCCCGTTGTTAACTGTGTGATTCGTAAAATAAAATAATGAGAAACATCATATTCGTGGCAAAAGAATTATTGTAAATTACGAATTATGAGAGTAGGCTATTTGAAGGCAGCGACCTACTGAAGATCCACCCAAAACGCATTGTTTTTGGTACAATTTGTTATAACTAAGTTTCAGTTAGTAACATATCTACGAATAAGGTTTTTTTGCAAGTAACATACTACGATTTCAATCGAAATACGTGATGTTTGTGTAGCGTAATGAATAGCGTCACTGTTTTGACACGAGGTTTTTTTTTTTTTGTTGGGGCGGTGGTTCGCGTCCTGACGCAGCCAATTTTTTTTTCCTAACATTCGCGTTTTTATTAGGTTCTGATATTTTATTATTAGTTTAATATAAGTATAGACTATATATTTGATGTTATGTAAATACAAGTTCACCTTTTTTCTGAGGGGTGACATTGTTCGATTGGCTTAAACTAAACGACAGCTTGCGTTACTTGTATAAAGATATTTTGCTCCTTCTTCTTTTACGCTTCGTAATTCACATGTTGCAAAAATTCTGCTACTGGGTAGGAAGAGTGATCAAGTAAGACTGACCTTGGGGTTTTGCTAAAATGTGGGAATGATGAAATAATGTTTATATTATGCGGAGAAGTATTCCAAATTTGTAACGCACTGTTTGTAATGGAACTTTTATAAGCCTGTGTCCTTATTGATAGGACATGGTACTTTCCTTTTCATGGACGATGGAAGAAATGTGCGTTTTAATAGAGCTAACGTGGGAACTTTACGCACACCCGTTGAATAAACAGTGTGATTTACGAACTAGAAACCCCTCAACCGTCTCTGGAGTGCGTTGCGATCGCGTATACCACGTTGGGGTCCACGTACCGTATGCACAAGTCGCATCGTTCCTGAGCGTTCAGCAGCACGTTGAACTTTGCACGCTCAACGTTAACGTTCCACAGCACGGTCCGTGCGCCGACGGCTTTAGTCTTGGAATATGTCGATATGAACGTGCATGGCTGGAGCAGTATGCATATTAAAATGCCCTCTCAGTCCCAGCAAGAACAGTTAACTAACTAGCTGGTTCGTTTATCCCCAGTTGGAGCTCAACGATGCTACAGCTAATATCTAGCTGAATGTCACCTCCAGTGAACGCAGTGTTCACACAAATTTCTCCTCTGCCTCGTACAGAACGTTATGCGCCCCGTTCTGCACTTGACGCCGGTTTAGGCAAGAGCCCCGAAAATTTCGCTCTTGTCTTTCTCGTGGCTGAACTGTTTCCCCACATCAAGTCTTTTGTTCTCCATGTCACGGCTTTTATCGACCAATAGCAGCGTTCCTCTTATTTTGTGGACACTCTCTCTGCTAATCACAAGGGCCCTACCATTGAACTGCGTCGAAATGTCGGTGCTTTACTCCTTCCTAGTTCGTTTCCGCCAATCGGACATTTTGTGCCCTCTCCAGAGGCCTAAAAGCTACATGTGGACATCACATGTGTACCATTCTCTGTTTACGTGATCTACTGCGACACTGGTTTTGTTCGTATCCATTTGGAATTCCAAAACGCAGTTTTCTAAAGCTTCTTTTTGTCCTACTTCTGGCGGCCCATTACTTGCTCTCCAGTACGCATCACCTGTCCGGTCGCTGACTCCTGCCACAGGACGCCCCCTAACAGCTTTTCGTGGCGTCTCCCATGGTGCAGCCTCTGCGTCTGCCCGCACTTGCTTCCATACAAAACGTTTCCTCTTGCTGCTTGTTTCACCTTCTGCTTATTCACTTGCATATGCTCATTGATATACATTATATAGGAGCGGTGTGTTAATACTGTCGATTGAGTGTCATCCCGTTTGCATTACATACTTATAGGAAAATCTGATCATTACCGCCGAAGTAAGTTGGTGTCATATTCACCTTCCTGTTACGATGTATAAAACTCTTATGTAAGGTGCGAAATTCACCTTCATTAATTCTGCCATCTTACACTCTGTGGCATCACATTTAAAAAGTTTTTATTCTCTTTTTACCATTTCCGTACATGGCTGCACTCCACTCAAATACTTTCAGAAAACACTTTCTACCACTTACATTTACAGTAGATGTCACGAAATTTCTCTTCTTCAAAAACACTTTTCTGGCCATTGCCAGTCTACATTTTATATCCTCTCTGCCTTGGCCATCATCAGTTATTTTGCTTCCCCAATAGCAAACCTCATCTACTAATTTAAGTGTATCGTTGCCTAAGGTAATTCCCGATTACATTTCATTATCCTTGTTTTGCTTTTGTTAATGTTTATCTTGTATCATCTTTTCAACACAGTGTCCATTCCGTTCAACTGCTCTTCCAAGTCATTTGCTGTCTCTGATGAAATTACAACGTCATCGGAGAACCTCAAATTTCTTCTTCAAGGACTTCAATTCCTTCCCCACATTTTTCTTTGGTTTCCTTTACTGCTTGTTCAATGTGCAGATTGAATAATATCGGGATAAGCTGTAACCGTGTCTCTCGCTTTTCAACCATTGCTTCCCTTTCATGCTCCTTGACGTTTATAACTGCCGTCTGGTTTCTGTACAAATTGCAAATAGCCTTTCACTCCCTGTATTTTTCTCCTGCTACCTTCCGAATGTCAAAATAAATATTCCAGTCAACACTGTCAAAATATATCTCAAAGTCCACAGATATATAAACCTAGGTTTGCCTTTTCTTAACCCACCTTAAGGGACGTCATAGGTAAGTATTGCCTCGTGTGTTCCTAAGCTATTCGCTGAAATCTGCTTGTACTAATTTCTCCATTCTTTTCTAAAGAATTCGTATTTAGCATTCTGAAAACCATGATTTATTGAACTAGCAGTTCAGTAATACTGACACCTGTCAGTTCTTGAAGTCTGAGAGTATTTCGCATGTCTAATATATCTTGTGCACCAGGTGGAATATTTCTGTCACGCGCGTAAGACTTGAAAATTTGTTCCAAATTGACCGCCTCCTTCAGGATCGATTACTCTATTCTGTGACTCTTTTTCTCGTTGCAGCGAGGTGCCGTACATCTTCCGTGTGTCGTACCTCTGGTATATGGTGATGGGCCTGGTGGTGACGCTGGCATCGGCGTTGCTGATCAGCTTTGTGACGGGACGACGTGACCCTGCGACGCTGGACCCCCGCCTGGTGACGCCCATGATGCGTTGGGTGCTGCCCAAAGACAGCAAGAAGGCTGCGGCGCTGGCGGAGCGCATCAGGGGCACGGTGCCGACGCACGAAGGCTACAGGGTATGACTTGCCTGTCACTGCTTAAACACTGAAGCGGCGAGGGCGCTATGTTTCCTGACGTAGATATCGCACAAGGCGACTACACAAGCACTCTACTTCAAAACATCATTCGCATTGGAAAAAATTTCGCAAATATTAGTATGTTTATCATTGTTTTCCACACAAAAACGCTATGACGTTATGAACTACACATTTAGCACTATTTTTCGAAAAAGTCGCCCCCGACACTGAGACATTTTTCCCGGCATGTAATCAGTTTGAAGAAACAAATCTGTTATAGTTGCGTACCCTGCGATGCAAGGAACAGTTTCTCAGTCTGCTCCATCGTAGCCTTGGTTTGCAAGTTACAGCCTGAGAGTCATTAGATGCAACGAACAGTGAAAGTATATGGGGAAAGATCGGTCTTGTAGATTGTATGATCCAATCTCCACAACCCCAAACGATGACTCTGATCCAGTGTAAGCCTTACTCTGTGCGGTTTTTCTTTGTAGTCCAAGACCACTAAATCTTGGTAGCTCTGGTCTCTTCCGTCGAATGGTGGACCTAAGTATGGGGAGGGCGTCGCAGTAGCATTTCACACTGATGGTCCCTTGCTGGAAGGAATCTAAGAGGATCACATCGTTAGCATGCCAGAACACTATGGCCATAAACTTTCCTGTGGAGGGCGGCACTTCCAGTTTTTTCGTCACTGGTGGACTAGGATGCTTCCACGTCATTCAGGCGGTCTTGGATGGGTGTATGATACCAAACATTTGACGAGACATGAACTCTTCACAATACATGTGTGTTTATGGATGATGGACACATTAGTCCCGTGTGCCCATTCATACTGGTTAATGGCACCTCGGCGTGACACTGGCAGAGCACGTCCATCTGTCATCATGGTGTGCCAAGAAAGCACACAAGCGCAAATGATGGTGTCGTAGCAATGAGGGAGGCTCCAAGTGCAAGTGCAAGTGGGTTGAATGGCTCCATCTGGCCACCCTATATCACGGCAGCAGAGGGCGCTTGTGACACAAAACAGCTCGAGGCACGGCTCAGTTGCCTCGTACCATTTGGCCCACCAGGCCACACACAACTGCTGCCAGCATCAGACGCCAACATTAACACCCATGAGGTGATATCGAGATTGAAATCATACTGTGCAGTCTGGAACTGGTGGTTTAACAAGATAGTCAATGTGCAATGTGGCTTTCATCAGACCAGGAATCTATGCAAGTAGCTCTGTCGTCAAGCCTATTTTCATCCTGATAGATGGGAGGAGGCGCGGCATACTCATCACGAAGATGTAGAAGAAAGAACTACATTAGGTTACCAGGAATGTTGAAATAATCGTCCCGGTTGTAGTTCATGGTAAATTAAACGAGTGACCCCAGTTTATGGTATACCATAAAACTTCTAGGCTCATCGAACAATTAATTCGCTTGATGCCTTGTATAATTTGAACAGAGAAAAAATCGCGACTAGTCAGATCACATGACACTAATCCAATGTATGTGCTGCTTGGACCATTAAAGGCGTTCAGCTTTATAAACCACTGTGAGAGATGGCCTTCTGTGAGGCAAACGAGTCTAAAAGTCCAGAATCCGCAATTCCCTTCGGAATGCTTGCTCATAAACTGCTTGAGAGGGAGCTGAGTTCATTGAGTGCAGCAGGCTCTGTCGTGTGTTCAAGCGAGTGTCGTTGATTAGGTGTAGATCCTCTCTATTATGATCTGTTTACGGACTCTGTTGTTACAGTGTTACATGGCTGCGGCTGGTGGACCATTCATTGTAGAGACATTGCATAATGTGAGTTGATACGCCAACAAATGTTAAAACTTAATTCCCAAAGTCGTCATTTCCAAAGAAATTGTTCAAATGTGTGTGAAATCTTATGGGACTTAACTGCTAAGGTCATCAGTCCGTAAGTTGACACACTATTTAACCTAAATTTTCCTAAGGACGAACACACACACCCATGCCCGAGGGAGGACTCGAACCTCCGCCGGGACCAGCCACACAGTCCATGATCGCAGAGCCTTAGACCGCTCGGCTAATTCCGTGCGGCGGTCATTTGCACGTCCAAACACTGGCATCCAAACACGCCAAACATGCCATTCTGTCACGCCGTCATGAAGATCCATCTCATTTCACTTATTCCACGTGCCCAACTTGCACATACACAGCACTTCACTACCACAACAAATGCTCTGCATGTTCCCTCTATCATATCTGAAACATTCTATTATGCTATGGAATGTGTCAACAGGTTGCTTCTGGCATGGAATAGCGCAAGGATAGTATTCCATATATCGTTAGTGAACAAAAGTACTGTATGTAAGCTGACTTGCTGACTTTTTTATCATCACAGTCAACAGTCGCTCACAGACAAAATGGTGCAAAGTAAAGTTTTCTACGAGATTTTTAATTTGTGACATTCAATCGGAGTTCTTGTCGATATATATATGAGGTGTGTTCAAGTAATAACCAGAATTTTTTGGAAGAATTTTATTTATTCATCAACATCAACGTTATCCACTTCCATTTAGTTCCAATTAGATATTGCAACCTTGTGCCAGCTTGCTTCCAGACACCGAAATATTTCTGAAACTTAGTCTTGCGGATAGCTTTTAGCTCTCTCAGTGATGCTTTTCCAGTTCTTTGGTCGATTTTGTTACAAAATAATTATTCGTCGATCTACGGAAACATGTAACATTTTCAACAGCTGATAACCAAATAAATATCCGATATGGGCACGACTATACAGATGTTTCTCAGACATGCTTATTAACACAACAACGAAAAAATTCCACAGTCAAGCTAAATTCTTGTCAGTTATTGAACACAAACCTCATACTCTCGAGAAGCAAGAATAACATTGGTATGTGTTTCTCTTACAACTCACTCTTTTCTTGTTGGTCATGTTATCACCTATAGTTACATTCCGTCCTGGAACGGTTGCGATTGTTTTGAGAACTGTAGCCCCCTGGTAGGTCCGGTGTGCACTAAACAAACGGAGCGATCACTAGGGTAGTGAAGTGGAGTGCAGAAGGGGGTTTTGTAGGCTGTAGGATGAGTGATGGATCAACAGTCAATGACCAACAGGAAACGAAAATTGGTAACCCACAATACTGTCAGAATAGAATTTCCGTCCCTGAAGATCGGAAAGAGAACATGTTAATATGATATTAGTGAACAGCAGAAGCATCCATGGTAAAGTTTCAGAATTATTACCGCTTTTGAAGGGTAATAATGCACACATAGTATAAGCAAGAGAAATCTGCCTTAAACCAATAGTGAATAAAAACATTATAATTTCATAATGGAATGTACTTCACAATTATAGACTAGACAACAACCACGGTAATATCTAGCGAGGCATAGGAGAACTCTAATGGCGAATAATCTGAGTATGGGTGCGAGGTGCCAGGGTAGAGAAGGGCTTGTACCTCTTTAATTCTGACGAATGAGAACGAGACATGCACTCGACCCCCTCCTTACTTACCACCTAATTAATTATGCACACAATGGTAACAACAGAAACTGATGGTGGACCCTGCTAGGTGGTAAAATAAGCAGTGCACACTCACAATAATTTAATAAAAATCGTAATATAGTCAGAGAGAAAAAAAGAGAACCTTACCATAACAAACAAGAGGAAATAGGATTCTGCATATATCAACGAAATGATATGCGGATTAAATATTACAATGAGATTTATTATACATCAGAACATAAAGGCACATGAGTATCGACACAAAGGATAGGGTATACTGAACTATTATGAGAATAAGAGTTGGCTCGAGAACAAGGGGCACCTACTATGATGCAATAGATTGACGATAATGACTGGAGGTCCTAATGAAACAAATATTACTCTCCCGACTATATTGCAGTATCGCGATTAGTAGTGAGAGCTCAAATTGGATCACATCTAGAAACAAGCAAGGTGGACCTGTAGCAAAGCTAGCGCGTGTGCTGCTGAGGATTTTAGTATAAAATTGATAGGTCCTTCAATGCTGAAGCCACAAAATACTGTACCAGACCTGAAATCTGCAGCACGTCGTCGGTAGGCAGCGTCCTGATGATGTAGGCGCCGACTTCTGCTGTGTAGCAACTCTGTTTCAACCCCTTACCTGGAAGGCTGTCCGAGAATTCTAAGTTATGCCAAAAAAGTGCGACTAAGTCGCAAGACTGTCCGACACTGATGAAGACCAGATCCAGAGTGTCCCTCGCCCGCACAATTCAAGAATGAAGCCAACATTGCTCAACTCCCTACTTACCTCGAAAACCGCGAATCATCATTCCCCCACACTGTCTCAGAACATCATTCACGCCTGTAGCAACCGTTCCCTCCAATATCGAGCATGGCTTTATGATGTCAACTAGCCTCAGTTTAAGTTGACCAATCATGCCTCTGCTATTCAGCTGAGGGCACTGAACTTGCCATTTTACCGGCTATGTAAACAACATGCCTAGGCCACCGGCCATCTGGCGCCAGACAGTCTCGCACAGCAGGGAACTGTCCACAAGTATTCTCAGAATCATGAGGACAATTTAGTCAGTCGGCGCCAGCAGTATTTGTTCCGGATGCGCCAGAAAGGTAAACACATAAACTGCGCCGACGCTCAGACGTCTCGCAGGTCGTTTTGCCCTTCATACAATAGGTGAAACTCGACCGACGTCAGTTGTTCTGCCAGGCGCTTTAGCCCATTGATGTATGACCCTTTCAGTATCCACAGAAGTGCAGTCCCCAACCGGAAACACAGTGTGCCTTGTCCACCGGTGCTCGCCTCACACAGGCCACCCAGGGAAGTAACCGAACATGCATAGGGATCAAGTGAAAAATATTTTGAGCTCTCAGTACAAATACTCTCATTACAAACACCTTATTTGGCCTGTTACCCCTTGCAATGACATAAAACATTATTAAAATTGATGAAAATGAGAGGCGACATGCAAAAGAGGGCATGGAACCTCTCATGGGTAAGCATGAAATATGTATCATATGGGATAATTATGTGCTTTTCTGGACCACCTGCCTCAGCATCTGTAGTGGCAGAGCACTTCAGACAATATTTGTTGATTATTGCAGCGATCCATGTGAGATTGCTTTGGATTTCTTATCTGAAAATTACTTGGAGCAGATAGTGATCTGATTAATGAGAATAATCTGTCAGATCTTCTTGTAACTACCCGTTAAAGTAGCTAAGAGCGCTGACGCGCAGCTTCATGGCCTCGTATCGAATCCACCTGGAGGATTAATGACGAGGGCCGATCTGCCAGCCAGCCTGGATGTAGTTTTTAGGCGGTTTTCCACATCCTGTTAGGTGAATACAGGGGTTGGTCCCCACGTTCCGCCTCAGTTACATGACTAGCAGACATTACAAAACGTTCGCACTCCTACATGGCTTACACTAGACGCAGACAGCTAGTGTACACTAATTCTGTCCTGGGGGGTTCGTGGTGGCAGCAGGAAGGGCATCCGGCCACCCTCTGCAACTTACACTGTCACATCAATAGTAACACGGCCAACCCCACGTTGGAGTGAGACAAAGGCCCCGAGAAAGAATGAAAGAAATCTTCTTGTAACTACCTTTAGAGAGCTTTTCGAATCAATTATCTTACAAGAAGGTATTAGGGATCATAAGCATTTTGTAGCATTATTCTGTCAACTGAGGGTACGAAAGCATAATCCTGAAACGTAATCAGTTTCGTCGAGAGAAGAAGACAGAATTAAAGCCAGTAACGAAAATAATGAATTCCCTACAGAAACTATAAGCTTTCGACTATTTCCGTCAATGTGTTCGTCAGAGCAACTGACTGTCAAAATTGCTGCTTTGGTGGCCTTACCTAGCCCAAACATGGCTTCCCGTTGGTCGGTAGTTCCGTCATGCTGTCGCAGATGGTGTCGGCGTATGCTCTCGTGGCGCTAACACTCCCGCCATACCGTAAACATTGCGACCAGTATCACTGGCTCTCCTGTGTGTCCATGCTCTGCTAAGAATATATCCACCGGTCACGGTTGAAGGTTTTCTCGCTTGTTCTTATTTATACACCGCCTTTAATTACATAAACCCGGTATGTTGGAGTTCCTACCAAAGCTAGCAAAGACCCGCTGCAGATGCTGCTTTGAAGCAGACCTATAAACCGCGTAAAAGCATCAACTACGACGAAGATAGAGCGATTGCCTCTTTGTGTTCGGGGCAACGGTCCTAGAGAGTCAATAAACAATTTGTCCATAGGTTGATACTCGCTAGACTGCAGAAACCACACTTAGGTCCGGTATCCAGTTTAGCCACCTTACGTGGCTCAAATTCTGCCACAAACGTGCGAACATCGTTGTTCTCTAACCTTAAGTAACTTTTTGTGATACCGTAAATGCCCTCCGCAAAAGAATTGATGAAAGTATTCGAATACACTAGGGATTAAACTGCTAGGCACACACAACTTAGGTCTATTTTCATCACGGGCCAGAAAGCATAGAAAGTCCTTCTGCAAGGCGTATCCTGCAACAATCTCACTCTAATCTTACCTATTAAGAACAGACTGTAACTCAAAATCTACTCGCTGTTTTCCCTTAAGACTGCCAAACAGGGACGGTATCTCCGTTAAGACTTCCATAGTACACACCACTTCTACTTGAGACTCAGGTTCTTGCTCAGCCTAAACCTAGACTCAACGCATCGGTATTTGGTTTTGCCCACCCCTAACATGGAACACATCAAATTGAAAGGCGGAGATCGTCACAGCCCAACGTGATATCTGCCTGGTCTCACGAGGACGAACTAATACCCAGCTGCAGGCCTGGTTGTCAGTTTCGAGGCGAAACCTACGATTTTCTACATAAAATTTACATTTTTCCAGGCGACCTAAGGCAGCCAACTCATATACAGAATATTTCGATTCAGCGGCCGATAACATCTGCGAAGCACACGCAAGAGTGTGTCTTTCCCCATTCTGTTCTTGCAACAATACAGCTGCCACCCCCACATTGGACACATCGGTCTGAACAATAAACAGAAGGATGAAATCCAGAATCCTTGAGACTGGAGCGGGACTTCAGGCCTGCTTTTTACCCTTACAATGCTGCCTGCTGTGACTCCCCCACACCTTTCCTACCCAACAGATTAACAGGTGTCACATCTGGGCAAAAGTTGGTATGAATTTTTGAAAAAAATTACCATGGGCTTTTTATCCCGGGGCACCAGAACCTGATGGATGGCCTTAGTCCGATGTTTATCAACAGTAAGTCCCTTTTGAGACACGATGTGGCCCAAGAAGGAAACCAGATCAATGTCACCTTGGTTGATTTCATCACGAACCAGCTTACCTAAGACGTTCAAAAATGCTCCTCAAAGCTGGCGGTATATACACCTACGTCATCCAAGTAATTGTGAACGAATCTGAAGTTTCCTAGGACTGAATCCAATAGACGTGACAAAAGTCCGGCACCGGAGGCCAGCCCAAAGGGAATTCCATTAAATTGAAAGAGTTAGTAGTCGGCACAAAACGCTGTAATCGGTTTAGTCTCTTCCGCAAGGGGAGTCTGATAACAGTCCTAGTTTAAACCCAGGACCGTAAAAACCTTGCCTCCCGCAAACCCCGTAAAACAACTATGTAACTCTGGGAGTGTGACGGATTCCAAAACAATCTTTTAGTTTAATGCGCAGTAGTCAACTACATGCGTAAATCCTTCACTATGTGGTGTAGGGACTAGACAAAATGGGCTGCGTAAGGTGAGACGGAAAGTCGAATTACATCTTCCGCAAGCGGCTGATCAATAATCTCGGCAAAATCTCCATTTTAGAAGGTCAAAACCGATACGGAGTCTGGCACACGGAGCTCTGATCAGTGATCCAAATATAATATTTGATTTTACTGGTTACCCCTAAGCGACCAGTAAATACTTCAGGAAATTCGTCCGATAGATCTGTCAGCTGAGAGGCTTGAGCCTCAGGTAAATGACAAACACGCGCCCAGCCTGAGCAAGCAAACTGACCACCAGCATAATCTACCAAAACACTAAGTTAATTGCAAAAAATCGCATCCTACATTAAGCTTAGTAGGCAACTTCTTCACAACTAAGCACTTCGGGGGCCGTCTAGAACACTATGTACTCAACTTAAAGCGAACCTGGCCTGCTACATCGGGAGTCTGCTCATCAACAGAAAGACAACCGATAAATAAAACTTAGTCCAGGCAACCTGGATATTTACCTCTGCCTTTTGTATCAGACATAATTAGGAAGGTACACGCTTCTGTCAGAATCCATCTGGCACACACGTACGGTATCCGCCCACATGTTACACTGTACAACATACAACAACATGCCGGGAGTTTCCGGAGCAATGCCTGAGGAACGCCTTTTCTTTGGCGTCAGTCGTTCCCACGCATGCTCTTATGAACCAGACAATCCTTAACAAAATTCCCTGGTTTACTATAGGGGTAACATACCCCATCAGCAACAATATGTGATTGCTCATGTTCAACCTCAACATTACTCACCATCATACAATGTAGGCTTTCACGGCCGGTATTGTCTTCAGCTGAAACTTCCGGGCTGAGAGACCGATTGTGAGTGCCATAGGATGTCCAACACAAGAGGTGGCCAGATATCTCGCCTGCTTGCTGCAACCACACATCGGCAGAACAGACAGTTACATTAAAAACTCAGCGCATTTTATTGAAAAACTGAGGGACATTAACGTCAGCCCAAGTGATATTCTTGTTAGCTTCGATGTAGTGTCATTGTTTACCATGGTGCCTGTAAACGAAGCTATTTCATATATAGCAGACATTTTTACAACTGACATAGTGGCTTTATTTAAACACTGACTGACGACAACTTATTTCCAGTATAACAACGAGTCTTACGAGCAGATCGACGGGGTGGCGATGGGAAGCCCTCTCAGCCCAGCTGTTGCCAATTTATTTATGGAGATCTACGAACAGCGAGCGCTGCAGACTGCCAGTAAAAAGCCTGCTAAATGGTACCGCTATGTTGATGACACATTTGCAGTGTGGACACATGATGAAAAAGAGTTGGATGTCTTCGTGGTGCATCTGAACAGCATTAACCCGAAGTTACAGTTTACAATGGAGAAAGAGAGCAACGGTTAACACAGTTTCCTGGATGTGTCGGTAATTAAACGGGTGGATGGGACGCTGGGCCACAGGGTATATAGAAAGAACACTCACACGGATCCTAGGCAAAAAAGAGGTGTCATGAAAACCTTGGTGGACAGAGCCAACAAAATCTGCGAGCCGGCTTACTTACAAGATGAACTGAATCACCTACGGTCAGCCTTTGTGAAAAACGGATGTACCAGCAAGGAAATCGATCGAGCCCTCCATCAAAGAAGAAAAGAAGCCAGACGTTCAGAGCAACAACAGTCACAAACTGGAAAAGTTTTCCTACCGTTCATTAATAAGGTCACGGACCGTATCGGTAAAGTTCTGGCCAAGTATGGGATCGAAACGATCATTAGACCCACCAAGAAGATTAAAGAATATTTAAGAACCGCAAAAGACGTTCGACATCCCCTAGCAACACCTTGGGTATACAAAATTCTATGCAGTTGTGGATAAGTATATATTAGAACAAGAAAAAGTAGTGTAAACAACTTCTTAGCCGAACATAAAAGAAACTGTCGCTTAGGACACATCGAAAAATCAGCCGTAGCTGAGCATGCTTTTCGAGATGGGAATCACGAAATTAAATTTAATGAGACAAGCGTTTTAGCACGAACATCCCATTATCATGCGCGCATGTATAGAGAAGCAATAGAAATTCACAAACACCATAACAATTTTAATAGAAAAGAGAAAGTTTGAAAGTTGGACAAAATATGGATGTCGATGTTGCGCCAGCAGAATGACAATCGATTACTCTTAATCGAGAATGATGACGCCTTCCAAAGATAGGCATACCGTCGGCGTCACGTGACGAATGGTGGTGCTCTCTATGCGCTCTATAAATGCTAGAGTACCTGGAGCCTCAGTGGCAGTAGCCGGACGACCTCAGAAGATGTCCCCCTAGCAGATGGAGACGAAACGTCAGGTGGAAATTTTATACATCGACCACGGCCTCTCATCCCGGAAGTTTCAACTCAAGATTACTCACCATATTCTGAAAACAGCCTACATTTAGTTCTTCCCACTTACATCCGCCATGACGCACTATTTAAGTATTAATCACTAATTTATCGAAATCAGCAAAATCTAATGACTCAACTTCAGAGACCTCAACATACGGCTAAGATACCAAAATTCACTTCATTAACATAACGAGAAAAAGAGTCATTTTTGCCTTGTACTCGAGACATGTTTATCTATTATTACTTCCTTTTCACAAGAACCAAGACACTTAAACAAAAGCCCCTTCTCAATATCTCATAACGTTCCCACATTCGCTAATGCTTCAGCAATTACTCTGTCTGCGTCTATGGGACACAGATAAATGATTTGTAGCACCACACTATTATCCACCTGCAACACGTTAGCTTGTCCATTTAATTTAACCAACAACCACAGAAATTCAACTAATTA
Source organism: Schistocerca nitens (assembly GCF_023898315.1). Taxonomy (NCBI): domain Eukaryota; kingdom Metazoa; phylum Arthropoda; class Insecta; order Orthoptera; family Acrididae; genus Schistocerca; species Schistocerca nitens. Next base: position 204,041,222 of record NC_064622.1, read on the forward strand.
TTCAACACCAACAGTGGATAATCTTCATATGCTTCTAAGAGCGGCTATTAGCTTATTTCGCAACTTTCCAAACAAGTTGTTAACTGTCAGTTCAGGCCTTTCCTCACTGATACTGGTGCCAACATCCTCTTCCTCATTACACCAACACAAGGACAATATCTACTACTGCAGGGGCAAAACTTTGACCAGCAATTTTTGAATTTCATCAAACACCGAGAGGTTTTACTGACAGTACGAATGTCAGGTATTCTGTTTGCCAAATGGTCAAGGGCGGTCTGTGTTCAGAACATCGGCCTTCGCCGTGGGAAGACAACTTCGAACCCTGACATCTAATTCTGGAGATCCCCCATTATATTTTCACGGAGGAGAATAGCTTCACTTACCTCCACCACTGGCTCGGCTGAAATATTTACTGGCAAAGTGAAGGCAGCCCGCAGACGTTGACAGAGTTTTCCACGTTGCCTTCCACATCTTCTCACGTATACGATCTTCGTACAGGAGACAGGATTTTCTGAGGCTGGCTACAGTGCTGACTTTCCTTAATCGAATGGTACCCAGACTGAAACACAAAACAAACTGTGGTGTCACCGCCAGACACCACACTTGCTACGTGGTAGCCTTTAAATCGGCCGCGGTCCATTAGTATACGTCGGACCCGCGTGTCGCCACTGTCAGTGATCGCAGACCGAGCGCCGCCACACGGCAGGTCTAGAGAGACTTACTAGCACTCGCCCCAGTTGTACAGCCGACGTTGATAGCCATGGTTCACTGGCAATTACGCTCTCATTTGCCGAGACGATAGTTAGCATAGCCTTCAGCTCAGTCAATTGCTACGACCTAGCAAGGCTCCATAGCATTTGATATTGAGATTATATCTGTACAAGAGCGATGTACACCAATTGTGGATTAAAGTTAAGTATTATATCAACTACATACTTTATTTGCTACTATTAATTCCCGTAACTGTTCCAGACCTCGCGCCAGCCTGCGTGAGCTTAAGCGCGTGCCTTTCGGCTACCTCCGAGTGGCGTGGCTGTCTTGCTACGCCACAACACAAACAACGGCAGAACAAGACCCCGGCCGGCCGGGCTGGCCGAGCGGTTCTAGGCGCTACAGTCTGGAACCGTGCGACCGCTACAATTGCAGTTTCGAATCCTGCCTCGGGCATGGATGTGTGTGATGTCCTTAGGTTAGTTAGGTTTAAGTAGTTCCCACATTCGCTAATGCTTCAGCAATTACTCTGTATAGGTCTATGGGACACAGATAAATGATTTGTAGCACCACACTATTATCCACCTGCAACACGTTAGCTTGTTCATTTAATTTAACCAACAACTACCTAACGTCATACACATCCATGCCCGAGGCAGGATTCGAACCTGCGACCGTAGCGGTCGCGCGGTTCCAGACTGTAGTGCCTAGAACTGCTCGGCCACACCGGTTTAAGGAGTTCTAGGGGACTGATGACCTTAGAAGTTAAGGCCCATAGTGCTCAGGGCCACTTGAACCAATTTGAACATGACCCCGAAAAAAGAAAAACGAAATCAAACATAAAACAAAAATTTGCCGAACGATATGCTACTACCACTGTAGTGCAGTTTGTATCTTCGCACTCACGAAATCGCAACCACGGTCTGCTACCATTGAAAGAAGGTTTACAATGCATAGGGCTGATAGGAAGGAAGCACTAAGTCTGAACTGAGGATACATAGAATTAATATTTATTTATTTATTTATAAAACAAACATGAAACATCCCATCACTGGTGACAACATACACACTCTGATTTCCAGTTGCAGTTTTATAGAGGAATATCTTCAAAATGGTCCGGCCTCACTGCCATTAAAAGTTGAAGATACAGCCACAGATCAGCAAAACAAATAACCTTACGACAAAAGCAGTAGGTTTAATTCAAATTTGTTCATCAAAACTCTTTAAAATTGCTAGGAATCTAAGTTCAATAACATGAAAATTTAACTTCAAATACTTGGTTTTAATTTGTTTAACAAGCTAGCTCTAAACTCTTAAATCTTCCTTCAAATTTACTGCGATCACTAAGACTTACTGGCAACATATTAGCTAAAGAATCTACAAACAATCAAAATAGATTACAGAGTTGTTGAACTTGACAGGCCACAAGCAGCATAGGCCATTTTGTTCATTCGATAACGCGACCTGAGGCAATACCAAAGGCAGTACAGACAGACTAACAAAAGCTTGATCTAAAACCCAGGGAAACGATATTAGCACAATGCTAACTTCAAAAAGTTACCATATACAGGGTGAGTCATCTAACATTACTGCTGGATACATTTCGTAAACCACATCAAATACTGACGAATCGATTCCACAGACCGAGCGTGAGGAGAGGGGCTACTTTAATTGGTTAATACAAACCATAAAAAAATGCACGGAACTATGTTTTTTAACACAAACCTACGTTTTTTAAAAATGGAATCCCGTTAGTTTTGTTAGAACATCTGAACATATAAACAAATACGTAATCAGTGCCGTTTGTTGCATTGTAAAATGTTAATTACATCCGGAGATATTGTAACCTATAGTTGACGCTTGAGTACCACTCCTCCGCTGTTCGATCGTGTGTATCGGAGAGCAAGGAATTACGCAGGGATCCAAAGGGAACGGTGATGGACCTTAGGTACAGAAGAGACTGGAACAGCACATTACGTCCACATGCTAACACCTCTTTATTGGTCTTTTTCACTGACGCACATGTACATTACCATGAGGGATGAGGTACACGTACACACGTGGTTTCCGTTTTCAATTACGGAGTGGAATAGAGTGTGTCCCGACATGTCAGGCCAATAGATGTTCATGTGGCGGCCATCATTTGCTGCACACAATTGCAATCTCTGGCGTAATGAATGTCGTACACGCCGCAGTAAATCTGGTGTAATGTCGCCGCAGGCTGCCACAATACGTTGTTTCATATCCTCTGGGGTTGTAGGCACATCACGGTACACGTTCTCCTTTAACGTACCCCACAGAAAGAAGTCCAGAGTTGTGAGATCAGGTGAACGGGCTGGCCAATTTATGCGTCTTCCACGTCCTATGAAACGCCCGTCGAACATCCTGTCAAGGGTCAGCCTAGTGTTAATTGCGGAATGTGCAGGTGCACCATCATGCTGATACCACATACGTCGACGCGTTTCCAGTGGGACACACTCTATTCCACTTCGTAATTGAAAGCGGAAACCACGTGTGTACATTTACTTCACCCCTAATGGTAATGTACATGTGCGTCAGTGAAAAAGACCAATAAAAAGGTGTTACCATGTGCACGTAATGTGCTGTTCCAGTCTCTTCTGTACCTAAGGTCCATCACCGTTCCCTTTGGTTGCCTACGTAAGTCGGTGCTCTACGATACACACGATCGAACAGCGGAGGAGTGGTATTCAAGCGCCGGCCGGTGTGGCCGAACAGTTCTAGGCGCTACAGTCTGGAACCGCGCGACCGCTACGGTCGCAGGTTCGAATCCTGCCTCGGGCATGGATGTGCACGACGTCCTTAGGTTAGTTAGGTTTACGTAGTTCTAAGTTCTAGGGGACTGATGACCTCAGCAGTTAAGTCCCATAGTGCTCAGAGCCATTTGAACCATTTGATACTCAAGCGTCAACTTTAGGTTACAATATCTCCGGATGTAATTAACATTTCACAATGCAACAAACGGCACTGATTACGTATTTGTTTGTATGTTCAGATGTGCTAACAAAACTAACGGGATTCCATTTAAAAAAACGTAGGTTTGTGTTAAAAAACATACTTCCGTGCATTTTTTTATGGTTTGTATTAACCAATTACACTAGCCCCTCTCCTCACGCTCGGTCTGTGGAATCTATTCGTCAGTATTTGATGTGGTTTACGAAATATATCCAGCGATAACGTTAGGTGACTCACCCTGTATATTAATATTAATATTCAAACACATCTCTGGACGTTGATTTTATATCAAAACCTCCCCCTTTCCTTTAAAACATTAAACTTAGACATATATGCTGTAACTGCTTGTAAGGAATCAACTCAGTTAACTTCATGAAGATCTCAGACCCAAAGAAGTAATGGCCTTTAACACATTATTAAAAGCCCTTAGTATAACTGACATTTCTACCTAATCTGTGATGTCCCCAAAAATCAGAAGACAGTGAAACATTTTAAACCATACAAGCACAACTTTCAGATAACAAGTTGGGCACTACAAGAGCAACACAGCTAGTATCGGGCAAAATGATTTCAGCGCCTTAAACGCGCTTCATGGGCAAATCTGCAGTAGCAAGGCCGTGAAGCATTTAACACAATCTCCAGTGGGCAACAGCAAAGGCAGAGGATGGCATCAAGCACCGAACCATCCCCAGGACAAGCCACGGCGGGTACAGGCGTGTATAAACAGCCCACGAAGAGCGACAGCCTCTGCTTCGTGACCACTGCCAAACACCACTACAGGGAAGACCCCCGGCAGCGACGTCCAATACAGAAGCGCCGCCACTGCTACTCCGCTACACCAACTCACCCCCCGTGGCCCGTCACGTCCTCTTTTCAAACTGTGGCCAACCAGTCCCAGCGCTTCAATCAAACCTCAGCGTCGGTGCAGTAAGGGGGTTACGCATCTAAGTAAGGGTAAATCATTTACGATCTACAGTAAATTTATGGACACGCGTTACAGTGAGGACTAGGCTCTCTCTTAGTTTGAAAAACTGATTTTACTCTAAACTTTAATCACTTCAACAATTAATAAAATTAACTGTTGAAATAAAGACTCTCAGTTTTGGGCTCACATACTAGGAATAGGTGGTACCCGAGGTCTAGGGGTAGCGTCTTTGATTCATAATCAAAACATCTTCAGTCCCGGGTTCGATCCCCGCTACTGCCTAAATTTTGATAAATAATCTGCATTGGCAGCCGAAGACTTCCGGCATAAGAACTCAGCCTCATTCCGCCAACGGCCTTGTCAAAGAGGGCCGAGGAGCGGATAGAGGTTCATGGCACTCTCTTGTCCTAGGGGTGGGAAATTGCCCCTAAAGGCGGAAGAATCAGCAATGATCAACGACATGAGCATGCAGAAGGCAATGGAAACCACTGCATTAAAGACACGTAACGTGTATCCACAGGACATGTGGCCTGTAATTGAAGAAGTGTCATGATGATCTCTCCATTGGCAAAAGATTCCGGAATAGTCCCCCATTCGGATCTCCGGGAGGGGACTGCCAAGGGGGAGGTTACCATGAGAAAAAGATTGAATAATCTACGAAAGGATAACGTTCTACGGGTCGGGGCGTGGAATGTCAGTAGCTTGAACGTGGTAGGGAAACTAGAAAATCTGAAAAGGGAAATGCAAAGACTCAATCTAGATACAGTAGCGGTCAGTGAAGTGAAGTGGAAGGAAGACAAGGATTTCTGGTCAGATGAGTATCGGGTAATATCAACAGCAGCAGAAAATGGTATAACAGGTGTAGGATTCGTTATGAATAGGAAGGTAGGGCAGAGGGTGTGTTACTGTGAACAGTTCAGTGACTGGGTTGTTCTAATCAGAATCGACAGCAGACCAACACCGACAACGATAGTTCAGGTATACATGCCGACGTCGCAAGCTGAAGATGAACAGATAGAGAAAGTGTATGAGGATATTGAAAGGGTAATGCAGTATGTAAAGGGGGATGAAAATCTAATAGTCATGGGCGACTGGAATGCAGTTGTAGGGGAAGGACTAGAAGAAAAGGTTATAGGAGAATATGGGCTTGGGACAAGGAATGAAAGAGGAGAAAGACTAATAGAGTTCTGTAACAAGTTTCAGCTAATAATAGCGAATACCCTGTTCAAGAATCACAAGAGGAGGAGGTATACTTGGAAAAGGCCGGGAGATACGGAAAGATTAGATTACATCATGGTCAGACAGAGATTCCGAAATCAGATACTGGGTTGTAAGGCGTACCCAGGAGCAGATATAGACTCAGATCACAATATAGTAGTGATGAAGAGTAGGCTGAAGTTCAAGACATTAGTCAGGAAGAATCAATACGCAAAGAAGTGGGATACGGAAGTACTAAGGAATGACATGATACGTTTGAAGTTCTCTAACGCTATAGATACAGCAATAAGGAATAGCGCAGTAGGCAGTACAGTTGAAGAGGAATGGACATCTCTAAAATGGGCCATCACAGAAGTTGGGAAGGAAAACATAGGTACAAAGAAGGTAGCTGCGAAGAAACCATGGGTAACAGAAGATATACTTCAGCTGATTGATGAAAGGAGGAAGTACAAACATGTTCCGGGAATATCAGGAATACAGAAATACAAGTCGCTGAGGAATGAAATAAATAGGAAGAGCAGGGAAGCTAAGACGAAATGGCTGCAGGAAAAATGTGAAGACATCGAAAAAGATATGATTGTCGGAAGGATAGACTCAGCATACAGGAAAGTCAAAACAACCTTTGGTGACATTAAAAGCAACGGTGGTAACATTAAGAGTGCAACGGGAATTCCACTGTTAAATGCAGAGGAGAGAGAAGATAGGTGGAAAGAATACATTGAAAGCCTCTATGAGGGTGAAGATTTGTCTGATGTGATAGAGGAAGAAACAGGAGTCGATTTAGAAGAGATAGGGGATCCAGTATTAGAATCGGAATTTAAAAGAGCTTTGGAGGACTTACGGTCAAATAAGGCAGAAGGGATAGATAACATTCCATCAGAATTTCTAAAATCATTGGGGGAAGCGGCAACAAAACGACTATTCACGTTGGTGTGTAGAATATATGGGTCTGGCGATATACCATCTGACTTTCGGAAAAGCATCATCCACACAATTCCGAAGACGGCAAGAGCTGACATATGCGAGAATTATCGCACAATCAGCTTAACAGCTCATGCATCGAAGCTGCATACAAGAATAATATACGGAAGAATGGAAAAGAAAATTGAGAATGCACTAGGTGACGATCAGTTTGGCTTTAGGAAAAGTAAAGGGACGAGAGAGGCAATTCTGACGTTACGGCTAATAATGGAAGGAAGGCTAAAGAAAAATCAAGACACTTTCATAGGATTTGTCGACCTGGAAAAAGCGTTTGACAATATAAAATGGTGCAAGCTGTTCGAGATTCTGAAAAAAGTAGGGGTAAGCTATAGGGAGAGACGGGTCATATACAATATGTATAACAACCAAGAGGGAATAATAAGAGTGGACGATCAAGAACGAAGTGCTCGTATTAAGAAGGGTGTAAGACAAGGCTGTAGCCTTTCGCCCCTACTCTTCAATCTGTACATCGAGGAAGCAATGATGGAAATAAAAGAAAGGTTCAGGAGTGGAATTAAAATACAAGGTGAAAGGATATCAATGATACGATTCGCTGATGACATTGCTATCCTGAGTGAAAGTGAAGAAGAATTAAATGATCTGCTGAACGGAATGAACAGCCTAATGAGTACACAGTATGGTTTGAGAGTAAATCGGAGAAAGACGTCGGAGAAAGACGAAGGTAATGAGAAGTAGTAGAAATGAGAACAGCGAGAAACTTAACATCAGGATTGATGGTCACGAAGTCAATGAAGTTAAGGAATTGTGCTACCTAGGCAGTAAAATAACCAATGACGGACGGAGCAAGGAGGACATCAAAAGCAGACTCGCTATGGCAAAAAAGACATTTCTCGCCAAGAGAAGTCTACTATCAAATACCGGCCTTAATTTGAGGAAGAAATTTCTGAGGATGTACGTCTGGAGTACAGCATTGTATGGTAGTGAAACATGGACTGTGGGAAAACCGGAACAGAAGAGAATCGAAGCATTTGAGATGTGGTGCTACAGACGAATGTTGAAAATTAGGTGGACTGATAAGGTAAGGAATGAGGAGGTTCTACGCAGAATCGGAGAGGAAACGAATATGTGGAAAACACTGGTAAGGAGAAGGGACAGGATGATAGGACATCTGCTAAGACATCAGGGAATGACTTCCATGGTACTAGAGGGAGTTGTAGAGGGCAAAAACTGTAGAGGAAGACAGAGATTGGAATACGTCAAGCAAATAATTGAGGACGTAGGTTGCAAGTGCTTCTCTGAGATGAAGAGGTTAGCACAGGAAAGGAATTCGTGGCGGGCCGCATCAAACCAGTCAGTAGACTGATGACAAAAAAAAAAAAAAAAAAAAAAAAAAAAAAAAAAAAAAAAAAACTAGGAATAGGAACCTAAGATACAGTATGTAACGTAATGTAAGTCAATCATGTATGCCAGACACACATTAACTTGATTATGTCGCTATTGACTGGGAGACATCGTTTGATACTTTGTTTGTCCGGCTGCGGAGCCAGTCTCTGTATTTGACGCCACTTCGGCGACTTGTAGGTCTTTGTGATTAAGATGAGATGCAATGGTTGAAGAAAATCTCCAATCCTGATGAGAATCGAATCTGGGCTTCACAATCTGACGCAGAAATGCTAACCACTAGATACGAGCTGTGGACATTAGTTTAATACTTCCATTAATCAACTGCCATGAAAACACTGGTTCGTTTAACATAAAACGCTAATAACACTTATATGCACTTATTGGTGACAGAGAAATAATACAAAGGTAGCCACAGCATGCCACATTGTCACATACCAGTAACATTTCCTCCTGAGACACATTTAAGATAATTTGGGGGTAATTTAGCCTCTCTCTCACAAGTATTTGTCTTCTTCAAGACTAATGACAGTCCTATAGTTGGTGCATTAACTCTCACTTATCCACCTTTTCCTTTTACGCGTTTTTACCTCCTAGGCTGTGAGGGACTTGCCGCCACCTCTTGCTATCAACCGCTTTTATGATCCCCTATGTATGAACCATTGAGGTTGGACAGAAAGCTTCTCAGTTTTACATACAAAAGGAAATACATCTCCTAATAACAGCTGTGAAATACATCCGCAAACGTGTAAGTGTACAAAATTAAGAAAACAGTAATATTTACATACATGAATACAGGCTTTTTTCTGTGGCTTCACCTGGTATGCATACAACAAATACGTCAAACACACCAACTTCTCCTTCACTCTGTGTCATCTTCTTCCTCCACATGCCTGTCCACCTCATCCTCTCACCCCCATCTGTCTACCTCCTCCTCCCCACTCTGTCTTTTCATCTCCTCCATCTCTCTTTGTCCATGCCCTCCATCCCTCTCTCCCTCTCTCTCTCTAACCAGATCTTCCTCCCCCCTCCCTCTGACCATATCCTCCTCCTCCTCCTCCACCACCCTCTTTCTATCTCTGCCTCCTCCCTTTTCCACTTGCTCACTACCCCTTTACACCTTCCACCTACCCATTCACAACCCATGCCTCCCCTCAGCCTCTACAGTTTCTGCTCCCCATCGGTATGTTCATTCTCTCCTCTATCCATCTCAATCTGTCCCCATGCATGGTCATCAGCACGTGTATCCCCTGCAGTACAGTTCAATAAAACAGGCCAATACTGTTCCAACAACGTCTGTTCTGCAGGGGAAGGCTCATCAGGGTCTTAAAAATAATTCTTTTGTCCCTGATGTACAGACCACCATGCAAAGCTGGTTGACAAAGAAGGCTGATACTACACAACACAATTTTCATGCAGGGCTGCGTAAATATCAGAGCCCAAAAACCGTTTCTTGCCACTCACATCTCTGATGCCCTGCAAAACACACTCATTTTGCAGGCCAATACTGTTTCCACACAGCATGATTGTCGTAAAGAGCAGCAAAGATAAGTGTCAGTAATGTTGGATCATAGACACACAATATTGCAACCATAGACAAGTAAGTGCTGAGCAAGGGTGTGAGGGATTATGTTAAAAATTAGTTCAAAGGCAAAGAGAATTTCGTCACTGATTAATTCGGCATCTAATTGAGAAATGAATTCTGAACAAAAAGAGAAAAATAAATTTAGGAGAGCAATGCGAGAAGCATTGAAAGAATCTGGCAGTAAAACTTAGGCAACCAACCTGACTAAAGAGCGTAAGAAATCTTCGTCTTATATAAAGTCATTATATGGATCTAAATCATTTATTTAGTCGCTCAGCGACCATAATGACGCCGAAACGGAAGGACAGGGAGAAGGCCAAAACCTGAATTCAGTACTCCGAAATTGTTTTACCGCGGAAGGTCGTCCGCTAAAGCCGAAATGGCAGTGTATTAGATAAGACATTACAGGAAAGAAAATCAACTACAGTCGCTCAGAGCTTCCCGTGAGAATCTACAGAGATTACGCGAGTGACATTGTCCCCTTCGTTTATCGTAGGGTGCTTGACCAATGAAAGCTACCAAGGATTGCACGAAAGCATATGTCGTTGCTGTTGTTAAGAAGGGTTGTCAAACTCGTGCACGTAATTACACTCCTACATCACTGACGCCAGTCTGCCGTAGAAATATGGCACTTTTTCTATGCTCATGCACCATGACATTTCTGGAGAACAGAAATATCCTGTATAAAAGCGAACATGTATTTCGTCAACAGCGATCTTGAGAAACACATCTCTCTTTGTTTATCCATGATATCAGAGAGTTGTAGTGAAAGACACTCAAATGGATGCCACTCTCCTTGACTTGCGGAAAGCGCGTGATATTGCTTCGCAGTGTTGTTTGGTGAACAAAATACAATATCGGACCAGATTTGTCGGTACATTCACAGCTTTCTAATAAACAGAACTCAATATATTTTTATTAATGGGACGAAATAGATAGATTTAAAGGTAATCTCGCGAGTACCCCAAAGGGAGTGCTATAGAGCTATTACAGCCTGCAGTACATTTAAATGACTTATTGGATAACGTCAGCAGCTCCAGGAGGATTTTCGTAGACGATGCTGTTTGTTATAGGATTTGAAACGCCAGAAGACTGAAGTGAAACACAGTAATACGAGCGGATGATCGACGATTGGTATAAGGACGGGCATTTGACCCTGAGCGTAATAAATGTAGCCAGTCTGTGATCACAAAGCATTTACATCATCACTGAATAAAAATAAAGGTACCAAAATATTTCTGCTTTGCAAGAGTGACAGATACAGATTTCAGTTTAGTTGAGCGACCAACACAAACAAAACATCTCAAGGACCGAAAATGTTGAGTGTCAGTGGACATGCAAAGTAAACACCAGGATGACGTATTTTTTTGGTGACCACGTCGCCTAACATTTTTTTTTGAGAGCTTTCCGTGTTTCACGACCACATGTAAGCGTACTGCAAATTTATTATTATACACTAACCTTCTTCCTCTGTTTTCAGGCTGTGAAGATGCAGATTATCCTTGCTGACAATGAAAAGGCGAAAGAAGCCAAAGAAGAACCGTGAAGCCTCATCTACATACTGTGCGTCTCCCTCAGAAGCAGAGCGTAATGACGCAAAAGGACGGACACCTATTGCAGAAGCGCAGAAAACTGTGCTAGACTCTCTCACAACGAAGAACTGTTAATTTATTTCATTTACTGGACGCATTACACCCCTGATTAATATGTATCCACTGCAATGTAACAACATGAGTTAATATGTATCCTGGCGCTGTCTCTCAACAGTAAGGAAATATAGAACTAGGTTATGTACGCTGTTGAGAGAATGAAATGTAATAAACCAATAACACAGTTTGACCACGATAGTTTTTATCTTCAGTTCATTTCTATTGCCCAAACATGTCATTCCTGAAGTACGAGATGATGCTGGTTCTGCACATGAAGTTTGAAATGGGACATAACTGGAATATGGAATAACAAAATTAATCTTATCTGATACGTCGAGGACATGTAATGAATTGTTCCAAAATAATTGTTTTTACCTTGTTATATTAACGATGTACAATTAGTCATCCATAACGCTGGCTCATTATTTACTGTTTATATGTAGCTAGTGAATTGTGATAACCACAATAGCAAATATAAAAAAAATGGAAAAGCTAATAGCAATGAATACTAAGAATGCAATACACATCTGTATCGGTATAATCCAATTGAGTGACTAATAAAATACACAGATACAGCTGTATATTGCACAATGCAGTTTTTAACATTCATTAAAGCCGTGCCATAATGTATTAATAATCATTTATGTGGAGAAAAATAAAAATCTGATAACACTTGGATTAAAACCAAAATCGAGATTCGTAACAAGATCTACCACAAGTATTTATTTCTCATTACATAGTCATTATTTTGCATTGTTGGTATTTCTGAATTCATATCAGTGTTACGGTTTCACTTAACAGAATTCATCGATTTTACTCAATTAACACCATAATTATTGTACAATGAATAAGTCGAAAAATGTTACCACAGCAAAGAAATCACATTTTTATATGTAAGACAATTGAAGTCAATGATCGGGTCAACAGTAAAAGAAGTAAATGAATAAATAAAAACACAAGTGGAAAAATAAGGAGACCTGCTTTTGGTAAACAAAATGGAATTTTCAGAACTTAATTTCTCATCTGTCTCAAAAGGAAAGTATGGGTATTAACATTTTCCACATAGTTTTTTAATGCGAAAACCAATAAAAATAGAGGGCTGTGAATTTTTTTGATAAGTTCTTAGAGAGAGAGAGAGAGAAAACAAAGGAATAACGATATACACTGGAGTAGAAGACGTCATATGACTGCAATGAAGATGAAAAGTGGGTGGAAAGGACATGTAGCATGAAGACTGCTTGGTAAATGGGTCAACGAAGTTCTTGCTGTATTCCAAGAGATACGAAAGGTCGAGGTGATGAGTCAGTATGATAGAAGGTAGCTGAATGACACTAGAAAACTTGCATTAACAACATGGATCCACATATATGAATACTCTAATACACGCTAAACAGATTTGAACTCACAGTCGATTTCCAACTGCTCATGATAATGATGGAGAGAGACGGTGTGAGGTCTGACTGAGGGTACATTTGTTTTCTCGCTGAAATATCGACACACATACGTTATGGATGTAAATGGTTTCCACCAGGGTATTACATAGCATAGTTATACTGTAGCACTATGTATAGCGTCGTATTCTACAAACGATACTATCTCAGCTGTGCCATGTTGACCCCTGCGACACATGGTGCTTTTACCTATAGTTCTTGCATAACTGCCACTTCATTTTTGTACTAATCCATGGTACGTCCTGGCACAATTGAGTAAGAGTTTTCCCATTAAATGTACGTAGTTTTTGTACACGCGGTATAAGAAATCTACACGTAACAACGAATGGTCTGTCACACTTGGTAACAGTATCGTATTGCCATATTACAATGCCCATAGAGGTACCAGTTAAAACTGACCCATTTCCAATTTGTTCAGGTTTGCCATTTATATGCTTGTATAAAAGGAAAAGAAATTATTGACATAGCATAAAGATAGCATATCGTATTTCAAATGAAATCTGAACAACTACTATCTCTGTTCTGGTTACTAAAAATTATATGCTTATATTGTAGCCTTTCCATGTCCATATACACTCCTGGAAATGGAAAAAAGAACACATTGACACCGGTGTGTCAGACCATGCTCCGGACACTGCGAGAGGGCTGAACAAGTAATGATCACACGCACGGCACAGCGGACACACCAGGAACCGCGGTGTTGGCCGTCGAATGGCGCTAGCTGAGCAGCATTTGTGCACCGCCGCCGTCAGTGTCAGCCAGTTTGCCGTGGCATACGGAGCTCCATCGCAGTCTTTATCACTGGTAGCATGCCGCGACAGCGTGGACGTGAACTGTATGTGCAGTTGACGGACTTTGAGCGAGGGCGTATAGTGGGCATGCGGGAGGCCGAGTGGACGTACCGCCGAATTGCTCAACACGTGGGGCGTGAGGTCTCCACAGTACATCGATGTTGTCGCCAGTGGTCGGCGGAAGGTGCACGTGCCCGTCGACCTGGGACCGGACCGCAGCGACGCACGGATGCTCGCCAAGACCGTAGGATCCTACGCAGTGCCGTAGGGGACCGCACCGCCACTTCCCAGCAAATTAGGGACACTGTTGCTCCTGGGGTATCGGCGAGGACCATTCGCAACCGTCTCCATGAAGCTGGGCTACGGTCCCGCACACCGTTAGGCCGTCTTCCGCTCACGCCCCAACATCGTGCAGCCCGCCTCCAGTGGTGTCGCGACAGGCGTGAATGGAGGGACGAATGGAGACGTGTCGTCTTCAGCGATGAGAGTCGCTTCTGCCTTGGTGCCAATGATGGTCGTATGCGTGTTTGGCGCCGGGCAGGTGAGCGCCACAATCAGGACTGCATACGACCGAGGCACACAGGGCCAACACCCGGCATCATGGTGTGGGGAGCGATCTCCTACACTGGCCGTACACCACTGTTGATCGTCGAGGGGACACTGAATAGTGCACGGTACATCCAAACCGTCATCGAACCCATCGTTCTACCATTCCTAGACCGGCAAGGGAACTTGCTGTTCCAACAGGACAATGCACGTCCGCATGTATCCCGTGCCACCCAACGTGCTCTAGAAGGTGTAAGTCAACTACCCTGGCCAGCAAGATCTCCGGATCTGTCCCCCATTGAGCATGTTTGGGACTGGATGAAGCGTCGTCTCACGCGGTCTGCACGTCCAGCACGAACGCTGGTCCAACTGAGGCGCCAGGTGGAAATGGCATGGCAAGCCGTTCCACAGGAGTACATCCAGCATCTCTACGATCGTCTCCATGGGAGAATAGCAGCCTGCATTGCTGCGAAAGGTGGATATACACTGTACTAGTGCCGACATTGTGCATGCTCTGTTGCCTGTGTCTATGTGCCTGTGGTTCTGTCAGTGTGATCATGTGATGTATCTGACCCCAGGAATGTGTCAATAGAGTTTCCCCTTCCTGGGACAATGAATTCACGGTGTTCTTATTTCAATTTCCAGGAGTGTAGTATACCCTATCATATCTTAAGATGGATGTAGATCTTTTGCCTTTTTAAAATGTGACCTTCACGAATTATTGATATTTACCCTTTCTTTTCTTACCGCGTGAATAAAATAACAAGGATCTACCTACTCGCACGTTAGAGATACTATGAATGGGAAACAGTCAACTTGTTAAGAAATTTTTGTAGGTAACTGTTTATAGCTGTCGAGTACTGAAAGAAAAGCATTTTGAATTGCTGGATGTATGTATGCCTTTTTCTTCTCAACCGGTTTCATTTTCAGCAGTTATCATCATGTATGACTATAAAGGAAGGAAGAAAAACATGTAATTTATACAGAAGAGATTTCTAGAAACAGGAAACAAATATTTATTCAAAACAAACAAGATTATTAAAATGGAGATAAAATAATCTTAAGTGGAGGTGTTAAATCATAAAGCCATAATATGGCAAGCAATAATAATACCATTCTTGAAATCTTGAAGTACAATATAAATCCTATTTTTCCGTTAGAGACGTTTAGATTAGTAATAAAATTGAAATATCACCAGTATTGCTTCTTCTATAGAGAGACAACAGTACAAACCAACATGTAACTACAGTGTGATGTGCCGGCCGTTGTGGCCGAGAGGTTCTAGGTGCTTCAGTCTGGAATCGCGCAATCACTACGGTCGGAGGTTCGAATCCTGCCTCTGGCATGGATGTGTGTGATGTTCTTAGGTTAGTTAGGTTTAAGTAGTTCTAAGTTCTAGGGGACTGATGACCTCAGATTTTAAGTCCCATAGTGCTCAGAACCATTTGTACCATTAGTGTGATGTGAAGCTGTTAAGTTTACATAGTTGAGAACATATAGCAGTAATCAAAACAATGAAATATTTAGGTTCAGTATACTCGGATATGAATTATAATCGTGAAACTCGTACTCAATTACATGGCTGTACTGAACCTAACCTCAAGCAACTGGAGACATAAACGTAAATTGCCATTTGCATAATCCACAAAAGGAATATCTGTAAGTATGAACCAAAGTAATCAAATTATGGCTAATCTTTAGACAAAAGGCCCGACACAAAATGTACTAGACACATTTATCAAACCTGGATCTAATGTAACTACTAAATCAGACATTGGGCAATACATGTTGTTAATACGTCCATCTCACTTAATAACATCATCACTTAAATTAAAATAGCCATGACAGAGACTGTAATCAACATTAAAAGACGCCCAGGAAAAAGATTATCGTTGTATATAGGCTACTTACCATCAAGACTTACAGTTTATATAAGTAAATTTATTTTAAACTAAAATTATATACGAAGTTCTAAAAGTAACGTATCTATCTAGTTACAGCTGGGCACAGTCAAAAAGTATATAAAGAAAACCATCTTATAACTGTTGGTCATTAAGATTACTTTACAACATTGCATGAACTAGGTTAAGTGTAGACCATTCAAATAACACATAAAATTTATTAACATGGTACAAATATAAAACATCATCACAGGTACACCACAGCAGCATTTGTGGGTATGTACATATTCCTCCAGGAGCCATTAGGTCTGGACATAGCTTATTATCGTCAGAAACTAAATGGGGTACGTGGGCATTTTAAATTAATCAAGGACAGTACCATATATACAATCCATAAATGAAATATATATGAGTATATATATATACAGAGAGAGTGACCAGGAGCGATCGCTTCAGTAGCAGAATAACAGGTCTACTGATTACTTCTACTTCTGAAGTGCTTGCCTCACCTTTAATGGACCCGTTATATACATTATTGCTCGTGATAGCAAACAGTTTTTGTCAGCTACTGATCAGTAATGCTCTGAAAGCTCAGTAGCTGAGTACTTGCCAAAAGTAGCGGAGCCCAGATTTCAAATTCCGGTCTTGCATGAATTGTAAGTCAGTTATTAGGATAGTTGGTGACTCTTTTCACAGACAGGCCACCTTCAGACTACACGTTTGACAGTTCTACACTGTGCGCTTCCTCTTCGCGGTAGTAGACATGCAACGACATGTATGAGTCTGTACAACGTCGTGAAATAATGAACGTTAGATGGAGAGATACCAAAATACGTAGCTCTTGAGGAATAATGCTATTTCCAGTTTTGCAAAGGCAGACCGAAAATTACTACCTGTCAATAAAATTTCTCCAATCCGCTGTGGTTCAGTTGTAGCTCCAACTGTCGTGTTCCGTATCTTTACGTGCTCTAAAGTACAAAATTACGTGCCAGTTACACTGTTGTCGAAGAGTACTTACTTCAGCCAGTGACGCGTATAACAAACCTTTGGTTGTTAACTTAGTCATAGCTAATGAAAACCATTTGTCATTGTATATAAAACTGATGCAAACACAAAGTTTTTCTCACACATCCGTTGTTCTCAAATGGCTCTGAGCACTATGGGATTCAACATCTGTGGTCATAAGTCCCCTATAACTTAGAACTACTTAAACCTAACTAACCTAAGGACATCACACACGTCCATGCCCGAAGCAGGATTCGAACCTGCGACCGTAGCAGTCGCGTGGTTCCTGACTGAGCGCCTAGAACCGCTAGACCACCGCGGCCGGCTCGTTGTTCTCATCGTCTACCAACTGTATCAGCATTGGATCGCATTAGAAAGGTTCTGCACCTTTTACAGTCGCTACAGCAACTATAGGATGGGTGTCACTTATCGTTCTCCAACAACGATATTTCACATTAGACGTACACAAGTCTCTACTACCAAACAAAAGAAATCAACCTTATATGAAAAGTAAATGTTACTCTTGATCTACTTTCGGCCACGGTATAAAAATAACTTTACTTCTACGGTTCCTTAAAAATGTTTGCATCTGTTTAGTTTCCGCACAGTAAGCTAGATTCAGCTGGTTCATGACATACTTGTATTGTATTGTATTGTATGTTGACCGGGGACCTAGAAACGACGGAGAGGCTCCGTCCCCGTCGCAGCCGCAGTGGTCCACAACCCCACGACGACTACCGCAGTCCACTTTACCTCTCCGACGCCCCACACCGAAACCAAGGTTATTGTGCGGTTCGGCCCGCAGTGGACCCCCCCCCCCCCCCCCAAGGGAACGTCTCACACCAGCCGAGTGTAACCCCTATGTTTGCGTGGTAGAGTAATGGTGGTGTACGCGTACGTGGAGAACTTGTTTGCGAAGCAATCGCCGACATAGTGTAACTGAGGCAGAATAAGGGGAACCAGCCCGCACTCGCCGAGGCAGATGGTAAACCGCCTGAAAACCATCCACAGACTGGCCAGTTCACCGGACCTCGACACAGATCCGCCGGGCGGATTCGTGTCGGGGACCAGGCACACCTTCCCGTCCGAAAACCCGTGCGTTAGACCGCACGGCCAACCCGGGAGGGCCTGATATACTTTATGGGTCTTATGGACTGCCTTCCTCGCAGAATTAAGACCATTGCAAGACTAGGGGCGGTGTTACGCGGTAATAGTTTGACGACTTCTGGAGACAAACTATTTTCTGTTTTGTCCGGTGTCTTCATTTTTCCAAAATTAAGTTACATTAATGTGGTCACCCCTTACGTTTGACGTCAACTTGCTATAACCACTCACAAATGGCAGGAGCCAGCACTACCTGTTGAGGGTATACAGAGTATTAGACAAGTGCGGAACACGGCACAGTCGTTGTCATAATGCGCAAACGGAGCGATTTATCTGACGTCAAAAACGAAGTAATCATTGGCTTTCGGGACAAGGGTG
Organism: Schistocerca nitens; assembly: GCF_023898315.1. NCBI lineage: Eukaryota > Metazoa > Arthropoda > Insecta > Orthoptera > Acrididae > Schistocerca > Schistocerca nitens. The sequence goes on from NC_064622.1 coordinate 204,059,802, forward strand.
GAAGCATTTCCGAACCTGATCAATTTGTAAACCATTCGCATGCTGCCATGGTTAAAGGTTACCATGCATGGCAAAATGGCGCTGTCTAAGACCGGCTTCTAGGCAACAGTGATGCACCATGGGCCATAGATGCCAGGGGGGAAACACAGGAGCGGAATCGCGTACGGGCGAATAGAAGTGCAACTGTTGAGCAACTAACCGCCCATATGAAACTACGGCTACCAACGTCGTGTCCTCAACGATCGTTCATTGCTCCTTATGGAGCTCTGCAGCTGGCGCGTGCTTCATGCACACATGCTGACTGCTGTTCATCGGCGAAGAAGGCTGGAATTGGCACGCCAGTACCGAAACTGGACATCAAATGAACAGCGACAGGTGGCCTTTTCAGACGAATCAGGTTTTATGCTCCATTAGACAGGTGGTCGATGCCGCTGCACAGCGTGGAATGCCTGAACAGTCGTCGGAAGGGTCTAGATCAGACGAGGGAGCGCATCGTGTAGGTAATGTGTCCATGGCATTCTCTGTGTGATCTCATCATTCTGAGAGGTACAATGGATCAACCCAAGAATGTGTCTATGCTTAGGGACCACATGCACCCCTACATGCAGTCTGTTTCTCCTCGACACCATAGCATCTCCCAGCAGGACAATACAATACTTGAGACAGCACACAGTGAACGTGTGTGGTTCTAAGTGCACCAGGATGACCTTACCGTACTCCCTTGACCACCCCACCACACCCCCAGCCCCCTCTCCCCTCGAACTTAAACTCAGTCGCAAATGTGCGAGACCTCAGTAGGACTGTTCGCACCACGGATTCTAAGCCGTGAAAATTAGCTCAGCTCGTCATGGTACTGGAACCGGAGTTGTTTAGAGTACATTCGAGAAACTCGTTGACTCGGTTCCTGAACATCTCACAGAATTCCGCACTGCTAAAGGGTGTTATTCAAGCTTCTGGCAGGCGGTCACATTAATATGACTGGAAAGGGATATGGTTGTCAGCCACCTGCGAATCTGTACCTCATGTCCTAGTCACTCCAGAGATCTCCTGTACACTATAATTCTCATGGAACTTCATAGACAATATTTGTTCTTATCATAGGTTCATAACAGTTGTAATGTTGTTGCATGAATTTGTTCTGAAAGCGGTGCTGATATTCAAGACCATTAAAGTGGGTTAAAAGCTGTGAGCTATCTGAGGAAGTTAACTTTGCATTACTGCGCAACTGTTTCACCAGATATCCAGTCTATCTTACCAAATTCCTAACCAGACTAACATTAATTATAATCTTTTAGTACTCATCTTACGATAACCGGTTATATATATATATATATATATATATATATATATATATATATATATATATATATATATATATATATATATATTATGATCTTAGTTAGAGTTACTGATCAACACGTGGTTCCACTTTACTCACAAAGTAGTGACAAAGCAACTACTGGAAGATATTCTGAACTTCACACTCGACTTACACTGCATTGTAATTTAAGATAACATTAGATATTTTAGAGCTAAACCTGAAATACAGGTGATTAAATTTTCAGTTAGGCTGAACTTAAGAAATCCATTGTCCTACGGACTTAGCAGAGACGCGTTTAGCCGGAGATCTTACCACTTCAGACGCTCGCCGCGGACAGACTGACCTGGGCCCCTACAGATCGTGCTTAACAGATACACACGGAAGTGACCAGACAGGCAGCTTCTTATACCAACATGACAAGGGACGGACGTGACCGTACTAAGAATAGAAACCTCTCTGGTTGTAGAAAGCGTAGCTACCTGTTCCGACGTTGGTCCTACTGTTCTCTAGCAGACAGGCTTGTCTGCTAACATCAAGCATGCAACTAGAAATACATTTGTTCATTCATCCTCTCACACAGAAGGGAAGGGGCATGACAGTATCTTATCGTATACAGCATATAAAAGAAAGTGGATGTAGGTTCCGTATGAGACTGTGTGAGATGAATTACATATAAACTGTGTTTTGAAGTGTAGTAGCGTGACAGATCGTTCTTGTTTATGTGTAAAAGTAACACGTTTCACTGCTCAGTCTCCTCCCAGATAGTCAGAAACACCACAGTAAATTTAGAAGAGGAATTTATGCCATCAATGACAACAGATTTAAGAAATTCACATGAAAGGAATGCAACAGAGACCTTTCACAGTTGCTTTGTAGAAACAGAAATTAACATTTTTAACCACGTAGAAACTATCTACGAAAAAGACAATGAAAACTGTTATGTCTCATCTTCGGATTAGGGAAGTACGGGGAAGGAAGTCGGCCGTGCCCTTTCAGAGGAACTATACCGGCAATAGCCTGGAACGATTTAGAGAAGTCACAGAAAACCTAAATCAGGATTGCCGGACACAGGGTTGGACCGTCGTCCTCCCGAATGTGAGTCCAGTGTGCTAACCACTGCGCCACCTCGCTAGGTGAAAACTGTTACAAATAAATTTCTCTTTCAGATGGTTCAGTTCACCCCAATTTATCTGACACAAAATTTCAGCTTTTACCATGGTGTCATAATAGTGGAAATCAGACTGTGCAATAATAATAATAATAATGCTGTCTGAATAGGGCCTCCCGTCGGGCAGACCATTCGCCTGGTGCGAGTCTTTCGATTTGACGCCACTCCGGCGACTTGCGCGGCGATAGGGATGAAATGATGTTGATTAGGACAACACAACACCCAGTCCCTGAGCGGAGAAAAATCTCCGAGACCCAGCCGCGAACCGAACCAGGGCCCTTACGATTGATATGCCGTCACGCAGACCACTCACCTACCGGGGGGGGGGGGGGGGGGGGGAGTGTGCAATGAAAATCGAGTACATCCCCCGATGCACCTCATTTCCAAGTGCAGCATGTACAATTACAATTTCCGACAAACCAGAATATCAAGGAAAACTTCGAAGCATTAACCATTTATAAGCTCTTCCATATAAACAGTACCAAAAAGTGTTACATCCTGTCAGTTACTGGTCGATCGATGTTAATAAAAACGGCATAATGTAAAGTGTTCAGTAAAAACATCTACATCAGCAGCCAGCGTATATGGCGTTATATTCAAGGGGAGGAGGGCAGGAAATTATCAGTTTGATGTAACTAAAACTTAACAGCGAACTGAAATCGAAAGAGTAAAAAAAATAGAGTCAGAATGATATTTTCACTCTGCAGCAGAGTGTGCGCTGATATGAAACTTCCTGGCAGATTAAAACTGTGTGCCGGACCGAGACTCGACCTCGGGACCTTTGCTTATAGCGGGCAAGTGCTCTACCAACTGGGCTACCCAAGCCCCGTCCTCACAGTCGTGTTTGGGTAGCTCAGTTGGTAGAGCACTTGTCCGCGAAAAGCAAAGGTCCCGAGTTAGAGTCTAGGTCCGGCACACAGTTCAAATCTCCAAGGAAGTTTCAAAAATAGTCAGTCAGAAAGTGTACGTCTATGGCACCCATTTTTGCCACTGGATAAAACTGAGTGGCTTGTTGCTCCGCGACGTGCAACACCGCGTGAATGGGTCCTCCTTGGAGCTTTGTCGGCCACGTGGTCTAAACGTTGCTGCTCAAGCTTCTCTCAGTCTCCTACGGCGACCCTCCTAAATTGTAGTCTCGGAAAGGCATTTTCCAAAAGAGTTATACGGTTCCCTGTAGAAACTAAGTTCTTATTTAAGTCACCAGCAATTCTCAGAATGTCATTGTTAAATACTGTATATACCGAGTGATCAAAAAGTCAGTATGTATTTGAAAACTTAATAAACCACGGAATAATGTAAATAGAGAGGCAAAAATTGACACACATGCTTGGAATGACATGGGGTTTTTTTTAGAAAAAGAAAACAAATTTCACAAAATGTCCGACAGATGGCGCTAAACAGCAAAACTGCTACCGTGACGGGTGAGAGGTATGCCGATATGTTACAGAATCGCACCATCAACATCCTGGCTGATAAACACCTGCTGGAACGTACGATGTTTATGCAGGATGGCGATCCACCCCATATTGCTAGACGCGTGAAAGATCTCTTGCACGCGTCGTTTGGTGATGATCGTGTGCTCAGCCGCCACTTTCGTCATGCTTGGCCTCCCAAGTCCCCAGTCCGTGCGATTATTGGCTTTGGAGTTACCTGAAGTCGCAAGTGTTTCGTGATCGACCGACATCTCTATGGATGCTGAAAGACAACATCCGACGCCAATGCCTCACCATAACTCCGGACATGCTTTACAGTGCTGTTCACAACATTATTCCTCGACTACAGCTATTGTTGAGGAATGATGGTGGACATATTGAGAATTTCCTGTAAAGAACATCATCTTCGCTTTGTTTTACTTTGTTGTGCTAATTATTGCTATTCTGATCAGATGAAGCGCCATCTGTCGGACATTTTTGAACTTTTGTATTTTTTTTTCTTTTTGTTCTAATAAAACCCCATGTCATTCCAAGCATGTGTGTCAATTTGTACCTCTCTGTCAACATTATTCCGTGATTTATTGAGTTTTCAAATTTATACTGACTTTTTGACCACCCGGTATATCTGACTTGTCAGTAACAGAAATATATTTACTACGAACTGACTTTTACATCGTCGACCTTGCGCTGCTGACCAGACACTCTTTCCAATTTCCAGTTAGCCATCTCGACATTAGCTGACCGGATGGATCTTTTCCAGTTTCCCAAGTCATTGAGCGTCTACACTGCTCGCTGGACGTGACATAGAGATTTTTTTTCTGATTCCAGGATGGGATTAAATAGTGGAATTAGCGAGCAGTTTTCACGCCACGAGTTATAGGAATAGGTGGCCTCTCTTTGGAATATCAAACCTGCTCAGTCCGATATCAAGTAAAACGGTGGAACGACTATGAGAACACCTTTTTCATTACTTGAATAACTCGTACACAGGCTAGTGGCAGAACTAGGAATCAGGACAGAAAAGAAAGAGGGTTCCTATCTCGCTTTCGAGGAGTAGTAGAGTAGATTAGTACTTGGTCCATAGATCATGATTACAATTCGTAATGATGTGGAACGTGTCAGGTTAATAAAAGGTGTCTATACAAGATATTACATTACACAAAATATTACATGACGCTCTTTTTTTTGTGGGAGTTGGACAATTGCCCACTTACTATATTCAAAAATTCATCTAAGAAGTAGAAGGAGTTGCCATTAAGAAATTCTTTTAATTTCCTTTTAAATGCTATATGGCTATCTGTCAAACATTTGATGCTATTAGGTAAGTGACCAAAGACTATTGTGGCAGCATAATTTAGATTTAACCTTGTGTAGTGAAGATCTTTCTTTCTCCTAGTGTTGTAGGCATGTACACTACTATTGCTTTTGAATTAGTTCGGATTGTTAATAACAGATTTCATAAATGAATATATGTATTGTTAGGCTACAGTGAATTGTTCTAGCTCTTTAAATAAGTGTCTGAAGGATGATCTTGAATGAGCTCCAGCAATTATTCTGATTACACGCTTTTGTGCAATGAACACTCTTTTACTCAATGATGTGGTTTTAGGGCGCACAACTACAGTGGTCATTAGTGTTATTCATTGATGAGTTACCCCAGAATATGATGCCATACGAAAGCAGAGAATGAAAATAGGCGTGGTAAGCTAATTTTCAGATGTATATCGCCAATGACCCTAACAGCATAAGTAGCTGAACTCAAACGTTTCAGCAGATCCTCAGTGTGATTTGTCCAGTTCAACCCCTCATCAGTACATACACCGAGAAATTTAGAATATTCTACCTTAGCTACCGATTTCTGATCGAACTCTATATTTATTAATGGTGTCATTCCATTTACTGTGTAGAACTGTATATACTGTGTTTTGTCAAAGTTTAATGAGAGCCCATTTGCAGAGAACCACTTAATGATTTTCACTAGTTAATTCTTGTCTGTTGGGTGTGATAGCTATACTTGTATCATCGGCAAAAAGTAACAGCTTTGCATCTTCGTGAATATAGAATGGCAAGTCATTAAGATACCGGGTGATCAAAAAGTCAGTATAACTTTGAAAACTTAATAAACCACGGAATAATGTAGATAGAGAGTTAAAAATTGACACACATGCTTAGAATGACATGGGCTTTAATTAGAACCAAAACAGAACAAAGTTCACAAAATATCCGACAAATGCGCGTCGTTTGGTGATGATCGTGAGCTCATCCGCCACTTTCGTCATGCTTAGACTCCCAGATCCCCAGACCTCAGTCCGTGCGATTATAGGCTTTGAGGTTACCTGACGCTGCAAGTGTATCGTGATCGACCGATTTGTCTAGGGATGCTGAAAGACAACATTCGACGCCAATGTCTCACCATAACTCTGGACATGCTTTACAGTGCTGTTCAAAACATTATTCCTCGACTACAGTTATTGTTGAGGAATGATGGTGGACATATTGAGCATTTCCTGTAAAGAACATCAACTTTGCTTTGTCTTACTTTGTTATGCTAATTATTGCTATTCTGATCAGATGAAGCGCCATCTGTCGGACATTTTTTGAACGTTTGTATTTTTTTGGTTCTAATAAAACCCCTTGTCATTCCAAGCATGTGTGTCAATTTGTACCTCTCTGTCTACATTATTCCGTGATTTATTCAGTTTTCAAATTTATACTCACTTTTTGATCACCCTGTATATTAAGAACAGCAGAGGACCGAAGACTGAACCTTGCGGCACCCCATTCTTCATTGTACCCCAGTCTGAGAAATCACCAGTTTTTTGCATATTATGTGAACTTTTTATTTCGTCCAAACACGAAGAAGCTGGCATTAGCTCAGCAACAGACGGCGCCTGGGGACAAGGAGGAGATCCTGCAAGCCTCAGCAGCATCAGATGGACACCACCCGGAGTCGAGGAGGATATTCCAGAAAGAGTCCAGGGGCTGCTGATGGCAGGGCAAGTTTGCGTACGACAGCGCGAGGACAAGCGGCAGACACGGCTGGCAGCGCAGGGTCATAGGCGCCACAGAGGCGGGCACCGGCGCCGTTGACGACAGACAGCGGCGCGGCTGACACGCAGCTCGTGGGCAACCGGCAGCGGCCGCAGCGTAGACCGACGCACCACACCAGGTCGCTGACGGTGGCGTGGTGCAGCGGAAGGCAGGCAGCAGCAGCAGCGGCCGCAGCGGCAAAGACAGGCTGCGGTGGAAGGGCAGCAGTGAGAACTCCACCGGTGAGTTAAAACACTAGCAAGCGTGTCTTGAGACGGAGATAATTGATTGGCGGCTCCATGGCGTGTTGTGCGCACCACGACCAAATAGTGGATAGAATTGGAAGGAAAATCAGCATTGGCCGTATTTTGTTGTTTTATTGTCAGCAAAATCGATTTTCGGTCACTTAGTGACCATCCTCAGTGCTGTAATATACAATTAAAATTGGTAGGCACTGGTATCAAGCTATAACCAGAAGCCTAGAGCGATCACATCAAGCCGGAGCCAGCCACACAGTCCATGACTGCAGCGCCCTAGACCGCTCGGCTCATCCCGCGCGGCAAAACAGGCAATTCATTGGTTTGTCAGGTGGGCTAAATTAATACCGCAATTGCTTGATAGCACTAAAAACACTCTAAATGAATTCCTTAACAGCTGTGATCTTGCGTTTGAACATTTAGAACCAGAACTGCATGACATTCTTTTGAAAAGTCGTTAAAACTAAAATAGTGGACCCAGCACTTACCAAGTTATTAGTCAGAGATCTAAACACATGTGATCGCTCTAGGCTTGTGGTTATAGCTTGATACCAGTGCCTACCAATTTTAATTGTATATTACAGCACTGAGGATGGTCATTAAGTGACCGAAAATCGATTTTGCTGACAATAAAACAACAAAATCCTGCCAATGCTGATTTTCCTTCAAATTCTATGACGGAGATAATGTTTGTAACACAGGCTCTGACGCACCTGAGTCATAAAGTAGGCAAAAAAATGTTCAAATGTGCGTGAAATCTTATGGGACTTAGCTGCTAAGGTCATCAGTCCCTAAGCTTACACACTACTTAACCTAAATTATCCTAAGGAAAAGCACACACACCCATGCCTGAGGGAGAACTCGAACCTCCGCCGGGGCCAGCCGCACAGTCCATGACTGCAGCGCCAAGACCTCTCGGCTAATCCCGCGTGCCAAAGTATGTAGAGATCTTAACACCACTTGGCGAGAAGTGCGAGCCATATTACGAGAAAACTATGCTAAGAGAAAGAGCACTTCAGTTATACACATGTCAGATGTCTGCAACTCGACAAGAGCGTGGTAAAAGTATAGCTCACCGGAGCTGGAGGTTGGATACTATGCAGCACCATTTCAAGGAAGCAATCAGAGGTACCAGGCGAGATTCGGAGCTAAAAGACAACCTTGTTCTCATGTGGAATATAAACCTTGTTTATCCAAGGGATTTATAATGGCACGATGAAGACAATAGTGCGTGCGAGGTGAGCAGCTAACACTAACAGAGGCTGTACTGATAGCAGCGACAGAGGAGAGCGCAATAGCCTTGGCCAGAGAAAATATGATCGTCCGAGGTGGTGTTGCAGGTTCTGGACTGAGAGGAAAGCCACAAAGTATTTTACGTCTCGGACGCCAGGCCATATGGTGTGAGAGTGTCATTCAGATACAAGAGTAAGAAAGGTGTTTTATCAAGAAAAGGCAGGGAAATGGACGAATCACGAATAGTGAGGTGTTCACAATGTAATTGGCCAAGTCGTAGAGGCCCTTGTGTGCGTCTGAAGTCCGTAACGCGTTTTAAATGAAAACAAAACGGTCATTACGCGGAAGACTGCCAAGCATGCGTTTGCCTTGCACAAAATGCACATAGGAGAAGTAAAATCCAGTAAAACTAAGTAACGGCGTACGAAAGCAGTCATCTTATGCCTTACCTGGAGAGATATTAACAGTCGACTGTGAAAGTAAAAATACTTTTATACAACTGGATTTTCAGGACAACATCTACATCTACATCTACATCTACATCTACATACATACTCCGCAATCCACCATACGGTGCGTGGCGGAGAGTACCTCGTACCACAACTAGCATCTTCTCTCCATGTTCCACTCCCAAACAGAACGAGGGAGAAATGACTGCCTATATGCCTCTGTACGAGCCCTAATCTCTCTTATCTTATCTCTGTGGTCTTTCCGCGAAATATAAGATGGCGTCAGTAATTGTACTGCAGTCAGCCTCAAATGCTAGTTCTCTAAATTTCCGCAGTAGCGATTCACGAAAAGAACGCTTCATTTCCTCGAGAGACTCCCATCCGAGCTCCTGTAGCATTTCCGTAACACTCGCGTGATGATCAAACCTACCAGTAACAAATCTAGCAGCCCGCCTCTGAATTGCTTATATGTCCTCCCTCAATCCGACCTGATAGGGATCCCAAACGCTCGAGCAGTACTCAAGAATATGTCGTATTAGTGTTTTATAAGCGGTCTCCTTTACAGATGAATCACATCTTCCCAAAATTCTACCAATGAACAGAAGACGACTTTCCGCCTTCCCCACAACTGCCATTACATGCTTGTCCCACTTCATATCGCTCTGCAATGTTACGCTCAAATATTTAATCGGCGTGACTGTGTCATGCGCTACACTACTAATGGAGTATTCAAACATTACGGGATTCTTTTTCCTATTCATCTGCATTAATTTACATTTATCTATATTTAGAGTTAGCTGCCATTCTTTACACCAATCACAAATCCCGTCCAAGTCATCTTGTATCCTCCTACAGTCACTCAACGACGACACCTTCCCGTACACCACAGTATCATCACCAAACAGCAGCACATTGCTATCCACCCTATCCAAAAGATCATTTATGTAGATAGACAACAACAGTGGACCTACCACACTTCCCTGGGGCACTCCAGATGATACCCTCACCTCCGATGAACACTCACGATCGAGGACAACGTACTGGGTTCTATTACTTAAGAAGTCTTCGAGCCACTCACATATTTGTGAACCAATCCCATATGCTCGTACCTTAGTTAGGAGTGTGCAGCAGGGCACCGAGTCAAACGCTTTCCGGAAGTCAAGGAATACGGCATCCGTCTGATACCCTTCATCCATGGTTCGCAAGACATCATGTGAACAACATTACTAACTGCAGGAGATTTCTCATGGACAGCCTAGTTAAGAGAAGTAGTTGGAGAAACGATGGAAGCATAATCCAGCCGAATGTATTAGGATTCGAGGAATCGATAATAAGGTTGCAAGTACCGAGGAAGCTGTAACCCTCGAATTACGAATGAGAAACACAATGCATGTGAGGCATCGTTTCCACGTAACTGGGGAAGATATGGGCTTGTTGGTGGAGACTTTTTCAGAAAACATTGAGTCATAAACCAGTTATGCCACTGGAAGTCTGTGGATTCAAGGAAAATGGATCAGAATTAAAACTAAGCAAGAGTGCGAGGTCCGTACGCTGCAAAATGGTATCAGACGTGGGAAACTTGGTAGTGCGGTTGTGCAGGTACAAGAAATCGAAGGCTCTTTCAGAGAAACCTCAGACACGCAGCGAAAGGTACATGAGAAAATTAAAACGGAGTCACAGGGGGTGCTCCACATAGTTCATTTAAAGAAAATAGAAGATAATTGCGAGAGGCGCTTAAGTGCAAGGCGAGGAACATGAAGAAAGGCGAGAGCTAATTGTGACAGAAAATCATTAACCGTTGGAACTCAACAGAGGCAGGCAGCGGGTAATGCCGGAGAGAAGGAAATAGGCGCAAACAAATTCTTTCAGCATTAACAATAGGACCCTGGAGGAACGGGTGTGCCGTATAAAAATAGAGAATGGGATGAGACCTGGTATCATGCTGAAACAGGGAATCGTCAAGGGCGTGTATTTGCCTTAATCATTGGTAGAAGTAGGAGAATGCCTAACTAGTGTGCTGAACAATACAGATAAAGAGTGTGTCAGTAGACTGTCCACGGGTGGTAGCAGAAGCATTCCAGAGGGGACATCGTTGCGGCAATTTGAGGCGTAGCGCCGTATACGGATCCTGCCTTAGGGCTTAGGGGCCGTTAAGTGGGAGATGTGTCTCAGAGCTGGAGAGTGACAGATGGTGACGCGAGACTGGACGCGCACGTAGTTTATGTATCAGCCGATAGAGGACAGTATTGGATAGGGGACTGTGATTTAGTTTCAATTGTGCCCACCAGAATGCACTAAGTTAATAGAATGTTTTTCATAAACTGTTCTAGTATTTTCATAAAATGTTATTATGTTTTTTGTGTATGTAAAATGATATAAATGTGTTTTAGCAGTATGAGTGATGCGTGAGTGTGGTTTAAGGTTAATATCAAGATTGTTTAGCGAGTTATGTAGTGGGATTTAGTGTGGGTACATTTCGAAGAAGTATTGATGTGGACAAAGGGGAATTTTGTGGAATAGGTTTGTAAAGTAAGTTTATGGTAAAGGGAAAGTTAATTCAGGTATAAATAACAATAGTGAATAACTTTATGCATAAACAAAACTTCAGCATATTAGGTAATTACGTCGGTAAAAAGTGCAGTCGTTAGGCTTACTATTTTGCGATTGGTTATTGACGAAAAGCGCGGATTGACGCGGGAGAATGTTGTTTTGCTACTGGCTGTTGAGTAAAATGACCAATGGTAAAGTAATATTCTTCGCGCGCCTTTCTCTGCTGGTAAAGAAGACTTAGAGTATTCTAGGGAGCAGTCGAAGCCTAGCCATGAAACAGTTCGGACGTGTGTAGTATAAGTTGCCGGATCGAGCAGTCTTTCATACATCAAAAGTGTTGTAAAATGACGGCATAATTATTCCGATGGGTGTGTAGAAATTTCGGAATTTTTAAGTGAATTTTGTGAAGAGAAAAGACATAAATTCTGCATGGCGTATTGAGCAGGTCGGTGGCTAAAAACTATGACTGCATTAGGCACCGACATACTTCATATTTGGCGAGCATTCTCAATCAAAAACAATCCGTATTTTTGAAGCTATTACGTTCTCGGGAAATGCAACACCATAAACTAGCTAACGTGAGGGAAAGGTATTGTGAGTGACTGTGTTAAGACTAGCACGGGCTTGGCAGTAATACTTTTTCACCTAAGTTTCAGAATATTTTAATTAAGGACAAAATTTCCAACGTTTCATTTCGTGTGAAAACTTTCTCCCGAAACGTAGATCAGTGACTTTCATTGCAGCCTGGTTCAGGTCGAAGTACAGTAGGTTTCCCTCGGCTTCCCTGCTGATGATATGCTGAGACAATGTTCAAAGGAAGTGCAGGTCCGTCGTAAAGGGACCAAAGGAACCGCGCCGCCGCAAATTGTTCAGTATGAACAGCTTATTTTAAGCCTCAGCTTATTTTAAGCTTCAGTTGAAATCAAGAATGTGTTTGATAAAGGAGAACATCCGCACGAGTCATTCGAATGCAAAATAGAAGGCAGCAATCACAGAGTTAAGTATCCTGTACAGTGACGTTTTCCTTTTGACTGGAGACGTATTATCTTACACGGATAGTATCACGCACGAAATTAATCTGCTACTGGAAACAGACGCTATAGAACACGACAGGCACAAAACGAGATGCTCCAGCAGGAAGTTCGGAAGATGTTAGAAGATGACATTATCATACCAAGTAAAAGTGTTTGGAATTACCTCTTGATTTTAATTTCGAAAAACACGTATGACAATAGAAAGCAAAAGTGGTAAATAGTCATGAGCTATAGGCGACTTAATGAGATCTCCATAAATTCAGTATATCTATCGCCTAGAATAGACGAAATTATTGACTGCCTAAGAAAGGCGAAGTACTTCTCAACCCTCGACTTTGCGAAGGGCCAATCAAGTTTTATTAGACGAACACGGTCGAGAAAAGACGGCTTTCAGTACACTCTATGGGCATTACGATTACAAACGAAGACCCATCAGTCGTGAAACAGCTCCTAGCACATTTCAGAACTTAATAAACTTTTTGACAGGGCTACAAAGTGACAAATTGTTCATGTACTTGAATGACTTTGTAGTATTTGGCTCCCCCTTAGAGTAACATAGTGTGTTGCTGACGGATGTATTCGTGAGGCTTATACTTCACAATTTAAAGCTTAAAGAGGATAAGAGTCAGTTTTTACGAAAGGAAGTGTGTTATTTGGGTCACATTTTATCGGCCCAGGGCTTGAGGCCAAATCCACAGAAAGTCAAGGATGTCCACACAAAAACAACAAACCAATTCAAGACATATTTAGACATTGTGGGATACTACTGGCATTTTATAAGTGAAACTATGAAAAGAGAATGTAAACTACTGTGTATCGAGAAGGTACAGACAACAAGTTACCACCGTCAAGCAAACAGAGCGTTAGAGACGTTATATCGACTAGGGGACTGATGACCTCAGATATTGAGTCCCATAGTGCTCAGAGCCATTTGAACCAACGTCATATCGAACATTAACGGAGACATTTTGATACTGTGTAAATAGGTGTAAATAGAGCACAGACAAATTGGGACAGTTGGGTTCCTTTCCAGATTTTTATGTTGTAGAACACCTCACTCTGCGACAAGTTATACGCAACATGAATTGTTCGTCGGAAGAATATGCAACATTCTAGGAATACTACAGAAAGATGCGGCTGGAGTGAGACATGATTTTGATGAATATGTGACGGAGCCAGAAGAACGTGTGCAAGTAACGCGTCGGTGTGCAAGAACACAGAATGCACAGTGAATCCAAAGTAATTACGTTGTGGGGATAAGGTTCTGTCGTTTGATGAGAGACTACAAGGAAGACCACGTAAGTTAGATACACAATGGCGAGATCCGTACACGGTGGTACGAACATAGAGCCCTAATGATGTAATCTGTCTGAAACGAAATAAATTTCTCATAGTTTATGCAAACAAACTGAAGGAAGTTTCTAATTCCAGATGTTGGCGCCCTACTGTATCGTCGCTGTTATCCTACTGCTAATTAGGGTTGATCACACCAGACAAGAACCGTATAAGCAAGTAACGAAGTTCCAGTCGTCACCTGGACTGTATTATGACAATTCGGGTAGAGTGAAAATTTACGGTGTAACGTGGAAAATTGTTATTTGAATTTAATGGAACTGAGAGAGAAATTTGAATGCACTGAGGTACCTGCGACGCGAGCAATCGAATATTGTAAAGACGGGTTGGCATTATTAAATATGAGTGCAACAGAGTATAACAGTCCTAAGATTGTATTAAAATGACATGTAGGAAAAATAGAAACGGCACTAGGTCTGACTGGCAAGTTTGTATGGCATTAATCTCATATCTAGAAACGACAAATCTCAAACTTCGTGGACGAGGTCAGTACGATTTTGTTTGAAACGCCATGTGTTTCAAGAAGAAGATAGATGTCTCACAAGGGAAACAGAAACAGCTACTTCGACTATCGAAAGAGCAACTATAATGAAAGATGAAGAAATTATCACTCATGGAAAGAAACAATTCAGTGGTTACATAGTAGAATTCGAGAACAGTTCTGGGTAACTGTTACAGAGAGACGTAATTTTGATCACCGTTACCGAGCAGCTGATAGACCCGACGTACATTTATGGTGAGGTAGAACGGTAATTGTCAATATTAGCGATTTTCAACGCTCAGAAAGACGTTCTGGAGCCGCTTCTGATCAATCCAGTTCAGATCGTAAAGCATCTAGAATTAGAAAAGGATGACATCAGAGACAAGCGGTTCCCTGTCGGCCTTACGGTGGACGGAGGATATCAATTAATCAGAATCAGTGGTATGAACGTTTTCATTGCTGGAAACGTTTTAAGTTACGTGTTAAACATCCCGCTAGTAGAGAACGACGTTTATCACCTCTACCAAATACTACTATTACCATCAGAAGGGTAAAAAGGGCGGTGACCGGAAGCACCAACGCAGCCTGCATCACAGATAAAACGCTGGGGCGTCGTAGCCCGCGAGAGAGTTCAGTACAGGAAGCGATACAGGGGGGACGTCTGTGTACGTCAGGTCCGGCGCCTGAGGCCCTATTCTGTATCGTTCGGTGTAGTAGGTTAGACTCGCTTGTGACGTCATTTTCGGTTCTTTATCGAAATATCCTATTCAGCAAACTTCTGAGACTTGTTACCGAACAGTCCTCACACCGATTTTACGACAATTGTACCGAGAGGTTTTGGATTTCGGTCTGGCCCTGTCGATCGGTGAGCTGTGGTTTATGTACACCTATAATTTGCTATTTTAAACATATTTAGCGGTTTTGGCTTTGGATTTAGTGATTGTGTTACAAAAGAATCACCAGAGGATGTATCTGGTTGGAAAGTGAGTTCGTAATAGACTATTTTCCTTTGTTAGAAATATGGTCAGGTTAGGTTGTTACTGTGAATGATTACATCTAAAAAAAGTTTTCCGTCAATATTCTCTCAAAATACATGTTATTTTTATGCAAATAAGAGTTTAAACATCATTAAATATCAAGACATCGGCTCTGCTTACGTATATTACATGAGTGTGAACTGACGTTACTAGTGACTTTGTGCACTGTTTCCCACATAGTTAGTAATTAACGAAACGTGTTTACAACTTTCAAGTAACAATGGAAAGCAATTACGTGAAGTCTGATATTGGAAACCTTCCAAACTATCATGCATTTATGACTTACGCAGCACCGTTTGGCAAAGAAGTCAGCCTATGTTCCTCTACACAATACTACTAGAATTGATGGTTCAAATGGCTCTGAGCACTATGGGACTTAACATCTCAGGTCATCAGTCCCCTAGAACTTAGAATTACTTAAGCCTAACTAACCTAAGGACATCACACACATCCATGCCTGAGGCAGGATCCGAACTTGCGACTACAAGAATTGAGAACTGTATGCCTGTTGTTAAGCGTGGCCAAGTGAGTATGATTCCTCACTCTTTAAACGTTGTAATTTATGACCGCAATTATCTGTCACCTTATTTATGTCATTTTATTGTAGCTATTTTTGTTACTGTTTTTGTGGAATTTAAAAAAAAAGTAGTTAGCGCTCGTAAATGCGATACGAAAGGTCGCGGGTTGGCGCATGGGTGGATGCAAAATTTTTTTTTTCCTCTCATATATGCAGCACGTTCTGAGACATTGTTATTCGTGTAAGCTAAGATTTTTCTGCAATATTCGTTATTACTTACATGTAAGAGCGCACTTCCTCAGTAAGGATTTCGTGATTTCTGTGTGTTTAAAGTACGAAATAAGGAATTGCTGTGAATGAAACAGCCAACAGTGACCTTTACATTTTTTCTTGTCAGAAATAATTCACCATTTTTTCCGAATATGTAGCGATTTCCGAGTATGCGGTTAGAGAGGAATCTAAGAGCACAACTAAAATTACTGGGAATTTAACTAGCAGCAGTCATCTCCATAATCTTGCTTATCACAAGTATTTATGTGCGATCGAATCCTCAACCACAGTAGACAGAGATGAAAGATCTCTGCCGTAATATTTTTACACTGTAGCATCATATATGAAACATTTTCATTCATGAGGTGCATGCTATAAACTTCGACGAACTGCAGGAACTCTCGAAAATGCGTTTCCCTTTTTTTTTTCAATTTTGTTTTTAAGACAAATCGTCGACTCATCATATAGGGAAGTGGATCTCTAGGAGCGTGTTATTACCAGATTATGTTTATCTTCTTGTTCTTTGAAATTCTCAGAATAAATTTTTCGGGTGTTTTCATAGCTGTATTAGTACAATGTGGTACTACACACTATTCCTACCTCATTTTCCGAAACGTAAAATCCAAAACACGATGTCAGTGTGAATGAGAATAAGATGAAATTATGCAGCACTTAGACAATCTGCAGAATACAGTCAAATACACTAACGTTATTATGCATACATGGAAACATGCGGTCAGAGAAACTAAAATTTTTTATGCATTTCAGCTGAGACTCATGGAAATGGATACACTGCGCCTGATACTGTCAAGGAGGAAGCAAGGGTGATGAAGGCGGTAACGTCAACTCGAAGGAATGCGGCGTCATGCGTTATGGCAACGTAAACGCAATTTTCGGTATTTGGAAGAGTAGCGCGCCTGTGTCGTCTGCTAGCCGCTTTGTGTTCGTGGCGCTGTGCGCGCCGCAGTTCGCATGCGCGGATCTGCGGCCGCTTGCTTTCGATTGGCTTGCACGACGCGAACCGACAACAGCGCTTCGGTTCTCTAGACCCGAACGGCATCGCTACCGAAATGCATACTGAATAACGCAGGAACTCTAATTCGAGTACTAGACCGTTCGGTGCTATTTAGTACCGAAACGATCGGCACAATGGCGGAAAGATACAGAATAGTCACCCAGGACTTGTAGAACTCGCTCTGGCTCTGCTGGCGCTCATACTTAGTCGCGTAACTCTCTCCATGGGATTTAGCAATCAGGAATAATGTACTCTCATTGCTCAGACGAGCAATTAAAGATTTTAGTTATTCGAGTCTCGTCATTGTTCGTTTATTTCCCGACCGAGTCTAATAACTCTTTCCAATTCCAGTTACCAGTCTC
Source organism: Schistocerca nitens (assembly GCF_023898315.1). Classification (NCBI taxonomy): domain Eukaryota; kingdom Metazoa; phylum Arthropoda; class Insecta; order Orthoptera; family Acrididae; genus Schistocerca; species Schistocerca nitens. Next base: position 204,077,312 of record NC_064622.1, read on the forward strand.
CATGTTAGCTGACTGGACACATCGTCTCCTGTCTCAAGTGTAACTAAACGTCTAGACCACTCGCTGGATGCGACAAATCAGTAGTGAATCCATCTACAGAGATATCAGTAATCTTTCACGTTTCGTAAGTTATAAGATTATCGGTTTAAGTCAGCAAAACCTTCGTTTTAGGCCTAGCTATAAAAACCGTGATATGTAAGACATTTGTAGGAAAATTTGAATATACTGGGTTAAGACACAGAGGAATTACAGACATTTGCTGTGCGTGGATATTGATTAAAATCAGTAGATTGATTGATTGAAAGCTGAAAGTTTGTGCTGGACCAGGTTTCGAACAACATTTTTTTTTTTTCACTAACCCATGTGGACACACTGGTCACAGTAACTGCCGAGTGCACGGACTGCCATAGCATGCCTTCCATCAGACCGCTAATTCTCAATCTATCCATATACTATTAATGCAGTGCCCCTTGTTCATTGTGTTCGTCACTCGCGGAGTTTCACAGATTCCCCTAAGAGGTCGAGCCTGGCGTGCACTTGCACTGAAGAGATCGTTGACCGTCTCGCCTTGATCGAGTACATATGTGGTGTCTGTTCTTTCAGACGTGTCCGAAAGAACAGACACCACATATAAATAAACTGTGTGTTTCTAAAACACTTTTTCAAGCATTGGGGACAGGTCTCGTGTACCGAGAAAAGAAAAAAGAATGTAGTAAAAATGGGCTCTAAAGTGCATACCCCAAGATGGTTCAAATGGTTCTGAGCACTATGGGACTTAACATCTATGATCATCAGTCCCCTAGAACTTAGAACTACTTAAACCTAACTAACGTAAGGACAGCACATACCCCAAGAGCTATGAGGACTTCTTCATCTTCGATAATATGAAACAGATCTGTTTTACTGCAAACTCTTCGCTTTCCACATTTTGGGAGGAGATACGGGGGTGAGTCAAATGAAAACCTTATATATTTTTTTTGTATTATTTATTGTGCAGAAGTGGTACAAACCTGTATCACTTTTCAACATAATCTCCCAACGCTCAATGCAAGTCTTCCAGCGCTTACGAAGTGCATAAATTCGTATAGAAAATAATTATTTTGGTAGTCTCCGCAACCACTCATGCACTACGTGCCGTACCTCTTCATCAGAACGGAACTTCTTTCCTCCCATTGCGCCTTAGAGTGGTCCAAACATTTGGAAATCACTTGAGGCAAGGTTATGATGGATGAGGAAGACACTCAAAATGCAGCTCTGTGATTGTTGGAACTGTCGTGCGGGCAGTGTGAAGCCTTCCAGTGTCATGTTCCAAAAGGACACCACCTGACAGCAATCCACGTCGCTTTGATTTTTTAGGAGATCTATGTATGATGCACTGGTGACAGTGGTCCCTCTAGCATGTAGTGCTCCAAAATGACGCCTTTTTCGTCCCAAAAGAGAGTAAGCATATCCTTCCCTGTTGGTGGTTCTGTTCGAAACTTCTTTGGTTCTGGTGATGAGGAATGGCGCCATTCCTTGCTCGCTCTCTTCCTTACCGGCTGGTGGAAGTGAACGCAGGTTTCGTCCCCAGTAACGATTCTTGCAAGGAAGCCATCACCTTATCGTTCAAAGCGTCGAAGAAGTTCTTCACAAGCATCAACACGACGTTCTCCCATTTCAGGAGTCAGCTGCCGTGGCACCCATCTTCCAGACACTTTTTGAAACTAGAGCACATCATGGACAATGTGGTGTGCTGATCAATGACTAACCTGTAAACATGCTGCAATGTCATTCAGTGTCACTCGGCGCCGGCCGGAGTGGCCGAGCGGTTCTAGACGCTACAGACTGGAACCGCGCGACCGCTACGGTCGCAGGTTCGAATCCTGCCATGGGCATGGATGTGTGTGTGATGTCCTTAGGTTAGCTGGGTTTAAGCAGTTCTACGTTCTAGGGGACTGATGACCTAAGAAGTCCCATAATGCTCAGAGCAGTTTCATCCTATTTTTATTTATTTATTTATTTATTTATTTATTTTTTTTTTTTGGTCCCTCGGCAGTTTTCCTTCACTATGGCTTCAACTGCTGCAATGTTCTGTGGAGTCACAACTCGTTGTGCCTGACCTGGACGAGTAGCATCTTCCACTGAAGTCACACCATTTGCGAACTTCCAACTCCATTCGTAGACTTGCTGCTGTGACAAACATGCATCACCGTATTGAACCTTCATTCGTCTATGAAGTTCAATAGGTTTCACGCCTTCACTACGCAAAAACCGAATAACAAAACGCTGTCCTTCCTGGTGCAAGTCGCAACGGTACTGCGACGGTATGTGTGCATCTGCACTAAGCTGCCACTTACAAGCCATTCTGCGCGCTGTTTGTAGCACGCTTACCAATTTGCGGGATAACGGCGCCAAATTTCGATTTGACATTACAAATTTAAGGTTTCCATTTGACTCACCCTCGTACTATGGACCAATCCAAGAAAAAAATGTCCATTAAACATTGGATCTAAACTGCATACCTTAAATCTATGAGACCTGTTCAGTGGAAGAGATGTGTTCCACAATAGCGAAGATGAACAAGTGCTCATAGCTCATTAGGTACGTATTTTAGAGCCCATGTTTACTGAATAAGTTTTCTTGTTTTTGTCACTTCTGGCTCCTTCCAGAATATGCAAAGCAAAGAGCAAAGAGCTTGCAATAGAAGCGGTTCCACTGTAATGATACTGAAAACTGTTCATGTCTCTTAAGTATAACGACAGGGCGACGGTCGAAAAAGAACTCGATTTTATTTTTAAATTACGGATTTCGAATGTATATATCCTGAAGAATTATTCGCCCAAATATTATGACCTAGCTCCAAAAAGTAACGATTGTGTGATCGTTTGAAGCCGAACACTCACAGCTCGCCTTGGCGACAGAGAACTGGTTCCACGCTCGGGCTCTCTATTTACACCGATTTGATTACACGTGATTTGCTGGAGCTATGTTTGGGCGGTTTTACTCAAAATGTGAACGAAAGTCTCATTTGGAGATACAGTTCAAAAATAACATCCAGCTGAAGCGGAACTGTCAACATCGCTTCAAATTTGGGCGTATATCTATTCAACGTAGGCCATACTACATTAATGCAATTGGCAACTGCCCTTCAAATCGAAATCGGCGATGAAATGCGCCGGTTCTGTGAAGATAAAGACGCCAGCGGCGATGCGATCAGTGGCGAAAGGTCTTTGAGGACAAAATGAGGGCTTATCAGGGCAAAGTAGCAGAAAGCGGCTGTCCACTAGCCGGGGTGAAAGTTATTATGCACCAGGCATCAATGATACCCCGTAATTTTCAAGTTTAGCCCCTTTTTTGTATGATAAATATTTGTCAAACTTCACACTCATTTTTCTCAAAACCCTGTTCTTCGGCATGATTGTCCCACCAGCGCTACATTTTCCCAATTTTAATTACTTCTGGCCTCCCTTGAAGCAAAATGAATTCTTTTCAGCTCACCACAGCCGATTTTTTAATGTTGATATTTAGTATTTTTTCGGCCAGAAAATAGCTATTCAAAAATGGACATTTTTTCAAATACCTATAATTTCTTCAAAAAAATACTTTTTTTTGCTCATCCAGAATATGAACTAAAATTACATCTGTAAGGATCAGAGTGATATGTTAATTTCATTTTTCAGATAGACACAAACTGAGTTACAGCGACAGCCGTTGATCTACCTCCTTTCAGAGCTGCCTCGGGAAAACCCCAATTACGCAGTGATAATATTAATTTTTTCAAGAAAAAATGCTAATACAAACTTCAATTTATGCTTTATTTATCGCAGCAAACCCCATTTGTTTACTATATTTCAACACGGAGAAAAAAAGCTTGAACTTGAGAAATATTTTCGTCCGTCACCCTGTCGTTTCCCCTTAAGGTTGCATTTTAGAGACCAAGTTTACTTGTTTTTCTTTCTTGTTTTCGTGCAGAGAATCTGTGTCCCGAAGATTGTAAAATATTTTTGAAACATCCTGTATAAAGGAAATCAAAATATCAGTTTCTCGTACTTCTAATCAACAAAAAGGTAATATGTTTCACACGAATTGAAGGTATGACTCAACATCCGACACATTTGTAGGGATAGAGGGGGAGGGAGGGAGGCAGGAAGTTATGAGTTGAGGCGACGCAGAATGCAGGGGCAGAGGGCACAAAAGTCCTAAGTTCGTACACTTAACTTTTTGTATACTGACATACTGGCCCGCCCGGTTGACCGTGCGGTCCAACGCACGGCTTTGAGGGCGGGAAGGAGCGGCTGGTCCCCGGCACGAATCCGCCCTGCGGGTTTCTGTTAAGGTCCGGTGAACCGGCCAGTCTGTGGATGGTTTTTAGGCGGTTTTGCATCTGCCTCGGCGAATGCGGGCTGGTTCTCCTTATTACGCCTCAGTTACAAAATGACGGCGATTGCTGCGCTAACAAGTTCTCGACGTACGCGTACACCACCATTACTGTACCACGCAAACATAGGGGTCACACTTGTCTGGTGTGAGACGTTCCCTGGGAGGGGGGGGGGGGGGGGGAGAGGGTATCCACCGGGGGCCGAACCGCACAGTAACCCTGGACTGCGGTAGTCGTCGTGGGGTTGTGGACCACTGCGGCTGCGGCGGGGACGGAGCCTCTCCGCCGTTACTAGGTCCCCAGTAAACATACAATACAATACTGACATACTAAAAAACACACATCATTTAAATGTGTTTCTCTGTATGATATAACATAACTGTAAAGTGGCTATGGAAATCATGCTGCTCGACTATGTACTGTATCTAGCTTTTGTATGTATATCACATACGAAATTCACTCTATGTAATGGGAACTTGTTACAGTTTAAACCAACATATTACAACTACAAAACGACTTTAAAAGCGTTTATTCATTATTTCTCCACATTTCAAAGCAATAAAATGTTCTACGATGCATAGCCACATGGCGTTGAATGCATACTGACAGCTAACTTCTGCCGACAATGGCTGGTACAAAGCCACCTCAGTCCTGCACAAGACACACGGTAAGTAGTTTTTGTGCACACTCTATAGCGCTGCGTTTGCTGAATATTTGAAAGCTGCTAAGGATTCTGTTGTTTGTCATTTGAGGATTCCAAAGAGCTTTTCACTGAAAGCACTGGAACAGTTAGAATTATATTCTCGTAATGTGTAAGAAACTCGCAATCCTCCAATTGAACAGAGTGAATTCAAATACACCGCTGAACTTTAGAACCCGGGACGAGCTGCCTTAGACGTCCACGGCACTCGGCGGTGCTCCACTTCCCCGGCCCCATTGGGACAATGCCGCGAGCGGCGCAGCCTGGGAGTGATGCCAAGTTACTGGGCTCGCCGTTTATCTGCGGGAACGATTGCCTTGAGCGTCAGCTGGATTGCCGGTGTCATCATCATACATCACACTTCACGGCTCTCTTACATTCCATCTGCGACGCATTTAGTGGTAAGCGCCTTGCACTAGTATTCTACAAGTCCTGAGTGCAGAGTTCGAGCCAATTCACTGCTTATATTTTGAATAAAAATCTTTGGTTATTTTGGTCCAACCCTCGTGGTATGAAATCTTATTATCGATTAAAAGGCACCTTTTACCCTCGGGGAAGAAAACTGCCTTAAAATGATTACGAATCAGCAATGATGAATGGAATGAGAATGAACAACGTATTGGAAATCACTGAATAAAAGGCACATATTATAAATATGCAAGATATGCTGCCTTGTGAATAATGTCGTTACGACGACTTCCTTAGGAAGAAACAAATAAATAAAACTGAAAGTAAAGGAATTCCCCATTCTGATGGCTAGATGAGGTTGACGTTTACGAATTGGATAATGGAATCTTAGAAGTCTTAATGTTGTGGGGAAACTCAGAGAAGCTGAAACGGGTGTTAACACGCTAAAGCTAGACTTTGTACGGATTAGTGAAGTGTGTAAGTAGGCTGCTTTCTAGGCGCGCAGTCCGGAACCGTGCGACTGCTACGGTCGCAGGTTCGAATCCTGCCTCGGGCATGGCTGTGTGTGATGTCCTTAGGTTAGTTAGGTTTAAGTAGTTCTAAGTTCTAGGGGACTGATGACCACAGCAGTTGAGTCCCATAGTGCTCAGAGCCATTTGAACCATTTGAAGTAGGCTGTTTAGGTTTTTATGTTGGTAACGCCACGTAGCGCTCTGTATGAAAATCACTGACTGTGCTGTATGAGGTCTGTGGCTGGTTTGCATTGTTGGAAGATTCGCTATTGTAGTGTTGGGCAGTTGGAAGTGAACAGCGCGTATCATTGCGCAGTTAGAGATGAGCCGCCAGCAGTGGTGGATGTGGGGAGAATTTTGAGAGCGGACGATCTGGACGTGTGTCCATCAGAAAGAGCAAATTTGTAATATAGCATATCATGAACTGATATATATGTGATGACTTTTGAACATTATTGAGGTAAATACATTGTTTGTTCTCTATAAAAGTCTTTCATTTGCTAACTATGCCTATCAGTAGTTAGTGCCTTCAGTAGTTAGAACCTTTTATTCAGTTGGCAATATTGGCGCTCGCTGTATTGCAGTAGTTTGAGTAACGCAGATTTTTGTGAAGTAAGTGATTCGTGGAAGGTATAGGTTATTGTTAGTCAGGGCCATTATTTTGTAGGGATTATTGAAAGTCGGATTGCGTTGCGCTAAAAATATTGTGTGTCAGTTTAGTGTTGATCAGAATAAGTAAAGAGAGAAATGTCTGAGTACGTTCAGTTCTGCTCAGCTGTTTGAAAATCAAGAGGTTAACCAGTACAGTAATTCATAAATTTGTCTAAGGGGACACTTCAAGTGAAATGAAAATGGAGAGAGAATATTGGTCAACAGATTATAGAGTAATACCCCTAAAAGTACCCAGTATCTTAGCTAGGGGTGTAGGGGTGGTCAAAGTCGATATGTGTCTATAGGGGGGTGGGGGGGTGCGCGGGGTTTAGGAAACACAATTTCGCAGTGAATGACTAAATATGTCCTGCTGGGTACACTTGAGTGCTGCTTGTCGCGGGAAGATGCGGAGTCAGTGTTTGTTAACACTTTTTTCACGAGGGGAGTAAAGAGGGGGGGGGGGAGGAGTGTTTAGCCCTCCATTGTCCTCGCTGGATACGTCACACACATAAGTGATATGGCAGGTTTTAGCACACTAATGTCGATTGAAGGTATGAAACTTTACCTTTAATGGGAATGCGAGCAGTTACGTGTATCTGTCCTCGTGAATCTCGTGTAGGAGGTGTGCGTAGTTTCTTTCGATTTTGTTGTTAACTTTAACAACTGTATCTGGATTGTATCCGTTCCTGTTTGTAATTCCTTTGATAATGTTAATTTCTTTTTGCCCATCAACAAGACTGAGTGGGACTTTCTATATACGATGAAGTGTACATCGCAAGAGTGCCATTGCGTTTTGTATTGAGTGAGAGGAAGAATTATTTATGGCAACATCACTGGTAGTAGATTTTCGGTAAATTCGAAACGCGTGTTTATTATTTACATTAGAGATTGTGAGACCAAGACAACTAATTCCTTTATCTACCTGATGTTCTACAGTGAAGTTAATGTTGTAATTATATCATGAACTTACCTTTTGTAAGAAATTATATTGTCCCTAAGCAAAGAGTTTGACCTGAAGAATAGTGGGTGTTAACATGGCTCTTATCTAGATCAACACTGTTTTTCCTGTCGTGAACCTACTCGCAAGAAGTACCTCTCCTCGCTAGTGTGAAGGAGCCATGGACAACCTTCTTCCCAACAGACGTTCGCCGTCTTCAAAAACCAGTAAAATTCGGACCTGAAATTGTTATTATTTGATTAGATTGCTACGTAAATCCAAAATCATTTGGTATCAGTTTCTGGTCTCAGTGTCAAAGGCTAGGTAGTAAATTACATCTCAAAACTAATTCGAAATTTAAATTAGGCAGATACTTCATTCAACACGCCATCACACATAGTGATAAAATCTTACTTTCACCTCGAAAAAAGGAGTTACCACTATGAAAATTGAAAGGTGTCTACATGAGGAGAAATGGTATTGAAAAGTTTAAATATCGTGAGAAATCACAATTTGACTGATATATTTGCTACTTGACGTACATTTGAATGTAAATATCATGAGAAATCATAGTTGTTTGGAATGTTACCACTTTGAGTATATTTGCATGCCGAACACATAAGTGATACTCGGGCGAGCCAAGGAGACGGTTGTTGGCCATAGTGCTTTGTCACGGCAGAGTGAGAAACGTGGATGGCAGATATGCCGCAAAGACATTTTTAGCTGAGACGTTCCATGATGCTTAACTGACTTGACAGGGTTTATGGACAGGCGGACCGATTAGAAAAAGTAATTGCATTGAGTTTATTTTGCTGCCAACTCTAGGCGAGTAATTAGATTTCATTATGTCTAATAATATGTCTTGCTGGAATCCAAGGTGAATTATCAACCATGTGTTCAGAATTCTAATTAGCTAGATAGATAAAAGGTGTTTAATTAGGATTGTAGAGAGTAAATCTTACGAAATCTAAGTACCGTATAGAAGCAAAATGCATGGCGTATGAGAACTCTCAGAAAGACAATGCCAAGAAAGAACAATTGTTCAGACCAAATATGTGTACGATAAAATTTTACACTGTCAGACCTTGGACATTGCATGAACAGTGACTAGTAACTTTGAAAGAGGACATAAAAGCCATTTGCTACAGTAACTTAATAAATATAATTAGAACGCAAACTGCCGTGTAGTGGTTAAAAAAATGGTTCAGATGGCTCTGAGCACTATGGGGCTTAACGTCTGAGGTCATCAGTCCCCTAGAACTTAGAACTACTTAAACCTAACTAACCTAAGGACATCACACACATCCATGCCCGAGGCAGGATTCGAACCTGCGACGGTAGCGGGTAGTGATTTACTCCAGCTCATCATTCAGTTCAGCATTCTTGAAGTGCAGACCAGCAGAGTCGAGCTATCCGTTGCACGGTAAGACTCTACTTTACTGTCTAAATGAAACTTTTGAGAGAGAATTAAGATGAGTTTTCATTCATAAAATTTCATGTAAATTCAACAAAAGCGGTTTTGTAAAACGCACAGTTTGCGCTACGCAACAATTAGCCACTGTATGTACTTGTTTCATTAGAGAGTCGCTATGAGTATTATTGATAAACGTTCTCTATTTTCAGTTTCATTTAAAAAATAGTCAGATGAAGTTTAGATCAATTGGTACCACACACATCAAAAGTAATTTACACAGCAACGTTAGTGATTGAAAGTAGGGTAGCAAAGGCGTTGCTAGATCAGACACCGTAATCGGAATTTCAAAGTACATGGTTTCACATTGCTACCGAGAGATTATGGCACTCACACATTTTCCAGCTAAAAGTGAAAGCGTATTAGTTTCGAACTTTGTGATGATGCTAATCGATCTCTACATATTTACGTTGCAATACGACACATTTTTCCTAACGTCAAAATTGTGGAAATGTTTGGCACGCAGTAGCTTCATTATACGAGGAAACAGAAGAGTTACTGGGTGCAAGGACTGGAGAATTCAGGGTGAGATAAATTTTGATAAACCAAGGAAGCAACACGTATGACTACGTTTTGTGAAGATTTAGCCGTGGCGTTCTGTAGTAAAACCGCCGCCTTGACTTACTTTCGGATGCATTTCGACTCGACAGCCCCACGTAACCTCATTAGGAGTTTCCGTTGTATGTTTTTGTGATGGTTTGCCCCTTACAACCGTTATCTGTTAGCATCACACAATGACAGTCCGAAAAACTCAGCGTCACCTTGCCCCATACGATTGGATCTTCGATATTTTCGGCAATGCTGAAGATACGTGTTTCCACTGCTTGCTTTGCTCCTTTGCCTTGGGATCATAGGGAAACACTCAACTCTTGTTCAAATGGTTCAAATGGCTCTGAGCACTATGGGACTTAACATCTATGGTCATCAGTCCCCTAGAACTTAGAAGTACTTAAACCTAACTAACCTAAGGACATCACACAACACCCAGTCATTCAACTCTTGTTCATGGTCGTTAGAGGGCGAAAGAAGTCATCTGGGTTGGCCTGACACTGGTACGATATTCTTGCTGCTGCCTCGGGTAGGTTGGCTTTCTGAATGCGTCCTTCAGCCGTCGGCGCACGGACTGTTCATTCTAAAGTTGAGCATTGAGTTTCTGACGTCGTAGCAGGCAAAAAGCACATTCGGAAGTCGTCCCAAACGTGCAAGGCAATATCTAACATATGAAGTTTTCTGAACGTGCATTTGAACGTAGACAGTTAGATGGCATACCGTCACAGACTCCATCTCTCTTCAGTAATGAGTCGCGAGACGCCATATTGAATTTCAGTTGAAGCCTGTATGCATGAAACTAAGCCGTTTCAGGGCCACGGCACATTGCTGATCCAAAAAAAAAAAAAAAAAAAAAAAGATTGTTCTTGGTACAATTTTTATAATTAAATGTCAGTTAATAAAGTATCTACAGTTGAAGCTTTCAGGATGTGACAAGAAGCAAAGTGTAGTCGTATATCTTCACGGTCGATGTAACGTAATGACTAGAGATGTAGGAATGTGAAGGAACGGGCAAGTGTAGCTGTTTTTTTTTTATAACCTCAGCATTTTCTAACTGATTCTGATACCTTTTTATTAGTACACTACTGGCCATTAAAATTGCTACACCACAAAGATGAGGTGCTACAGACGCGAAATTTAACCTATAGGAACAAGATGATGTGATATGCAAATGATTAGCTTTTCAGAGCATTCAGCCGGCCTGAGTGGCCGTGCGGTTCTAGGCGCTACAGTCTGGAACCGAGCGACCGCTACGGTCGCAGGTTCGAATCCTACCTCAGTCATGGATGTGTGTGAGGTCCTTAGGTTAGTTAGGTTTAATTAGTTCTAAGTTCTAGGCGACTGATGACCTCAGAAGTTAAGTCGCATAGTTCTCAGAGCCATTTGAACCAGAGCATTCACACAAGGTTGCCGTCGGTGGCGCCACCTACAACGTGCTGACATGAGGAAAGATTCAAACCCATTTTTCATACGCAAACAGCAGTTGATCGGCGTTGCCTGGTGAAACGTTGTTGTGATGCCTCGTGTAAGCAGGAGAAATGCGTGCCATCACGTTTCCGACTTTGATAAAGGTCGGATTGTAGCTCATCGCGATTGCGGTTTATCGTATCCCGACATTGTTCCTCGCGTTGGTCGAGATCCAATGACTGTTAGCAGAATATGGAATCGGTGGGTTCAGGAGGGTACTACGGAACGCCGTGCTGGATCCCAACGGCCTCCTATCACTAGCAGTCGAGATGACAGGCATCTTACCCGCATGGCTGTAACGGATCATGCAGCCATGTCTCGATCTCTGAGTCGACAGATGGGGACGTTTGCAAGACAACAGCCATGTACACGAACAGTTCGACGACGTTTGCAGCAGCATGGGCTGTCAGCTCGGAGACCATGGCTGCGGTTACCCTTGACGCTGCATCACAGAAGCTCCTGCGATGGTATACTCAACGACGAAGCTGAGTGTACGAACGGCAAAACGTCATTACTTCGGATGAATCCAGGTTCTGTTTACAGCATGATGATGGTCGCATCCGTGTTTGGCGACATCGCGGTGAACGCACATTGGAAGCGTGTATTCGTCATCGCCATACCGGCGTATCACCCGGTGTGATACTATGCGGTGCCATTGGTTACACATCTCGGTCACCCCTAGTTCGCATTGACGGATTGTCTCGCCTCCCAGTGGGATAAACGTCTTTACATGTTTGGTGATTACTTTTGAATATAATCATTCCATGATACCTTTGTGGAGGGTTCACAGTTTCTATTTGACTGTCCCCCATAGAAGTATATTCTCTAATATTCTACGTTACGCAAGTATGTTTGCAGTTTTTTCGACTGGCTTTATCTACAAGAAAACTCGCACTACTTCCAGAAAGATACTTTGCTTTCTTATTTCAAATTTTGTATTTAAGGTGTTGTGAAGATTGTCCTACTGAATACGCTTAGTGGTCATGTATGAATGGCCGTAGGGTTTTGCTAAAAAGTGTGAATGATGAAATAATTTTTATCGTATGTGGAGAAATATTGTAAATTTATGTCTCACTATTTGTAATGGTACTTTTATAAGCCTATGTCATATCGATAGGGCATATTACCGACCTTTCGGCCTTATAACGTGTTGATGAATATTGGAGCTTTTGTTTATTTACGCTACAGACAGAACGACATGACCAGCATATGGAGAGTGGAGGAAATATGTGTTTTATAGAGCTAACGCAGGAATTTTGCGGTGATCCATTTCGTAAACAGTGTGATACGTGAGCCAAATACAGCTGACAGCTGTCGCTGGTGCACGCTGCGGTCGCACAGCACATTGCGGCACACGTACCGTATGCACACGTCGCGTCGTTCCTGAGAGCTGAGGAGCGCTTTGAATTCGACACGCTCAAAGTTGACGTTCGTAGGCACGATCCTTGTGACGAAGGTTTAAGCAGTCACAAAACATACCGAGAGGTGACGGAATCGTCAAAGTGTTGTTCAAGATGTTAAAAACTGATCACTGCCTGGTTTTCACTTTTTGCATTATCGATTACGATACGCCGAAAACCAGAGTTTCGACTTCTCGTGCGACTCCCGTCACTTCACAGAGAGATGACATATCACTTCGTTCCTCGTCATCCAGCCTTATTTGAGCACGTTCGAAGCACATGTGCCACCTAATCAACGTGTCATATGATGCACTGTTGCAGTAAATTTCCATCAACACGGCGTCGAATGTTGCGGCGTTGTTCCTCTTTAAAGGAAAAGAATTCCAACAGGATACTCCATGTTATCAATGGTTTGCGGCATTTTGTTTTGCGTCCACTAGCGACATCCTTACGATACTTTGGCATGGGGGTTTCAAGATAGCAGTCAATTATCTGCAAACGAACGAAGATTTGATTTCACCACTTTATTTCTTTTCATGTGATAACTAAAACTTTATTACTATCTATCGTAGTTCATACTCAATCACTTCCCAGGTCTTGTGGATGTTTTTGTCGGTATGTAACCCAGACACGTAATGCTCAAAACATTATCGTATAAGGAAACAAGTTATTATCTTTTACAAATGATTTTGGGTAGTAGCCGTCATCATCAAGTAAATATTCCAGAACAACTGCCAACATGAATAACTTTGAAGTAGATATCCTCGGTGTAGCGAAGCAGCTTAAATCACTTAATAAATGTAAGATCTGCAGTCCAGATTGTATACCAATGATATTCCCTGAAAGGTCTCTGTTGGATTCCTTCCATGTTAATTTCTTAAATCTGTTGTCATTTACGGCATACATTCCACTTCTAAATTTACTGTGGTGTTTCTATCTGGGAGGAGACTGAGCAGTGAAACTTGTTACTTTTACACATAAACAAGAACGATCTGTCACACTACTACACTTTAAAACACAGTTTATATGTAATTCATCTCACACAGTCTCATACGGAACCTACATCCGCTTTCTTTTATATACTGTATATGATAAGATACTGTCATCCCCCTTCCCTTCTGTGTGGAAGGATGAATGAGCAAATGTATTTCTAGTTGCATGCTTGATGGTAGCAGACAAGCCTGTCTGCTAGAGAACAGTAGGACCAACGTCGGAACAGGTAGCTACGCTTTCTAAAAGCAGAGAGGTTTCTATTCTTAGTATGGTCCTGTCCGTCCCTTGTCATGTTGGTCACTTCCTTTTGCATCTGTGAGGACCCTCAGGAAGGGACCACGGCAGTCTGTCCGTGGCGAGCGTTGAAGTGGTAAGATCTCCGACTAAGCGCGTCTCTGCTAAGTCCGTAGGACAATGGATTTCTTAAGTTCAGCCTAACTGAAAATTTAATCACCTTTATTTCAGGTTTAGCTCTAAAATATCTAATGTAATATTAAATTGCAACGCAGTGTATTTCAAGTTCAGAATAGCTTCCAGTAGTTGCTTTGTCACTACTTTGTGAGTAAAGTGGAACCACGTGTTGATCAGTAACTCTAACTAAGATCATCAATCTTAAACGCGAATGTGCGTGAGATTATAACGTCTCGTCTTGACAATATTTTTCAATATAGCAACTTTTCTTTATGTTCAACCCACGTGGGGTGTACTTTGTGAGACCAGTACCACGTGCTTATACAATTGTTTGACCCATCAGGTTAATAGTAAGACGATAGTAACCAGTTCGAGGTTTTTCTTTTGTAAATTGCGTTTCAATGTAATTTATTTTTATTATCAAAATTATTGTGGAGTTACACTCTTTGTGTAAACCAAGTTGACCACGTGAAGCATGTGGTGTAAGCATCAAAATAGCACTCAGCTATTCTTTTCAGGAAGATTTCACAGAGAGTTAGTATGAATTTAGTATACCAGTGTGTGGTAATTTCATGACGGACAGGATTGCGCTATGAACGTAACTTCTTTGGGTGAAAATTGAATCGGTTGCTTGTGGTTAATTTCCTCTTGGATATGTTTCAACGTTCTTTGTGTGTTATTTTATGAATGCAGTGTTGTATGCAGTCTCCCAATCTTGGCTCCATATTTGATGTGTTCCATAAGATTACAAACTCACATTTTCACAATCCTAAATAAGGCACCAGTTTATTTATGAATCAAGTTTAATATGCTGAAATTTGAATGATCAGTGTTAAAATAAACTTCCAAATATAAACTGATTTATTTCTTTTTATTTAAATTCTCTTTTATATATATATATATATATATATATATATATATATATATATATATATATATATATATATATATATATATATATATCACCGGTTGTCGTATGACTATTAATGGATTATAATTAAAGTTAGTCTGGTTGGGAATTTGGTAAGCTAGACTGGATACCTGGTGAAATAGTTGCGCAGTAATGCAAAGTTAACTTCCCCAGACAGCTCACAGCTTTTAACCCACTTTAATGGTCTTGAATATCAGCACCGCTTACACCTCAAATTACACATAACAACATTACATCCCTTCAGGAAATGGTGAAACAATAGCTTCATACGTAGCAGTTATATACAATATGTGATCAAACGTACCTGGAAACCTGGTTGGAAATAACTTACAAATTCGTCCCGCCCTCCATCAGTAATGCTGGAATTCAATATGGTGTTGACTCACCATGAACCTTGAAGACAACTTCCACTCTCGCAGGCATACGTTCAATCAGGTGCTGGAAGTTTTCTTGGGGAATGGCAGCCCATTCTTCAAGGAGTGCTGCACTAAGTAGAGGTGTCGTTGTCGGTCCGTGAGGCCTAGAACAAATTCGGCGTTCCAAAACATTCCAAAGGTGTTCTATAGGATTCAGGTCAGAACTCTGTGCAAGCCAGTCAATTACAGGGATGTTATTGTCGTGTAACCACTCCGCCACAAGCCGTGCATTATGAACAAGTGCTCGATCGTGTTGAAAGATGCAATTGTCACCCGAAATTGCTCTTCAACAGTGGAAAGCAAGAAGGTAATTAAAAAGTCAATGTAGGCCTGTGTTGTAACAGTGCCACACAAAACCACGAGGGGTGCAACCTCCTCCATGAAAAACACGACCACACCACAACACCAACGCCTCCGAATTTTATTGTTGGCACTTTACACGCTGGCAGATGACGTTCACCGGGCATTCGCCATACCCACATCCTGCCATCGGATCGCCACATTGTGTACCGCGATTCGTCACTCCACACAACGTTTTTCCACTGTTCAGTCGTCCAATGTTTACGGTCCTTACACCAAGCAAGGCGTTGTTTGGCATTTAATGGCGTGATGTGTGGCTTATGAGCAGCCGCTCGACGATGAAATCCAAGTTTCCTCTCCTCCCGCCTAACTGTCATAGTACTTGCTGTGGATCCTGATACAGTATGGAGTTCCTGTGTGATGTCTGCCTATTACACATCACGACCCTCTTCAACTGTCGGCGGTCTCTGTTAGTCAACAGACGAGTTTGGCCTGTAAGCGTTTGTGCTGTACGTGTCCCTTCACGTTTCTACTTCACTATCACATCGGAAACAATGGACCGAGGGATGTTTAGGCCGCGAGGGATTAGCCAAGCGGTCTAAGGCGCTGCAGTCCTGGACTGTGCGGCTGGTCCCGGCGGAGGTTCGAGTCCTCCTTCGGGCATGGGTGTGTGTGCTTGTCCCTAGGATAATTTAGGTTAAGTAGTGTGTAAGCTTAGGGACTGATGACCATAGCAGTTAAGTCCCATAAGATTTCACACACATTTGAACATTTGAACATTTGTGTTTAGGAGTGTGGAAATGTCACGTACAGACGTATGACACAAGTGACACCCAATCACCTGACCACGTTCGATGTCCGTGAGTTCCGCGGAGCGCCCCATTCTGCTCTCTCACCATGTCTAATGACTACTGAGGTCGCTGATATGGAGTACGTGGCAGTAGGTGGCAGCACAATGCACCTAATATGAAAAACGTATTTTTTTGGTGGTGTCCGGATACTCTTGGTCACATAGTGTACAACCACTTGCTTGTCGAAAGATCCGTGCCTAAAGACTACAAGGTGCACAAGTCACACCAATACCGAAGAAAAGGAGTAGGTGTAAGTCGTTGAATAAAGAATTATATCCCTAACGTCGAATTGCACTTTAATTTTTTTAACATAAACTGCTTTCGGACATTATAAATTACCTCAAAAAATTATTGGCAAGCATGAAAATGGATTCAGAAATTGCCGTTCTTGTGAAACTCGACTAATTACTTATTCTGACGAAGTAATGATTCCTATCGACAGGGTAAGAAGAGCTGATTCTTTATTTATCGATTTCCAGAACACTTTTGACACGAATTTGTTTGACACCATTCCTCACAAGCGTCTTATGTGATCGAATTACGCGCCTACCTACAAAGTACCGTCTCAGGTATGCAACAGGATCCATGATTTCCTCTCAGGAATGTCACAGTTTGTAGTAACAGACAGAAAGTCATCGTGAAAAACACAGCCAACACCTGGCTTTCCGCAAGGAAGTATTATAGGCCTTCAACTGTTCCAAATCTACATAAACGGTTTAGGAGACAATCTGAGCAGCCCTTTAAGATTGTTTTCAGATTATGCAGCATTTACCGTCTTGTAAAGTCATCAGCTGATGAAAATCAATTGCAAGCTGTTTTAGATAAGATATATGTATGGTAGTAAAAGTGGCAATTGAACGAATCCTCTAAATTTCGCTGACACGATAAATCACGCAAATCTAAACGATGTGAATTCAACTAAATACTTTAGGATTACAATTACGAATAACTTACATTGGAACGATCGCGTAGATAACACTGTGGGGAAAGACAACCAAAGAATGCAATTTATTGTCAGAACAATTAGAAAATGAAACAGATCTACTAAAGAGATGCCTATACTACGCTTTGTAGCATCATAGATTAAGGGTCGACCTGCGAGAGCAATCGCACAACTTGCGTACGGGCCGGTAGACACCGCCACGAGCACTAAGAGTGCATTGCGATCGCAGGCACGCGTGTTGCGTACGGGCCGCGAGGTGCCGCTACGAGCGCAACCATATACACTGCTTGCCACCGTAAATGCAACACCCTGAAGGAAGCATCCGAATCAAGTGAAATTTACACCATGCGTTTGCAGCGATGAGATATGCAACTGATTAGAATTTCAGCGCAGACGCACATCACGCGCGCCTGTGGCGCCACCTCATAGCGCCATTGAAGGCTTGACGATTTCGACGAGTGTACGTTCGGCACGTGTGTTTACCTTGTGGTTGTTTCACAAGACGATCAGTTATGCATCGTAGACAACAGCGAACATCTTTTGATCAAGCATCCGAGTTCGACAGAGGAAGGATAGTGGCTTACCGAGATTGTGGATTATCATACAGAGAAATCGCTAGTCGTGTTGGACGAAACCAAACAACTGTAATGCGGATATATAACCGTTGGATGCAGGAGGGTACGACGGACCGACGTGGTCGATCGCATTCACCTCGGTGCACCACTGCACGTGCTGATAGGCAAATTGTGCGCATGGCAGTGACGGATCCCTCAGTGACATCCCGAACCGTAGCAGAGCACATTGCGTCTGTAACACATCATCCAGTGTCTGCGCGTACCATTCGACGCCGTTTACAGCAGAGTGGTCTGTCCGCAAGACGTCCATTGCTTCGTCTACCATTGACGCATAACCACAGACGTCTCCGTCGCCAATGGTGTGATGACAGACGGATGTGGACGGCAGAATGGAATGACCTTGTCTTTACTGACGAGGCACGCGTCAGTCTGCAGCACCATGATGGTCGGATTCGAGTGTGGAGACACCGTGGTGAGAGGATGCTGGACAGCTGCATTATGCACCGCCACACTGGTCTTGCACCGGGTATTATGGTATGGGGCGGTATTGGATATTCCTCTCGCACGCCTCTAGTACGCATTGCCGGTACTTTAAATAGCCGGCGCTACATATCCGAGGTGCTGGAGCCAGTTGTCCTTCCTTACCTTCAGGGCTCGGCCACAGCCATATTTCAACAGGATAATGTGCGACCACACGTGGCACGCATTGTCCAAAGGTTCTTCGTCAATAACCAGATTGAATTGCTTCCCTGGCCGGCTCGCTCTCCGGTTCTTTCGCCGATAGAAAACATGTGGTCCATGGTTACTCAACGAGTGACCCAGATTACATCCCCAGCTGCCACACCAGATGATCTTTGGCAACGTGTGGAAGCTGCTTGGGCTGCTGTACCCCAGGAACACATCCAACGTCTCTTTGACTCAATGCCGAGACGTGTGGCAGCGGTGATCGCCAACAATGGCGTCTACTCTGGCTACAGATTCTGGCAGGAACCACATGTCACAGACGTCTGTAAACGTAATCATTTGATACTTGGTCAACATGTTATCTACAAAATAAATTTTGTTGTGCTACCTCTTGTCTTTCTTGGTGTTGCATTTACGGTGGCCAGCAGTGTATATGTGCCGACGGAGTTCGCCAGCTCTCATTTTGTTGGCATCTGATTTTTGCCTTTCTCTTATTTGCTTAGTTGCGCTAGCTCTTATTCGTTTATGGCTCATGTTATTGCGCTCTCTTTCAGCCATTGTGATTGTTTTTTTTTTTTCTTCTTCTTCTTAAATGGTTCAAATGGCTCTGAGCACTATGGGACTTAACATCCGTGGTCATCAGTCCCCTAGAACTTAGAACTACTTAAACCTAACTAACCGAATGACATCACACACATCCATGCCCAGGGCAGGATTCGAACCTGCAACCGCAGCAGTCGCGCGGTTCCGGACTGAGCGCCTAGAACCGCTAGACCACCGCGGCCGGCTCTGATTGTTTTGATTTACTCCCAATTGAGAAGTGCTCCTTTCGGCATTTCACTTTTGCATATTTCTCACTTTGCTAATAATATGCTCCTTAGCTTTTTACAGTTGAATTGATTAATTTCTTCCCTTAAACTTCTGTAAAGTATTCTCGATGTAGAATTTGTTCTGTGACACAGGTGTAATGTTTTGAATATAAATTATATACGAAACTGTGCTTTAAAAGGAATTTATGTTTTCAGTTTGTACTACATCAGACTACAATTTTGTGATACGAGGGAGAAATTTGACGGTCGAACCCATGGAAATAGTCTCAAGTGATCCCCTTTAAAAATAAAAATTTGTGTTACACTGAAAGACGTGACACTGTAGGCACCGAATATATATAAATATATATATACTCCTGAAAATGGAAAAAAGAACACATTGACACCGGTGTGTCAGACCCACCATACTTGCTCCGGACACTGCGAGAGGGCTGTACAAGCAATGATCACACGCACGGCACAGCGGACACACCAGGAACCGCGGTGTTGGCCGTCGAATGGCGCTAGCTGCGCAGCATTTGTCCACCGCCGCCGTCAGTGTCAGCCAGTTTGCCGTGGCATACGGAGCTCCATCACAGTCTTTAACACTGGTAGCATGCCGCGACAGCGTGGACGTGAACCGTATGTGCAGTTGACGGACTTTGAGCGAGGGCGTATAGTGGGCATGCGGGAGGCCGGGTGGACGTACCGCCGAATTGCTCAACACGTGGGGCGTGAGGTCTCCACAGTACATCGATGTTGTCGCCAGTGGTCGGCGGAAGGTGCACGTGCCCGTCGACCTGGGACCGGACCGCAGCGACGCACGGATGCACGCCAAGACCGTAGGATCCTACGCAGTGCCGTAGGGGACCGCACCGCCACTTCCCAGCAAATTAGGGACACTGTTGCTCCTGGGGTATCGGCGAGGACCATTCGCAACCGTCTCCATGAAGCTGGGCTACGGTCCCGCACACCGTTAGGCCGTCTTCCGCTCACGCCCCAACATCGTGCAGCCCGCCTCCAGTGGTGTCGCGACAGGCGTGAATGGAGGGACGAATGGAGACGTGTCGTCTTCAGCGATGAGAGTCGCTTCTGCCTTGGTGCCAATGATGGTCGTATGCGTGTTTGGCGCCGTGCAGGTGAGCGCCACAATCAGGACTGCATACGACCGAGGCACACAGGGCCAACACCCGGCATCATGGTGTGGGGAGCGATCTCCTACACTGGCCGTACACCACTGGTGATCGTCGAGGGGACACTGAATAGTGCACGGTACATCCAAACCGTCATCGAACCCATCGTTCTACCATTCCTAGACCGGCAAGGGAACTTGCTGTTCCAACAGGACAATGCACGTCCGCATGTATCCCGTGCCACCCAACGTGCTCTAGAAGGTGTAAGTCAACTACCCTGGCCAGCAAGATCTCCGGATCTGTCCCCCATTGAGCATCTTTGGGACTGGATGAAGCGTCGTCTCATGCGGTCTGCACGTCCAGCACGAACGCTCGTCCAACTGAGGCGCCAGGTGGAAATGGCATGGCAAGCCGTTCCACAGGACTACATCCAGCATCTCTACGATCGTCTCCATGGGAGAATAGCAGCCTGCATTGCTGCGAAAGGTGGATATACACTGTACTAGTGCCGGCATTGTGCATGCTCTGTTGCCTGTGTCTATGTGCCTGTGGTTCTGTCAGTGTGATCATGTGATGTATCTGACCCCAGGAATGTGTGAATAAAGTTTCCCCTTCCTGGGACAATGAATTCACGGAGTTCTTATTTCAATTTCCAGGAGTATATATATATATATATATATATATATATATATATATATATATATATATATATATATATATACGTCAGAACTTGTCCATCCCCTCCTGGAGTATTGGTGTGGGATTCACATCTGAAAGGATTGACGGATGATATCGAAACATTTTAAATAAGTGGATCTCGCATTGTATTATTGCAAAATAACGGAAATGATACGTGAATTAGGATGGCAGTCTTTGAAGCAAAACCGTTTTTTGATACAGCAGGATATTCTTATGACGTTTCAATCACCAACTTTCTCCCCTGAATGCGAAAATATCTTACTGGCAACTACCTACATAAGGAGAAATACTCAACATAATAAAGTAAGAGAAAGCTGAGCTCACACGGAAAGATTTTAAGTGTTCTTTACTGGCAACTACCTACGTAGGGAGAAATAATCAACATAATAAAATAAGAGAAAGCTGAGCTCGCACGGAAAGATTTTAAGTGTTCGTTTTCCCCGCGCGCTCTTCGCGAGGCGAACGGTAGAGAAATGGCTTGAGGGTGGTTTGATGAACCGTCTGCCAGGCACTTGATTGTGAATTGCAGAGGAATCACGTAGATGTAGACATACGTAGATCATTTTTAATAATACACAAAAATATGCGTGATGAAAATTTGATCAATTTTCTGCAAGTCCGTGCTGAATGGGTGTGGAATTCCTACTGAGAACGGACCAACGGCCACCGTAATCCCGTAGACTGAGAGCTCTCGCTCAGACGCTAGAGAGCCATGATCGTATTTCACAACGACAGCAGCCGGAATACGAGCCACGCCCGTAATGATCGACGGCCCGGGCAGCGCGAAGTCGCGCTAGGCTGCAGTGGGATTTACGCATCGCCGTTGTGTAACAGATGCGAATAATAATGCGCGGCACGTCCTGCGTGAATTATGTACTGTTGCTAGCAATTTCGGCCGTGGCTTTATCAGTCAGTGCAATGCG
This sequence comes from Schistocerca nitens, assembly GCF_023898315.1. Taxonomy (NCBI): domain Eukaryota; kingdom Metazoa; phylum Arthropoda; class Insecta; order Orthoptera; family Acrididae; genus Schistocerca; species Schistocerca nitens. The sequence goes on from NC_064622.1 coordinate 204,099,432, forward strand.
GCCGGTCTGATTACTGCCGTATTGACCGTCCGCTCTTTCGACTATGATTACTCTATAAATTTTTATAACAATGTGATGTCTGGATGTTCATTTATTCCACGTATCAGTGCAGAACGAAATTCGTCCCTGCAGAACCTGTGCCATCCGCCGCCTGCCGTGTCAAAATCGGCAAACTGCAATTACTATTTCCTGTCACTGGCTGTACGAAACAGAAATTTTTGATTAGTTTCACCGTTCACAACACTCTGCACACTAATATTTCTTCCCTAGTCTTAATCATCCACATTCTACTACAAGAATCTGTACCATCCAAGTGAACAAAAATTTATTTATTTCTGCATGATACTTTCTATATTAGTTTTCAGTAAAAACTTAATATGTTGTAACACTCTAAAAATAAAGAATAACTTTTTTCATTAAAGCAGCTCAAAAAATATTTCGGTTAACCTGTCCCTTTTTGCTCTCGAAATTCCTTTTCTACATAACGTTTCTCGTTTCAGGTTAACTAAGCAAATGAGGCGCTGAGAACCAAAAGGGCCTAATGCACACCGTCGTAAACTGTAGCATGTATAAATGCTGGTAAAATCTTACGGTGAACGAGATTCATCTATGTCCGTAGCCCCACTCTCTTTCTGCGAACTTTTACGAAAAGCTAACTCACCGATATCTCGGATATTCATATCCATAAGGGCCTGAACCACAAAACAACTTTATTTATTTATTTATTTATTGAGCGACGCTGCTAGTTGTAATATTGTGTTTGCAGCATAACTTAATGACTGCGTCGTGTACATAATAGCAGTACTGCGTAATCGGAGTTGTATCGGCAGTTTTATCTGATCCTCTAGCCACAGAAAGAGCTTAATGGAAATGATGATAACGAATACCATGAAGTATTGGATCACATCTTAACTATGTGTGTGGTGCATTTAGAAATTATTCTTTACGTTCTGATTCTGCATTCACATTAATTACAAACTTTGCGACTGTCAAATGAAACTATTCTCAGTAGCCTATATATGAACATTTCTTACTCTAACATCCAAAGTTATAAACACAATATTCAATTTCATTTGACCAACAACCTAGGTAAGAGAGGGTGGAAGTGTGGTTAGTAGGTGGGAGACTGCCCCTAAAGGCGGAGGAATCTGTAGTGATCAATGGTACGAGAGAGCAGAAAGTAGTGGATCCACTGCACTGCACACATAAAAAAATTCTGTCCACGGACCGTGTCATATGAACCTCTCCCATGACACCCACTTCTTCCCATAAAATCAATAAACCACCTCCCACACCTTCCTAATCTCTGAAAAAAATCAGACTCCCATGAATAAAATTGCTTCAATCAAAAAGTCATGCCTGATGATGAAATATTAGTGCACGAACAGTGCAAATGTGCTATACAGTAAATGTTTCTCCTTTTATTATCTTATGGGGCTGTCTGCGAGAAAAAGTTTCGTAAGGGATTGCAGCTGGCCCTCTTCTATCATCACCGAATATCTGTATCATCATAATTTAGATATCCTGTAATAAAGTGCTCTACTGGATCTACAAATATCATATAGCCTAGCACATCTCGATTTACTTGCGCGTCAAATTCGTATAAAAATGCAAAGTTTTGATGATTTCCCTCCATCAACGTCGTCAGGCGTGAACTGGCGAGACTCCTACTTTAATACAGACAGGACGGCATCTGATTGGCTTTGTTACGCCATGGTGTGAACACGAGAATGGTGCGTAGTGAGGTGGCGCCCTCTGCGTTCATAAATGTTATTTGTGCCCTCTCTGCAGCGTTGCTTACCGCGCCATCCCTCGCATCAACCGGTAAAAGTGGGAGCCACGCCAGTTCGCGACATTCAGTTTTAGCCCCTGGTGATGATGATGGAGCCTTTCGTGGAAGTCTTCGAATTTTATACGAATTTGGCGCCGCAAGTAAACCGAGAACGTTTCATGCAACGACTCCGACGCCAAAAAGTTTGTAGCCATCATGTACCCTATTTCTTCTACATGATTCCGCTCCGCCTTTGGTGTATGATCAGCGGTTTCCGGCAGACATTCGTGCTTCACTGTTGCCTTGCAGAACCGTCTGTCGCGGCGCCTTGTAATTCGCTCAGTGAAAACTGCCTCTTTGCCAGCTGCCGCAGTCTTTTGTCGCTTTAAGCGGCCAATTCCCGTCCTTGGGCACTCGTGGTGCCGCGAGGACGTGGGGCCGCTGTTTAATTACTTAGCACCCCAGTAATCTCAAAACTTTGAACACGCGCGGCTCTCCGCCGAGATAAGCACTTAGCGTTTAATTAACATAATCTCGCCCCCGGCTACTAGCACAGGAACCGTGGAGCGAATAGTTTGTTTCGAGGCGCGTGTATCTCCGCTCGTACATGTGTAGCATTCACTTGGCCTGCAACCTCACCTCACGCTGAGGTAAAAAGAAGTAGTATTCGTTTTTCAAGAAAGGTATGAAAGAGGGCAGTTATAATTAAGGTTTCCCACTTTACGGATTCTGCTGCATATGCGTGACGGTCATGATTCACGCATATCCTACGCAGTTCTCATTACGCACACTGCTAAGAATGTTGAGCTCTTTTGTATCGTGATAGCTACATTAACTATGGGCATATTCCACCATCTGCCAATCACAGTTGTAAATCGGTCGCCAAAAGTTTTCATGAAGACTGTTTTTAGTAGAAGGTATTCACGATATCAGGTTTGGGAACCTCACAGCACAATTTCCGTTAGCAAACTGACAGGTTGTATGAAACCGGGTACTGGTTTACAGCAGATAACTATGTCAATCGTTCTCGATTTCAGTGGAACATTTGCTTTTTTACGCACTAACTCTCTCCAGAAAGACGTACTCGGATTAAAAAAGGACTGGGACAGAGGTGTAGTCTTTCGCCCCTACTGTTCAATCTATACGTCGAAGAAGTAATAATGGAAATAAATTAAGTGTGGGAACCTTTGTCATTTTTCCATGTATTGAATTCATACATCAAACAGGTGCACTCAAAGAGCATAAAGAACCTTCGCTTCATTGAATTGCATTCACATTTCGTCAAATGCTTGTGAACGATCCCTAGTGGTCCCACCCTGTAAATCAGAGCAAATGCTGCGGTTGCAATGCACAACTAAGTGGCGAAATCACGTTCAAGGCGGTTTCAAGGCCACGACCACCATGTCCTTAGAGAAGTGTTGAAGAGTATCAGCAGTATCAAAAATTGTAAAAACGTCTACCTGTTGCTTATCGCACAGCAAGCTATCGTCGCGGTTTGACGAGTCCCAGCACAAATTCGTCTCCTAAGCCAACCTTCTCATCTCAGAGAAGCGCTTGCAACCAATGTCCTCAATTATTTGCTGGATGTCTTCCAATATCTGTCTTTCCCTTCAGTTTTTGCCCTCTACAGCTCCAATACCGTGGTGGTTAATCCCTAACGTCGTAACACATATATATTTTCGTCCTGTAGCTTCTTCTTATCAATGTTATTCGTATGTTTCTTTCTTCATTCCTTCTGCTGAGAACCTACACTTGCCTTGTCTTATCAGTCAATCTAATTTTCAACATTCTTCCGTAGCATCACATCTTAAATGCTTCGATTCTCTTCTGTTCCAATTTTCTCACCGTGATTCACAACCATACATTGTTGTGCTTCGAACGCACATTCTCGTAAGCTTCTTGCTCAAATTAAGGCCTATGATACCGACAGACTTGCCTTGGGCAGCAGTGTCCTCTTTTCCTGAACTATTCTGCTTTCTATGTCCTCCTTGCTTAGTCCATCATGGCCTATATAGCTTCCAAGCTAACAGAGTTCATTAACTTTGCTTACTTCATTATCACCAGTTATAATGTTCAGTTTCCCGCTATTTCGGTAACTGCTGCTTCTCATTAGCTTTCTGTTTTCCGGTTTACTCTCAGTCCATATGGCGTGTTCGTTATTCAGTCCATCGAGAGGATTCCATAATTCTTTTTCACTTCCACTGAGGATAACAATGTCATGAGTGAATCTTATCATTGATATCCTTTCACCTGGAGCCTAATCCAGCTCTTGGACCATTCTTTTACTTCCTTCATTGCTTCTTCGATGAACAGATTGAACAGGAGGGCCGAAATACTGCACCCTTGTCTTTACACCCTTTTTAATCCGAGCACTTCCTTCTTGTTCTTCCACTCACATTTTTCCCCTCGTCGTTCTTGTATACAGTGAGCATCACCTGTCTTCCCTTGTAGCTTACTCGTATTTCTTTCAAGAATTCGAACATCTAGCACCATTTCACACTGTCAGACGCTTTCTCTAGGTCGACAAATTCTCTGAGCGTAGCTTGATTGTTCTTCAGTCTTATTTCGATTATGAAGCACAGCGGCAGGACTGACTGTGTCTCTGGCTGATCATTACAGGTATGAAAAACTTCTCATGTCGCGGTCTAAAAATCATTTTTTCCTTAGAGATCACCAAAGGGCATAAATAAGAACAAGTAAATGTGGCACTACATATAGGATCAATACTAATTTTCCGAAGCATAAAGTACATATCTTTTACACCGCAACCCTATAATCATCATCTTTATGCGGTCGTCCTTAAACCGTATTTTACCGCTAAATCATAAAATCGAAAGACAAATTTAAAACACTAAAAAATTGTAAAGAATTTGTGCAATTTCCTTATTTACGTAAATTACGAAGGTCGTCCAGTATGTGATGTAGCACTTTTTTTTTTTTTCCTGAAAGCAGGTTGGTGTCACTTAGAAATCGAGTACACCACATTACTTCCACTTTTATGCTACAAACACCTATTTTTTAACATAATCTCCGCTTAGTGTAACGGCCTTACGCTACCTTACTGCGAGGGCCCGTATTCCCGCATAGTATCCCTTCACTTGTCGATGTCGGAGCCAACGTCTTGCTACGTCAATAACCTCCCTATCATCCACGTAACGCTGCGCTTCATGGGGTCAAACGAGTGGAAGTCGGACTCTAGGATGGATGAGGAAGAAAAGTGCAATGAAGTTTACCGTGCGCCTCTGGAGTGCACAGATTTGAGTGAGGCGTTGCGTCGTCTTGCGGAAGGAGAAGCTCGTTTGCATTTTTGTGGCGACGAACACGTTGATGTCCAACATTTCAGTAGTCACAGTCGTCTGTGGCCGGTCGGCGCAAGAGACATAGGACAGTTTTTCGAGACCTTTTTGGGATGATGACAGACGTCTTTTCCTGCGATTCACCATGCTTTGGTCGACTTTCAGGTCTCTGTAGATATTCTGCAGGCACCTATGAATACCTGCGATGCTCTGGTTTTCCACCAAATGAAACTCAATGAGAGCTCTCTGCATGGACATCATTTCGGAGGCTACGTATAGTGTCGCCACCAGTTGGAAATGGTTCAAATAGCTCTAAGCACTATGGGACTTAACATCTAAGGTCATCAGTTCCCTATACTTAGAACTACTTAAACCTAACTAACATAAGGACATCACACACATCCATAACCGAGGCAGGATTCGAAACTGCGACCGTAACAGCAGCCCGGTTCCGGTCTGAAGCGCGTAGAACCGCTCGGTCACAGTGACCGGCGCCGCCAACTGTCAAAACTTGATGAATCTCTAGGGGCTGAAGTGGCAATATTCCACGATTTCCCAAAAAAATTTCGTATTTTTTCAGTGAAACTGACAGAGGAAAAAAAGTGTTGCAATACTTATTGACTGTCCCGCGAACATTTGTAAATTTTTTTACTGTGTACTGAATGTAAAATTGTCCCGAAGAGTTAACAACGACGCGCGCTAAATAAAGTAAAGAATTAATGAATTATATTCGAAACGAATCTGGAAGTGAGAGACCAACAATTGAAAACAGCTAAGTCAAAGATTGGACCATAGATACTCAAACGAATGAGTCAAACCGCTATCACCAAGTGGTTAACAGAGCGCTGAGGCACCTTCACAGCGCAATACAGTAGCGTTCCTATGTGGCATTGATTATGCAAGTCCCTTGCAGGTTCCCAGAGGTATGTGGCACCAGATCTCCACGCGCAAGTCACATAGTTCCTATAAATTACGAGCCAGTTGTTCACGGGCCTGGAACTGGCGTCCCCTAGTGTCGCATTTATGTTCCATCGGCACAAATCATGCGAACTTGGTTGCCAACACATCAGTGTGAATTCAGTACCATGTTCCTCCAACTACTGTAGCACGACATTGGCTCTGTTGCAAGCGGAGTTATCCTGCTGGAACATGCCATCACCGTTTGGGAATACATCAGCAGTGAAGGGATTCAGGTGGTGTACAATTATGTTCACGTAGTTCGCAGGTGCTGTGGTGCTATCGATTACCACCACAGATTCATCGCAAATGCATGTCACTGACATTATACTGCCCCCAACGGCCTGTGTCCGTTCAGCGGTGCAGGATTTGAGCAGCCACTCGCCAAATGGCAGCGTATGAGGTCGCGGCCATTGGCTATGTGTAACAAGAAATGTGATTCGCCGTCAGGAGATACGTCTTCACTGATCCACCGTCCATTCTTCACCCCTTGCAACAGTATGTAACAATGTCGTTGTGTCAACATTGGAAAACATCGCAGCTGCCTGCTACGGAACCCCTCATTCAACGGTATTCTGGAAAACACTTTCGCCTCCACTTGCCTTGTACTCTGTCTCAAGATCTGCCATAAATCGCCTCCTATCCTACTACACAGAGCTTGCGGTCCTCTGACAACAGTGCCTTCTGTGATGAGGCGGTTATGTACAATGCTCTGTGGCCTACTCGTGGTTTCACCGTCCGTCTCGCGAGACTAACAAGCGAATAGGCCAACAGCTACGCTGTTTCCGAGGTGTTTGATCACGCCACTCGATTTCCCGATTTGTGATCCGTATCATCGCTAGGGTGATACTCCACTCTTGTCCACTCCACTTATTTACATTCTTTACTGAGTCACGTGCCTACAACGTCACCACTACGCGGCAGTCAATCTCCTAGTGCGCAGTGATTGAATAGTGGTATGCCACATGGCTGTTGGGTGGGATTGCCAGACCACAACGGATAAATGGGAATTATGTTTCAAAAACTTTGCACTATTAAATAACCTAGACTCTGATCACTACCTTTCTAATATAAAACTCAAAATCATCCCAAAAAGGAAAAATGAAACCAAATTCAAAAAAGACGAAAATACTATCCAGGAAAGTTAATAAACTCGTTTCCCATTGCAACTGACGACATGCAAAACCAAAATTGGAGTCAGACGAACTAAAGCCTAACAACCAAAGCTAAACAATTAGCTCGCATAAACAAAGCTAAAGAACAAGCTTCGTGGACAGCAGTGACAGACTCCTTGAACTAAGAAAGAGAAGGATGGCAACAGTGGCGATGACAGAAAATTGAGCATAATAGAAAAAACTTCTTAACCTTAAGACAATTAGCGAACAAAAACATTAAAACAAGAAAAGAAGCTCAAGAAAAGCAACTCCTCTTTAAAACGAATGAAGACTTCATCAAAAACAACACAAGGAACTTTTATAAGACCTTTAAACAAAAGATAACCAAATACAGTTCACCGATTCTACAGTCCCAGGTCAAAAACGGAAGTATTTCCCACAGCAAAAAAAAAATCCAAATACAGTCCACCGACTCTACAGATCCAAGAGAGAAACGGAAATGTTGCCCACTACAACAGGGATAATTCAAAATATTGGCATAATATTCGAGAAACCTTCTCAACTGTGAAGAACACATAGAAAAAAATCGATTTTAAGACCTCAATGGTAACCAACCCTACTTCTGAATCACCCTCCATATAGGTACTACAGACAGTCATTTCAAATTTCAAAAACTATAAATCCTTGGTAGAAAACCAAACCACGGATGAACCTTGGAAAAATGTCAATAAAAATGCCATACACTCTCTCCAAAACATCTCTGAAGAAGTGTAGATAAATGAAAGAATCCAAATCAATGGAAGATGGCTTTCATCCACTCACTCCATAAACTAACTGACCCCAACAACTACAGAGGAATCCCCCTCCTAGATGTAACGTATAATATATTCTCTAAAGTCCTACTAAAGAGGGCAGAACCTCAAATAGACCATCAACTTGGGGAGTACCAAGCGGGTTGTAGGGAAGGAAGATCCTGTCCAGTTCAAAACCTACCACTCAAAAACTTTATGGACTATCAAAACCCCAAGAGCAAAATCATATGTTATCAGTTTCATTGACTTTCAAAAAGCATACCACTCAATAGACAAGGAATCCCTCATGTCTACACTACAAGAATTAAACCTAGACAACAAAACCACGAACCTAGTCAGAATAACTCCAACGAACACATAGTCCATTGTCAAATTCGAGGGAAAACTCTTTGGGCCTTTTCAGATAAAAATTGGTGTACAGCTAGGAGATGGTCTCTCCCCACTGTTATTTAACGGCACCCTAGAAAAAGTAGCCAGAGTGTGGAACACAAAGACGCATAGTGGAATAGGATTGGGAACAGAAAAACAAAGGCACCAAAGTTAATTGTTTAGCCTTTGCAGATGATATGGCCCTACTAACCGAGACCTGGAAAGAATCCAAAGAACAGACCTTCGAACTACAAAAGCAAGCTGAAAAAATAATTCTGAAAATCTCCTTTGGAAAGAAAGGAGACAAAGACAATCATAAAAAAGCACCAGAACCTATTAAAGTGGGAGAAGGTGAAAGAGAGATCGTCAAAGAATTCAAATATCTTGGAGAATGAATCACGTGGAGTCCCTCGCGAAATAAGCAATGGAATCTAAAAGAAGTGAAATTGAACTGGACTTCCATCTCAACACATATTACAGAAAAACGCAAAAATAAGACATTGCAATACAGTAACTAACCGGGAGCCCTGTATGCAGCTGAAACTCTGTGCGTCACCAGCCTTGTCCCATCTGAAAGGCTGGTGAGCCTTAGTCGCAGATTCGACAGCAACAAAATAATTCATATGAAAAATGAACATTTCCCAAACTACAGAAAACCTCTCAGACACTATGAGAATGATATTTACGGACACATTATTCGAATAAATCCAAATAGATTAACAAAAAACCGAACGAAAATGGCTTAAGGTCATGGAGAAGGACTTAAGAGAACTGTAGTTGCAGAAAATATGCTCATAGATAGAACTGCAAGATAGGTCCCAAGTCAAAATAAAAACCAAACGATCAATTCGAAGTTTTGAAGAAAAAGGAAAGTAAGGTCAGAAAGATTGAAACAATACTAGGACAATAGAAAGGTATAGAAAGTTAAAAATTGATTTACTTAACATACCCCAGAATTGAGTGAAACGAAAGGAGAAGGAAGGTCAATAGACATTTATTTTAAATAACTCATTAACTCATCACTGATAACGATATTACTTAAATCTTTCGTAAAATATTTACAAAAAGATGAAAATATGAATAAGAATCTTCAGATTGGCGTCTTCGGCGACAGAACAACCGGCAGACCCCGTCACCGTGACCGGGTCACCAGACAGGCCGCAGAGGCTTGGATAGAAACGCAGTTACACTCAACCACCACGAAAAATTAAAATTTAGGATTGCACTTCTAATATAAATACAGCCCCGATACTATTTCCCTATTTTTCCAAAGGTAAAACACCTTAAAAACTTTAAATAATGGTACGGAAGGAAGATAAATTAACTACAGAAAAAACTTTGATAGCGAACTTCGCAGAGCATAAAGGGAAACAAATAATTTAACACTTGACATGTTCAATGTCTTTAAGAAAATTCTAATATGCTTCCAGGAGACCTCATATTACAACAGCACTCATCATAATAAACATATTACAAATAGTTAAAAAGGCTTAAGTTAAAAGCAACTACCTGCATCAGGTATTCTTTTTCAGAACTGCCATGGACAGTTATGCAGTAAATTTGTATTTAGTTTAAAAAAAGTGTCGTTTAACAGCCCTTGAGGAGCAACTACTTAGTGACACAGAAATTCAACCCTCAGGAGAGGGCGCTGTAGTGACTCCACAAGTGATTCAGATTGCGCAGCAGCTATACAACTTAAAACATATAGAAACTTTTCTAACAAACGACGAGTTATAATTAATGTTCTCAATATGAGAAGCTACACAAAACCCATGTTCACGGTTATCAGTGTTGAAAGCACTTTGCTCTCTATAGTAAAAAAACTTTATTAAGTACCATGAAAGCTAAGTAGAAACACAAATAATGTTCACTCAATTGGTTGGCCTTAATTGACGTTCAAAGGTTAACTATGAAATACCAAACACACAAACGTTACTGTGCATATGCCTTGCTTTGCACTCAGCCAAACAGACAACTTCCACCGAACACAGACTGGAGTGGAAACAACCACCATTTAAATTGTAATGAGTCTTAAAATTCAATACAAAGAGCTTATAATGCAAATTTTACCGTTAATCCGGCAAGCACATTACAACTACAAACCTGCGTTACACAAACAACAAGACTACTTGCCAAATAATGAGTGATCTTGAGAAATATCAAGTTGAATTGTTATATCCACGTTCCCAGTAGAGTCAGTTGACATGAAGGGTCATGAAATGCAGAGCAAGACGTTCCACCGACCAGGACCGCACGGTGCATCAAAGTAACCATGTAGGTGACTCGCCCTACGATCCTGGGCGGCCAACCTCCCAAAACACCCGCATACAGCCATGCCACAACTGGCCCCGGCCCGCCGTCTTCGTATTGCTGATCACCTTCTGGCATCTAGTCCAGCCGTCCCTTCACCACTCCCCTGCATGGTTCGGCCATCGTGCAGGTCTACAAACTCTGGCGGCAAGGCTCATAGTCAAAGATTACACGTCAAGTCAAAAGACATGATCGATAGGGGCCCATACGGCTCAGTGGTCCTTACGTGTAAGATATATTTTGTCAACTATGATGTATTATCATATCATAAATTTTCGACCCCCTCAGGTAATGAGATTTAGTGTACTGTAGCCCCACCAAAGTTAGCTACGACGCCGTTACAGTCTGCCGCTGTAGTCTGGTGCTGCAGGACGGCGGTACAAAGACTCATCCAGTCTCACAGCTTTACCGTGGTTTTTCTAAATCGCTTAAGGCGAATGCTGCATTCCTTGAAAGACCCACTCTGAACATGCACCGTAACCCTAAAGGTCTCCTCATCGATGGGTCAACAAACCCTATTTTTCCTTCTTCCTTTCCCTCGCAACTAACCGTCGTCATTGCTTGCACAGCCGCAGTACCGGAAGCGGCCTACGCCAACAGTGGCACTGAAGCCAGAGAGTCGACCAGGCGGTGAGCCACGCCATTGTTGGCCGTTCGAAAATCATACGGACCATGCCCAATGGCTGACAACCTCACCTAACAATGAGGAAAGGCTAACGCTTCCGCAGGCATCGCCGAGACAATGTCAGGATTTTCCACAGCTAGCTGCCCAATTTAAAATAGAGCGGTATTGTAAATACAGGGCCCAACCATACTGGAGGTGGAAGAGGTTAGAAAAGTACACCAGCTGGGTACAATAGCACCGTTAGGTTGGCGTCACTTGACACCGATATGTGGACACAAAGGCCGAAGCAAGTGCTGTAGATCCACCGTACTCCCCTTTCTGAACCTTAAGTCGTATACACCTACCACTGACTCATACTTCGTTTACGAATTTTTCTTTTGTAATACATTTTCTACTTCGTTTCTTGCTCGCATATAATGAATGCCCTAGGCGGCTTTTCGTGTACTAGAACTGCGTAATCCAGTGTTTTCAGTTTTGTTCTAATTCTATGTCAGAAATACAATAATTGTAATAATTCGACACAGAATCCCAGTTGCCAATGTTTTGGTCTTTGGAATGTCATCAATTTGAAGCGCGTGCAACAGCTGGAGCTTGTAGGTATGAAGCTTCAGTCTCGTGATGTATGTAAAAGCATGTGCGCAGTGGTTTGTTCTAGCTGCAGACTTCGAGACGCCACACCGACTGATCTGGTGGGGCTCTGGATAAGCCTGTTGCACCCGTTCCGCATCTGTGTCGCTGGACACCCAGAACTCGTCCTCTTCATGACACTTCCGGATACCTTTCCTCGTGTATCGCTGTCGATGGTGATGATGGTGTGCTCCCGTAAGATGTCATTAAGTTCTGCTGGACCTGGAGATCAGATTGGTTCCGTATCAGCCATTCTACATACTGTGCCATCTACAGGGGGTGGCCATTTTTGTCAGTACCATTCCACCCATTCTTACTGGAAGACTTTAAGTACTGTAACTACCTGATTACCGTCAGCCATGGTGAGCCGTGGTAAAAATTGCTGTTTTGAAGAGCGCGCCGCAGCACGTAGTGTGAAGCAATCGCCCTCCGTTTCTGGCGGTGGCGCCGCTGTGGAAATTGCAGCTTTGGTGTCTCCCTCTGGTGGGAAAGGGGAAAGGTTGCCTGTTCACGTGCATTTAAGGGGCACTACGAGCTCGCCAGTCGGTCAATCTGGGTCTGTCTCTCGTCCGCATTTGTTAGGCAGTTAGTGTCTCGCTGTCGTTCGGAGTGCTAGTATGTCTTTCGTTCGGATCAGCCTTTAAAGCCGGCAAAATGAGAGTAAGAGAACTCAGCGAGGGGTCGCCCGGACGGGGATTAGTAACCTGCATCTGAGTCTGCGTGTTAGGCCACCAGTCTGCTCGAGTTTGCTCAGGCAATGGTCATTGGCGGTTGGATCGATCGGTTGGTCGGTCGCGCATTGAGACACAAGATGACTTGTCCGTCTTGAGCGTCGGCGCATGTGACATCGCCATGTGAGTCCAGTGGGCCGCGGCAATAGGAGTCAACCCACGACATCAGTCCGGCCGGTGCGAGCTGCGACGCCGTGAAACGGGAGATCGGCGCGCCTTCCTGCGTCCGTTGAAGCGGCTGGCAGTGGACGGTTCGGGAGAGCGATTTGGGGGTCATCTCGAGAAATCGCAGTTTATTAGAAGTTAAGTGATTGGTGATATGTTGTCTGATTTACTCTTGTTAAATTCTACTTGTTTTCTTGGTGAGGTAACCAGCCGTTTGCTCTGGGGTCGTCCCACCATTCTTCTCCGTTTGCCCACCCGCGGAATGGTGGGTGTTTATAAATCGGGTGGTCCGTTTTTCCCTTGTGGAGGAGGGGCGGGTTAGAGGAACCTTCGGTTTGAGTTGTTCGGTAATCTTCCTATCAATCTACCGTACGTTAGTAGCTGCCTCTGTCATATTTGTCGGATTTGGTGTGTTAACGAATTTATTGCTTGGAGTGTAACGGCCTAATACCTGAAATATGTTTTGATCCTTGGAAACTTTGATATTATTCCCTATGATCTTGAGAGGCGGTATCTGTGCTGTAGAGGATCTTAACTATTGTTTGGCCAACCTTGTAGCATTTTATATAAGATTGCATTTCATGGGCTTTTATTTAAATGATCACTTTAGTATATAAAGTTGCCACTCTTTCACCGAAAGACTTTTCTTAGAAGTTAAAATCAAGTTGCACCTTCGGTGGCAAGGTTAATATTTTAAATGTTAGTGTTTTGTACCATTTCCATCCCTCCTACCTTGGGTGCATAGTTTGTGTGCTTGTGTAAATGGTTAAAACTCTTAGTTTAAATTTATCCGGTGTGTTGCAAATTTGCACCAGTGTAGTCTTTCAGAGGCTGTTGTGAGCGCTCGTAACTAAGGCCGTGTCAAAAGGGAGCGGCAAGGTTCTCTGCCCGAAAGCTCATACAGTCGAAAGTTGTTTCTTTCTGCCTCTGAATAAATTGTAACTTTGATATTTAGAGGGTGCTTTCTGAATGTAAATTTAAATCTATTTCTTAAAAAAAATGCTTTTAGGCACTATTAACGTGAATAAAATTCACATTTGTTAAAAGGAATTTGGTTATGATTTCATCAGTTACTCCCTGGTAACTACTTCCATGCTTGCATAGTGTGATTAAATGTGTTAACGTTCTTGATGAATCGCTAGTAAATAAAATAAATTCTTAAGAATATTATTTGAAGATAAATACAGGTTCACGTGGCTCTCAGGACAGCATGTGAGAAAAGCCATAGGTTTGGTTCCTACAAGCGCTGCACAAGGCGAGAGTTTCTACTGCTTCCCTTCATGTTTGCCAAACCCTACCTTGATCAGCAATGTCACCAGATGTTTCATCAATTGAGAACGTTTGAAGCGTTGTGAACAGGAGCCTCCAATCAGCTAGGAATTTCAACGATCTAACGCGTCAGTTGGACAGAATTGTGCACGATATCCCTCAAGAAGACATTCAACAACTCTGTCGATCAATTCCAAGCCAAATAACTTCTTGCCTAAGAGCCAGAGTTGGACCTACGCGTTATTGACCTGCTCGATTCGTGAAGCTCTTTCTCTGGAATAAATTATCGATTTTCCCTGAAATTGTAATCATTTGTTTGTCTATATGTGTACATCACATCTACGGATTTCCGTCCGATTTAGATAATTCCTTTGTGTCGTTTTTATGTCTTAGAGCATATAATGAAGTGCTGTCTGAGAAAAGCTGCACAAACATCCATATAAATCTTGAAAATATTTTGGATTGGTGCTAATATTGACATAAAGCTTTCAGCTATCAAAAATGTGTAACTGTACACATTACAAGACACAGAAGCATAGTATTAATGAGTGACTTGAAAACCACGCACAAAAATACCTAGGTGTAATAATTTTGTGGCGTCACTCAGTAGTGGCTGTCTGAAAAGCCGTGTGAATAGGTCTGCGGCTGCGGCGGCGGAACTCCATGAGGACTGTGCACGGCCGGCCGCGGTGGCCAAACGGTTCTAGGCGCACCAGTCCGGAACGGCGTGACTGCTACGTTCGCAGGTTCGAATCCTGCCTCGGGCGTGGATGTGTGTGATTTCCTTAGGTTAGTTAGGTTTAAGTAGTTCTAAGTTCTAGGGGACTGATGACCCCAGATGTTAAGTCCCATAGTGCTCAGAGCCATTTTTGACTGTGCACGAGTCAGCAAGCGAGACAAGCTGGACGCACCGGGCTGAGCGGGGGTACGGCAGAACAAGCAGTGTGAGAGGGAACCCACGAATACCACCGAGCAGCCAAGCAGGGCAGATTTAATCGGGTGCCTGCGTAGCCATGGTCTAGTCGGCAGCCGATAAGTTGACTCTGCTCTCCGAACAGTCAAAGTACGGCAAGCCCGGTGATGTTTGCTATAAAACGGTCTGTTCGTGGCAGTGTCTGGAAAACATGGATCTTGAGCTGTGTGAACTGTGAGAGTGGGTTTTTGTAGAGCATTTCCCTCATTTCTTGTGCAGTTTGTAGCTATCTCCCTTACACAACCAATAGACAACAGATAACCAGCAGACAGTGAAACTGATGTATACTTAGGATATTAGTCTTTACGAGAGTGAGTAATTATTATTGTGTGGCTGTTCAGCATTCTTGTAATCATTTTAGCCATTTAGGCAGTAGTACTCAGTGAACCACTAGGCTATGTTACTGTACCTTTTGCCAGGGGATGTAACTACGTCTAAGTGAAGGAAATCAAAGACATCTTTTGGTAACCTATATCTTGTGTTGCTGTAGTTACCTTTCCGGTTCCTTTTGCAATGAACCTTGCATATTTTTATTAATGTTGTTGGTCATAACGCCGGTTTTCAGTGCAAGGTCTAAAGTTACTTTGGAATGTTGCATAGAAACGTTTTCAGATAGCGTTGTAATTTTGAATTTAACGAAACTCTTACGCACTGCTATATTTATGATTTCTTATCACTACGGTATTTGGCTGAGACTGTGGGCACAATAATTCAGAACAAATATGATTCTCATGATTATAGTCACAATGCATTTGTTGCTCTGGCCTCTGTGCAATTTATTCTTGAACTGGGTAAGTGTTTGTAAATTGTCCTCATTCCTTGAACTTCCCCAGAATAATTTTACTATGTTATTTGTTTTTAATATTATGGTTAGTATCTTTTGGACTTGTTACCTGGTTGTAGATTCTAATTAACTGTAGAGATTCTTGCATCTCACTATGACTGAGAGGGCATTAGGCTACTACTGTTTCTTGTTATTCAGCCATTTTTGCCGGTTTTTAAGGCATTGATCTTACAAGTTTTTTTAAGACTGATTTAATATACAGAGTCTGAAATGTTTTTAAATAAAAGACTTAAAGTTGTGATCAGCAGCGCTCAACCCAGGGCTACACTTTGTGTTATGTCAAGTAGCTGTAGGAAAATGAAACGAAAATATCACATAGGCTCAATCATAGGTAAACTAGGCAGCATAATTTCTCAAGTGCATGGCACCTATCTATATCTGCACTAATAATAAAACTGTGAACCATTGTCTCTGTCTGTTTGAACACGATAATTTCAAAAACTGCTTAGCGAATTTTCATGGGGTTTTCCTAGAAAACTTGAGCGTAGCCTGGGTCAACATATAGCGCTTATTTGATCAACATCTGATGAAACGCGTACGTTTCATAGGCAGCGATGGCGAGCCACAGAATCTCTGACCAGAGAGCATGTAGTCAGTTCTGTTGCGAGAGAGCAGTAGCAGTCGCGAGATGGTTCAGTGCAGTTGCGATCGAGTTGCGAGAGAGTTCAGTTGTGTGTGAGGAGTCGGCGGGCTTCGACATGGCACTCTGGTCAAGATTCAGGACGAGGTATATTATTTTAAATAAGGTAATGAAGCAGCATTTCGCTCAGCTAATAATGTAAATTAACTGTAACTAATTTGTGCAAGAATCGCCCCAATAATAATTTTGTTTTCAAAGCAATTTTTTAACAAAGAATCCTTTAATGAAAGAAATATTTCCCTTGATATTCCTTAAAGAAAAGTTTCCCTTAAATTCAAAAATTTTGCAATGAATTTCCTCCAAGCCGTGGCGAAGAATAAGAGCAGAATTTTGACATGCAGTTTGAGTGAGGTAAGAAATTAATTCTGATTTTTTTGCACAGGGCCAAAGACCGACATTTCGGTCCAATTGAGTTATCATTGTCATTAAATTTCTCTGGGAGGTTACATTTAGCTCAATGTCTATTTGCATTTGAGTATTATCTTTTCATTTTTTTTTTTTTTTTTTTTTTTTTGCGGGAAGGTTACACTTGGCGACACCCGGTCCAGGATCGTATTTCGTTGAGAATCTTTTGAAAAACAGTCAGATATCTGCTCTTATTTGCTTAAATATAATTAGGACTTGGCGCAACGCTTTTACTAATTTTGTGACTTTCTTTCCTCAGATCATCGGCAATTCGTTGCTCTGTTGTATTTGTGTGTTGCTTTTGCATTGTGCTTCTTTCTTTTGTGAATAATTGTGACTACTGTGAAAATGCCGCGAAAGACTGTGAATAGTGTGTCGCGAGGTATTATGAACGAAACAACCGAATTAAATAACTTCATCAATAGTACTAGTGACACGCAGTGTAATGATGACAATCCTGCGTTCACTGACAATCAATGCGTTCCAACCACTAACGATGACTTTTGTCTTAATGATGAACAAACGAACTCGGTTATGTCCTCTGTTGATTTGACGACAATCGATGACGCGGGACGCTCTATTGTAATGAGCGCTGCCCAGCCTAACACAACCGGTTTACTAAATTTACGTGATGAACACACAAATTTGTCTAATGAAAATGAACAAGATACACAAAGTACGACGGATTTATTTAATTCCGAAATAATGTCTGACATTGTACATCCGACTGACAAACCTTTTTGTGAATCTCAGAATAACCAAATGGTTACGGAAAGCGAGACAATTCCAGGTACACCACTAAACAACACGAAGAATAGAAATGATAATTTTGTGTCGAATCCAATTATGGCATTTTTGCTACAAATGAATGAAAAATTAGACAATCTTAATGAAAAACAAGACAAACAGAGTAAAAAACTAGACAATAATGATGAAAAATTAGACAACCTTAAAGGAGATTTCAAACAACTTAGTGAACAGGTCAAACAACAGAACGAAAGACAAGACAAGCTTAATGAAAAATTAGACAAAAATTCCAGACAGTTAAGTGAACAAATTAGAGACGTTGCTGCGCAATGCCATGACACTAAGGTACAGTTACGCGAGGAAATTGAGGCTTGTTCAAAGAAAAGTAGCGAAGAGATTAGATCTGTTTCTCAAGAATTAAGGTAAATGCAAACAGCCACAACAGAAACACTTAGAGCGGAAATCAGTACAGTCGCTAAACAATGCTCTGAAGAAGCTACACAATTACGCGACGAGTTTATAGCAATGACAGCAGAACTTTCGCGCACAATGGATGAAAAGATTGACGCGAAATTCGAACAACAGAACTCTCAAATTAACGAACGTCTTAGTCTTCACATACAAAACAGTGATACGCGTTTCCGCAAATTTATTCAGGATAAAATAAAGTCAAACGTCAAGTCATGGAAACAATCACTGCTCAGAGACAGGAAGACAAACGTAAAATGTTTGCGAAGGCGAAGACATACGTAGACAACAATATTGCTACAGTGGAGATTTCTGACCTTAAATCAAAAACAGATACACACACAGCAGATATTCAGATAGTGACAGACAGATTCGAACAATTAGAACTAACACAGGATTCCGATGTAATTCAAGCTGACGTTAAAAAACTTAACGAAACTACACGTAAGTTGCAAAAACAGATTAATGCCTCTGATTCTAAAACCGATGATCAGGTAAAAATACTGACTGAAAAATGTGATGAATTGGCCAGTCGTATTGACGTTATTGAAAGTAATAATGACAACAAATCAGACGATACTTCACCGGTTTCATTTAATCAAACACCTGAATTTCAAAATTTACAGCAGACAATTAATGTGATCGATTCGTCTAATAACACCTTGCGTAGAAAATTGTCAAGTTTACAGCAGGAGGTAACAGAGATGAAAAACATTTCAGTTAATAACACATCACAGCAGACGCCACTTTGCGAACACTTGTAAGTTTGGGTGATCTACGGAGAGTACGGGACTTAGATTCCGAACAACCACAGTTCAACAGATTCTCTTACAATCCTGAACCTGTTCCATCACACAGAGACGATAATTTCGATTACAAACATTTTCTGACAGTAAGAAAATTTAAAGTGTTTAAAAAAGACAGAACACAGATTCATCCGCTAGATTGGATACAACAATTTAGCTTTGCTTTTCCACCGACTTGGCCCGTTACGCATAAACTTGAATTTATTTGCAGTTTTTTGGAAGGCGAACCGGCAACTCGTATGAGACCGATCGCGAGACAATGTTATTCAGTAGAAGAATTTCAGAATGCTTTTCTGTCAGCGTACTGGTCGAAGACGACACAGCGCGGAATTAAAGATCAGCTAATTAGTTTACCGAATTATGAGAACTCGAATTTTCCTAGTGTCACGCAATTTTTTGAGCACATGGTGCAACAAAATCAGTACCTAAGTGAACCGTCCAGTGAATCTGCACTCATTCAATTATGTATCTCTAAATTACCACGATCATTAAGAGTGTCACTTTTAACAGGCCAACAAAAAGAAAATATTTCAGCATTCAGAGATCCATTACAGCTCTTGGAAGTACAACAATCTGATTATTCCTTTGTAAACAAAAATTTTTCATATAACAGCCAAGGTCAGCAAACTTACAGTAATTATGATCAGACACGTAATTTCAATAGGAGAGGTAACAGGCGCTTTAGGACCGACAACCACCAAAACTTTAATAACAGACAAGATTCTAATTATCAATATCGTCAGAATTTTCAGCAACAGGAGCCATATTTTAGGAACAACAGAGGTTTTTCACAACAGCAACAAAACCAGCCGGTTAGCATACCTAACCAACAATGGAATGCACAAGGTCAACCAGGCTTTAATGCTTTTCCGCGTGCACGTATAGTCCCTGATACAACAAATAGTAACGCACGGCAGCAAAGGAACAACTACGTACAGAAAACACAGTATTTCAATTCCTATCGCAATGCACCGTATAGGAATGACTATCACGACAGACGTAAAAACGATGACGACAATTTTCAGCGTACATCTAACAACAGTCGGTCATACCAACAGCAAAATTATCCACAAGAACCCATTCTCATGAATGAACCCGACAGTAGATATCATCCAGAGCGTAATACGTCTGGGAGAAGTAATAGAACTGTTCAAATTGTAGAAATGCCACAACATCCTCCTGATAACAATAACACGTCAGATAGAATCTGACTAGATACTGTACAGGACGCATCTTCCAATAACACAAGCACTACCTTTGACACGCAAAATGTTGTTCACGAAAATGCTATTACTTTCGACGACATCCGAGACACTCTTTTACAGGAAAGACCAGTTGTTCAGAAAACCATTTCACATCCTGTCATCGAAATTAAAATTGGTTCATCGAAATTTTCAGCAGTAATCGATTCCGGATCACCTATGTCAGTTATAAATGAAGAAACTTTTAACGAGTGTAACAAAGAGAACACCTATCCCACATTACCTTTAGGCAAAACGAAAGTGAAAGGAGCAGTATCGAGTAAAGGAGTGGATGTGAAATTACAGACGCATTTATCATTTTGTATTGGAGGTCATACTTTTCACTCAAATTTTTGGATTGTTCCCTTATTGACAACAGACGTCATTATAGGTACTAATTTTCTCGTACAACACGACGCAGTGGTTGATTTTCAAAATTCCTATTTAATGTTGAAGGATGAAAATGTGCAATTTGCTTTAGAATTTCAGCACTCATTATCGGCAGAAGAGGAAACAATTAATTGTACACAGGTCATTTCCGTGTTACGTAACATAGACTGTAATTCCGCATTGTTCACAGATACGTACGTACATAACTATAATACTCCAGACGAAGCTGACTACGACGTAATGCAGATGATTTCCGATAAAGTTAAACAAAGCAGTGCAAATACAGACGACGAACGAACGCAATTACACAAAATTCTCTTACAGCAAGCTCCAGTTTTTGACAACATTCCTGGTACTATGTCCGGATTTATGTATGAACTTCAAGTGAAACAGCACGATACATTTAAAGCTAAACATTATCCGATTCCATATATACATAGAGAACAGGTTAAAAAAGAACTGCAGGATATGCTCGACCAAGGAATTATAGAACCAGCAGTTAGTGCGTACATAAACCCGCTACATATTGTTAAGAAAAAAGATGGCTCACTTCGCCTTGTACTTGATTCACGTCACATTAATGACATTATTATTAATGAAACAGATCGACCACAGACTTTAGAGGAACTTCTACAAAAATTTCATGGTACTGCTATTTATTCCACATTAGATCTGAAATCGGGATTTTGGCAAATTCAACTTCATCCGAATTGCAGAAAGTACACAGCTTTTCTCTGTTTTGGTGACTGTTATCAATTTTGCAAATTACCATTCGGCTTAACTATTTCTTCTGCAGCTTTTATTCGCGGTTTGAACACTATACTTCCGACAGAACTTAAAGACAGAATTACGACGTACGTAGACGACATTCTTATCGCAGAAGCTAACTGGTGTGAACACAATATGATTCTTGAACAACTGTTGCAAATTTTTCATGCACAAGGACTTACAGTTAATCTCAGTAAATCGCATTTTGGCAAAACGTCTATAAAATTTCTTGGACATGTAATTTCAGCAGAAGGCATTGCGCCTGATCCAGAAAAACTTCAAGCTCTACGTGACATTACTGTTCCTACGACAAAGAAACAATTACGTAGTTTTTTGGGCTTAATTAACTTTTTTCGCAAATTTATTCATCACTCTGCTTTAGACACGCCTAGATTATGCCAATTAACGGGTAAAAACACTATTTGGTCATGGGATAAGCAAGCACATTCTGAATTTGTGAACCTGAAACATGCTTTGTTGAATGCTCCACTTTTATCGCACCCAGATCTTACCAGAAATTTTTCCATTGCCGCCGACAGTTTCAACACCGCCTTAGGCGTACACATTTTTCAGGAAATTGAAAAAGATGGCTCAACAGTAATTAAAAACATCGCATTTGCAAGTCGCATTTTGCACCTGCTGAACGAAATTATTCCGTTACAGAACTGGAAACGTTATGTGTTGTTTGGGCTTTTACGAGATTCAGGCATTTTCTTTATGGCAGACATACCACCGTATACACAGACCACAGAGCGATACAATTTTTGCTTTAGGCTAAATTCACACACGATAGATTAAGTAGATGGAAGCTATATTTACAGGAATTTAATTTTACAATAGTTCACATTCCCGGAACACAAAATGTTGTAGCAGACGCATTATCTCGCTCTCTCAGTAACAATCAGCAAGACGTCGCAACCAACTTCTGCAAAGCAAATTCCAGCGTTGTGTACATTCAGCAAGTTGCATTTGAAAATTTCATTTCATCGTCATTACAGGACATAGCACGAGAGCAAAACAAAGACAATGTGTGGAAAGAAATTAAACACCTTTGGCAAGATAAGAATAATGTTACGATTAGGAACCACTACACTGTACGCAATGACATTCTGTTTCGCCGCTCTCATCCAGACAGCAACAATTGGTTATTATGCATTCCTGACGAACTGGTTAACAAATTAATAAGGTATACTCATTTAAGTTATGCACATTACGGAGCCAGAAAATGTTTTCTTATACTGAGACTGAACTGTTATTTTACAAACATGGAGAAACGTATACGACGAGTTTTAGCGTCATGTAAAATTTGCCAGAAAGCTAAGTCAGACACAACTTCACATATTCCTCCATTATATCCCATTATACCTGTTAAATTAAGACATATGGCCGCAGTAGACATTTTTGGTTCGATTCCCAGAACTAATAGAGGTTTTTGCTACATCTTTGTCGCTGTTGAACTCACTTCAAAATTTGTTACCTTCACTCCGTTACGCAAAGCTACTGCTAAAACTGTTTCGAAAGCATTTGTAAAACATTTTTTATTTCATGTAGGGCATGTGATGAAAGTAATTTCTGATAATGGATCACAATTTCGTTCTGCTATATGGACACGCATGTTACGAGCTAGAAACATTTCTCCGATCTATATATCCAAGTACCATGCTTCTTCGAACCCTTGTGAACGATTAATGAAAGAAATTGGTAAACTGTGTAGAATATACTGCCACAAAAGACATATTGATTGGGACACACACATATTGTCATTCCAAGATGTAATTAATTCCATTCCAAATGAATCCACTATGCTATCTCCGTCTGTTATACTGAAAAATGTTGAACCACCAAACAAAATTAAAGAATTAGTAACATTTCCTACATCTCGTCGATTACGACACCACGAAATAATTGACATTGCGCTGAACAATATCAAACGTGCCGCAGAACGCCGGAGAAGACAGCAAAAACAGGTTTGTACGCGCCGAGACTTTCGCATTGGACAGAAGATATTAATACGAACACACTATTTATCCAATAAAATAAAAGGTAAGTGCAGTAAATTTGAACTTCTATACGCAGGTCCATATCGGATTCGCAGTATTCCTCATCCCAATGTGGTACACGTCGAAACTTTGAGAACCACAAAATCGAAAGGCAACCACCATTGGTCAAACATAAAACCCTTTATTGAGTGAACATACTTTACGATTTATCACACTGTAATGCTATTTACTAATTTTTATGAACATTTCTGCAATTATATTCACGTGACTAATTATTGATGATTATCGTATTTTTTCTTGGCAAGTGCCTGGCAAGGTAAGGTTAGCAGTTCGCTTTACTTGTCGTTACACATCAGACCGTGCACATTTTCCATTTTCTTATATATGTACGATTGTTTTCATGTTTTGTTTGTATGCACTGTGAAATAGTTAACGTATAACACACCAGTTGACTTCGACATTTTTTGCCCTGTGATATCTCAACATCGTGACTATTTTACATTTTTTTTCCTTTTGCTGCTGCATTGTGATATTCTCTGTACATTTTTGCCTTTGAACACTGTCTATGCCTTTGACATATTACATTTTCTGTCATGTTATGCTGTATGCTTAATTGTGTCACCATTAACCAGTCATTATTTAGTGGGTATATGATTTAAATGCAAGGCATTAATCTTTGTTCATCAATTTCAGAAAGAAATGATACGTAAAGGAAATAAATTAAACAGAAATGGGAATTTCAACTACGGAATAGACGAAAGAAGATACAAACACCTTCTGAGGACGAGTAAATGGATCAGAATTAACAAGCATTAACAAGAATATACTATACACATCGTAGAATAGCAGTCTTAACTAATTTTTTCTTTCAGAATACAAGGCGATTGATGCAGGCTGTCAGACAGAACTACACATCTTAGTTTTAAGTGATGAAATATGCTAGAGATAAGGAATAGTTGTGTAATGAATAATGAAGTGATTTTTGCAGATGATAATGAATGCTGATGAAGAGTAATGATGAAGAATATGCTACTATGAATAATGAAGTTTTTCTTTACAGGTGATGATAATAATGATGGATAATGAAGTTTTTCTTTACAGATGAGGATGATGTTGAAGTTTATGTATTTATGCTATGTAGTTATTTAAGTATTTGTTGCAGTTTGCTTTGACAGCAGGTGTTATATTGCATAGTAGGATGACTGAAGGTTTTGGAAAGGACAGCTATGGAACACATTTTTTTTACATATTTCACTACCTGTTAATTCGAAGTTCACTACTTTTCAGCATAGTCTGCGTTTCTCCTTTCAGATCAATAATCCATTTTGTATTTTTTTCCAGGAGAAGCTTTTCATGATACTTACTAAACTTGTTACTTATTATACCTGTTCTAGTACTTGCATTTTTATTTTTACCCATTTGTGTCTATAATCTATAAATGTGATCACATATACTGCCTTGTGTCACAACCTTGCTACAGCTGACTCATGACGAATGACGTTACACATTTTTCATTTACAGGAACAACCTAGAAGCAATTTTTTCTTTTTTTCTTCTTGCTTTCCCTTATAATTACCCAAAGCAATGCATTGCTAGCACAAAAATAAAATGTATTACCAGTCCCAAATAATGTTACTAGTTTAAGATAATTCTGAATAATACAGATCAGCTCTGAATAGTATGTCACTTCAGTAATGACTTCTTAATGATACAATATATATATATATATATATATATATATATATATATATATATATATATATATATACTAAATATGCTTAGTAACTGGCTAATAACTGCCACTGTTTATTGTAATAAGACTCCTTATAATGCCCATGATTATTAATGCTATGATTGTAATTAACTGACTTTTTAATAATGATTTCTTAATGATCTGAATAATACTGAATGATGAACAATGTTTTATACTATTCGATACTTGCTGGCCACTGAGTGCCAATAATTAATGTAATTAAATGAATTATGACTTTTCATGTTCTATAACTGGCCACTGAGTGCCAATAATTAATGTAACTAAATGAATTATGACTTTTCATGTTTTTGGTAACTGGCCAATGAGTGCCAACAATTAATGTAACTATATAAATTATGTTATTAATTATGCCATTAATTAGCTCCTGTTTTCAATGATGACTTTTCATGTTTTGGTAACTGGCCAATGAGTGCCAATAATTGACTCTCCTTTTCAATGATGACTTTTGATGAACATTCTTCTGTCATACTAAATATGCTTAGTGACTGGTCAAGGACTGCCACTGTTTATTGTAATACGATTACGCATGATGCCAATAATTTAATTTTATGAACATTATTCTGTAATACTAAATACATGGTACAGAAATGTTCAATAACTGGGCTATGAATGCCGCAAACTACTAATGTAATCAAGACTAGTCTGTGACTTAAAATCCTTCACCTTCTGACCTAACTACCTGGAATTACTGTAATATCCATTTGTCCTGTCCATCCTCATAATCATGGAGCACTATATTTGGTTTTTGCACTAATTCTACGTTGGTGTGCCTTGTAAGAGTGTGGTGTTGACACGACATGTTGTTCACCACCGTAAGCGATGAAGACTCTATTATGGTCCCACTGTTTGGTGTACCTGATGTACTGCCAAAATGATAACAGGAAATATTACTACGACATTTCAGTATCTTGGATACGCTGATAAATACCTCTGAAAAAAAAAGAACTGCAAATTGTCTCCTTTGGTGTTGTACCCCTGTGGAAAGATATGGACTTTCAGTGCAGCTGGGTACAACCTAAAGTGCTACAACCATGATACAATCCTTCCATTCCTATCCTAATTCTTGTAACATAGTGAAAATCATTTTTTTGCTAACATCATTTATATTCATGGCCTACACATTTTTTTGATTTACTGAACTCCAGTGCAAGTACACTTATGTCACTTGTCAACATGATATTTTGCCATTATGTTTATTTGTTGTAAAAATGCTACAGACATTTGTTTTGATTTGATGATATATTCTGAAGTACAGTATATGTGCATTCTTGTTATTTATATTGTATATACATTTTGTGATTTGATGATTTTTGCTATTACATTTAGTTGTTCTGAAAACGTTGAAGAACTTTTCAGTGCATGTGCACTTGTGTTATGTGTTAATATGTTTTCTACTGAACTTCAGTGCCTGTGCACTTTTCTCATTTTTCAATATGATTTGTACTCATTCTGTTTACATTTTGTGATTTCCTGATATGTTCAATATTTCAGTGCGTATGCACTTACGTCATTTGTTACTCATTGTATATACATTTCGTCATTTGCTGATATGTTCTGAACTGCAGTGCATGTGCACTCATGTCACTTGTCAACATGATTTTTTTTGCCATTCTGTTTATTTGTTCTGAAAATGCTAAAGAATTTTTTCAGTGCGTGTGCACTTTGTTATCTATCAAATAATTTGTATATACATTTTCCTGATATGTTTTGTACTTATATTTTGTCTTTGTCTGAAATGTTTTGTACTCGGTGCATGTGCACCACATTTAATTCATGTACTACATCTGTATATATGCTGTAATTGTAAATTTAATTAGTTAAGAAAAAATTTTGCCGCGATTGGCAAGTCCAAATGACTCACCATCGCTGCCAAATTTTTGCCCTCCCAGTGGAGGGTTATGAAACGCGTACGTTTCATAGGCAGCGATGGCGAGCCACAGAATCTCTGACCAGAGAGCATGTAGTCAGTTCTGTTGCGAGAGAGCAGTGGCAGTCGCGAGATGGTTCAGTGCAGTTGCGATCGAGTTGCGAGAGAGTTCAGTTGTGTGTGAGGAGTCGGCGGGCTTCGACATGGCACTCTGGTCAAGATTCAGGACGAGGTATATTATTTTAAATAAGGTAATGAAGCAGCATTTCGCTCAGCTAATAATGTAAATTAACTGTAACTAATTTGTGCAAGAATCGCCCCAATAATAATTTTGTTTTCAAAGCAATTTTTTAACAAAGAATCCTTTAATGAAAGAAATATTTCCCTTGCTATTCCTTAAAGAAAAGTTTCCCTTAAATTCAAAAATTTTGCAATGAATTTCCTCCAAGCCGTGGCGAAGAATAAGAGCAGAATTTTGACATGCAGTTTGAGTGAGGTAAGAAATTAATTCTGATTTTTTTGCACAGGGCCAAAGACCGACATTTCGGTCCAATTGAGTTATCATTGTCATTAAATTTCTCTGGGAGGTTACATTTAGCTCAATGTCTATTTGCATTTGAGTATTATCATTCATTTTTGTGGGGAGGTTACACTAGGTTCTAATTCCATTAACATTTTTTAAATATTATCATTCATTTTTGTGGGGAGGTTACACTGATCATGCCAAAAATATCTCGCAGTTTGAAGTTTTATCTGCAGTCGTGTCTGTCTGTTTGAACAAGATAATCTCCAAAACTATTAGCCGAATTTTCGTGGAGTATTGACAGGTAAAATCGGAGTAGCTTTTGGCGACTTACATTCTATACTTATTCAAAATAAGATACTGTGATTTAAAGTTCTATACGAAATTATCTGCTTGACTTAATAGGTCAGACGCAGTGTACTAACACTTTGATTGTAGTTGACGACTTTACTCGTCATGCTGCTCGCCGCTCCCTGGGTGCTAATGACGAGTTACTCATGGCCGCAGGTTTTCCCCTGAGCGCTGTTGATGAGCTAAGTCGCACCCGTTTGGCGGCCTCTGAGCGCTGACGACGATTGTAGACGCGCCGCTACCTGAGCGCTGAGGACGAGGTAAGCCGCGCAGCGGACTTCCTGCCCCACGTCTCACTGTCAGTAGCCTTTCGCAGTCCTGGCCGCGAGCTTGTCGTTCGATTCTTTGCCTGTTGGGAGCCTAGATTTCACATTAGAGTTCAGTGTTCATCGGAATTTACATCAGTGTTCTTCACGTTTTGTATTTTTCATAGAAAATAGCAAGACACCATGGGCGCACTGAGGAAGAAATCTTGGAAATTCTTACGAGGAATGGCAGTGAAGATAAACTCCCTGATTTTCGCGAAAGTGTTAACTCTTCCATAGAATCGTAGAGCTGTAGTCATAAACCGCCCACGTCCGCAGTAATGTCCATGCAGTCTCGTGTTTCAACAACACATGTTAGTTGGTCTGAATCTGAAAAATCTGAAACGACTACGAAGAAATGAAGTCTTAGCCATAAATTTAACTGGAAAGAAAATGATTTTCGGCCAGTTAATCACGCATTTGATGACACGCTATCGGGACATGTGTGTCAAATAGCGAGTGAGCCAAGTATTCTGTCAGTTTTCATGTATTTCTTTACAGAAGAACTGACGAAATATATAGCTGACGAAACGAAATGGTTTTATTTACTCACCAAGGAAGATACTCCAGAATCAGTGCATTCTCGAATACCAAAGTGCACAGGTACCGGATATGAAGAAACGTAATGCTACGTAGATGTTTGTCTTCTGATGCGTCGCATGAAGAAACAGAATTATCGAATACTGGACCAGATATGTTCTTCTAAATACTCCAATTTTAAGTGAATTTATGTCAAGAAACCGCTTTTTGTTACTTATCAGAATGTTACATTTCAAGGACAACTATGCCAATACTGGAGGAGATAGATTATGCAAAATTAGGAACATTGTCGATAAAGTTAGTACAGTTTCCGTTGTGCGTTAATCGACATCAGAAACTCTGCATTGATGAAAGTTTGTTATTATTCAAAGGACGCTTTCTTTCAGACAACCCATTCCATCGAAACGGAGTAGAGCCTGCCGACGTGGCCAAGCGGTTCTAGACGCTTCAGTCTGGAACCGCGCGACTGCTACGGTCCCAGGTTCGAGGGGCTCAGCATTCATTTGCTGAGTACGGGCTTGGCGACCCCGGGGTCCTGAGCTGGGGACTGGTCAGCGTCGCCAGTCTCCTGTCACCGTAACCCCCGGACATGCTTCAGCGACCACCGTATGGCGCGGCGGTGGAATGTTGTGTGCTGCGTTGAATGGTAATCTTGGCTTGACTGCCTGGATTGCGAGGAAGGACAACCTCTATAAAAACCCCTCAATCTTCCGGTGTGCTCCGCGCCTATGAGATGCATGGCTGTTGGGGTGGAACAGTCGCAAGCGGGCAACCTCTGGGGCACCTGCCGCACCCCAGTTGTATAAGGCTTACTCAGGCACGCGGGGCTCTGTCTGAGCGGACCTTTAGTTCCCTAGCTGCTCGTGGGACGCACATGGCAACCACGTATTTCCCTTCACCAACTTCGCAATCAGTCAAGCGCATGAGGGAGGCTAGTCCTCCAGATATGCAGATAGAAAAGAGTAACAGGGCTCATGGAGTCATAAATGAGAATGTTTTCATCGTGATTAAGAGGAAGGAGGGCTCATTTGAAAAAGTGTCTCCTTTCTACATACATAAAGGTTTAGAAGGACTCGCAGGTACACTGAAATCTATCAAACGCCTGAAGAATGGTACCCTGTTAGTTGAGACTACTAGGGCAAAGCAAGTGGAGCTGCTTCGAAAGTCAACCAAGTTAGGCGAGTATGATATTACTGTCGAGTTGCACAATTCCCTCAACTCCAGTAAAGTCGTTGTCACCTGCCGTGATTTAATGGATATCGATGTTGACGAGCTGAAGCAAGAATGGGCAACACAGGGGATTGTAGACGTGGAACAAAGGACACGTAGGAATAATGGAGTTATTGAGAAATCTGCCACCTTCATTGTGACTTTCAATTCGCCTGTCTTACCTGAATACGTTCTGGCTGGTTTCCTCCGACTTAGGGTTCGGCCTTATATACCTAACCCTATGCGATGTTTCAAATGTCAGCGATTTGGCCATACGACAATGAGTTGTGGGGGTGAACCAACCTGCGGTATATGTGGCAAGGCAGCTCATGAAGCTGGGACCAACTGCACATCTCCAGCGCTGTGTATCAACTGCTCTGGGAGCCATCCCGTCTGGAGCAGAGACTGCCCCGTCTTTGCGGAAGAACGAAAAATTCAGGAGATCAAGGTGACAAAGAGGGTACCTTATGTGGAAGCCAAAAAAGAGTATAGGGCTACAAAACCCCCTGTCTTTGCCACATCCTATGCCTCCTTGGTGCACAACCGTGCGTCGCAAGTAGACGCTTCGACGCAGACCATGTCCAGCGTAGCAGTATCCTCCACCAATACCTGTACCTGCGTTTGTACCTGCCAGAGCACTCCCAATAACGATATAGCTATTCAGGCTGCTCCGACTGCACCAACCGCTATTGCAGAGAAAGCTACAGTGAAGCCTTCGAAGACCCTCCAGAAACAGAGTGCCTCTCCACTTCCCCCATCCCCGACTTCCAAAAAGAAAACGGGACCAGGGAAAGGGGCACGTCGTTTGACGTCAAACCTGCCAAAGGCACCATCGGATGTCGTCATGGCATCCCTGACTGAGAGGAGGAAATCGTCATGGATTTTGATACCTCTTCCCCAGAACCTGGCAGCCCCTCTGCTGCCACTCGCTCTACAAGTGCCTCACCAGCGCGGCGCAAAGACATGGGGAAATCTAAACCGAAACGCTGATATGGCTCCCATACTTCAGTGTAATCTGAATGGAGTCAGACCCCGCTTTGCAGAATTGCGGCTGTTAGTACAGGAAAACCCCTTTTGCATCTCTTTGCAAGAGACACATTTTAAAGAGACTGACACGCCTGTACTTACAGGATATCACATGTACAGGAAAGACGACCTGACTGGTAATAGGGCTCAGGGTGGGGTGGCAGTGTTCATTAAGGACACATTCCACTCCTCACCTGTGACCTTAACCACAACGCTACAAGCGGTTGCAGCTCGGATCCTGGCCCAGGTTAATATCACACTGTGCTCTTTGTATTTACCACCCGCTGAGCTCATTGACAGTGAAGCCCTCGTACGGCTCATTGATCAGCTACCCCGTCCCTTTCTGATTTTACGAGACTTTAATGCTCATAATGCATTATGGGGTTCCAACAAAACCTGCCCCAGAGGCCAGATGATTGAGCAGTTCATCAGGACTTCCGACATCATACTGCTGAACACAGGTCAGGCCACGCATTTTAGCACCGCTTCAGGTTCGTCTTCTGCCATAGACCTCTCTATTTGTTCGCTTGTGCTTGCGGACATTGCTCAGTGGGTCGTAGACGACGACCTTCATGGCAGCGACCATTATCCTATCTGGCTCCATCTGCCAGTTGAAATGGGTCGTGTCGCACAGCCACCGAAATGGTTGTTCCAGAAGGGAAACTGGACGCTCTACCGGCAGTTGGCTGTTTTTGAACGGTGTGAAGGCGTCCAGGATTGGGTGGATCACATTACGGCGGTGATGCACCATGCCGCTAATGTATCCATACCAAAGTCAAAGGGAACACCTGTGAGGCAGCCTGTCCCTTGGTGGAATGACGACTGTCGTACCGCCATCAGAGACAGGCGGGCGGCTTTGAGAAGATTCCGTCGGTGCCCCACTGCTGCGCATCTGACAACTTTCCGAATAGCACGGGCGCGGGCGAGAAAAATCGTTAGGGAGAGTAAACGGAGGTCTTGGCGTGAATTCCTGAACTCCATCAATAGGTCCACATCTTCAAGCAAAGTATGGGGAGCCATTAGGAGGATCTCAAGGCGATACTCTCGACCGCCACTAGCAGCTATGTGTCTCCTAACATCTCCGAGAGACATCGCCCGGGCGTTGGCAGAATCTTTTCAAACTATTACGGCCGATTCTAGCCAGGACCCAGAATTTCTGCGCTATCAGGGTACACAGGAGAGGGCTGGTTTTGATTTCCGTTCAAAGAACGCTGAGGAATACAACCAGCCTTTCTCTTTGTGGGAGTTGGACTCTGCACTGTCCGTATCTCGGGATACCGCACCTGGTCCAGACCTGATATCGTATAGCATGCTGCAGCAGTTGGATCTGCGGTCAAAGGAAGTCCTCCTTCAACTTTTTAATGAAATTTGGAAGACAGGTGACTTTCCTAGTTCGTGGAAATAATCGATTTTAATTCCCCTTTTAAAACCAGGGAAGGATCGGACCGAACCCAGTAGCAACCGTAGCATTAGTCTCACGAGCTGCGTCGGAAAGACATTTGAGCGTATGGTCAATAGGCGCCTGGTGTGGGTTCTCGAATCCAGATCCTTACTTACCCGCTGCCAGTGTGGATTCAGGAGGTATCATTCCACCCTAGATAACCTGATCCTACTCGAAACAGCGATACAAGATGGTTTCCTACGTAAGCAACACCTTATCGGGGTTTTCTTCGACCTGGAGAAGGCGTACGATACTACCTGGGGGCATACCATTTTGCGGCAGCTTTATGAGTGGGGTTTCAGTGGGCGTTTACCCACACTCATCAGATCCTTTCTGTCGGACAGGTATTTTAAGTATAAGGTTGGGAATGTCCTGTCTGACCGTTTTAAGCAGGAGAACGGTGTCCCTCAAGGAAGTGTCCTCAGTGTGACAGCTTTCGCAATTGCCATCAATAGTATTGCGTCCACAGTACGACGGCCCGTGCAGTGCTCCTTGTTTGTGGACGATTTCTCCATTTTCTGTGCGTCTTCCTCCCTCACAGCTGCTACACGCCAATTACAGCTGACACTCGTGCGATTGGAGGAATGGTCTAAGACCACGGGCTTTAAATTCTCTCTGGAGAAGACCGTTTGTGTAGATTTTAACCGTTCCCGTTCTCTTTTTAATCTCCCTGTTTTAAAACTAGGAGACACTGTTCTCCCCTTTATGGAAAAAGTGAAATATCTCGGGCTTATTTTTGACGAGAAGCTCACACGGTTGCCACACTTAATCTAAAAGTCCACTGTTTCAAGGCTTTAAACGTCCTTAAATGCGTCAGTCATAGATCCTGGGGCGCTGACAGGGCACGTCTGCTCCAACTTTATAAGGCCTTTGTGCGACCTCGACTGGAATACGGATGTCAAGCTTATGGCTCTGCAAGACCTTCCTACTTAAAAATGTTGGATGTGATTCACCATGAGGGTATTAGGCTTTAAACGGGGGCTTATCGCACGAGTCCAGTTGCTAGTCTGTGTGTCGAGGCGGGAGAGCCTCCGCTGTCCATTCGGCGTCTTCTCCTCGTGGTACGGCACGCGTACAGGGCCAAGTCCACTCCTCTTTCATTGGCGTCCAATACTTTTTCCCAGCCGGCACTGGCACGTCTCTTCCGCCACCGTCCGGCGGCAACAAATCCGTTTGGCATCCGTGCAAAGGAGAGTCTCGAGTCAGTACACCTGGAGGGCATTAAGGTACTCCACCAGGGATGGAGTAGGGGATCTCCCTGGCGACTACAAAGGCCAAGATTACTTCTTGATCTGGCTGCTTACAGGAAGTATTGTACCCCGGACCACTTTCTTAAAATTAAACTTACTGAGATTTTAGAACGTCATTCCGATTTTATTACTGTTTACACGGATGGGTCTAAACAGGGGGATTTTATGGGCTGCTCTGCTGTGTTTCCCGATACTGTCCATCGGATAGGGCTCCCAGAGCAGTTCTCAGTTTACTTTGCAGAACTGTTTGCCATTCTGCAAGCATTAGAGCATATGCGCCGACATCGTAGCACGAAATTCATCATCTGCTCCGATTCCCAAAGTGCTCTACACGCTCTTGAACAGATGTACCCAGCAGATCGGATGGTGCAAGAGGTGCAGGACGCACTCCTGCTCTTGCAACAGCAGGGTAAGGATGTAATTTTCTGCTGGGTTCCAGGGCACATAGGGATTCCTGGAAATGAACTTGCAGATGCGGCTGCCAAGGAGGCTTGCTCCATCCCACCTCCTGCTCGCTGTTCCGTCCCCCTGCAGGCCATTACGTCTTTCGTGACTCGGAAGGTCATGCGTTGGTGGGAGGCTCAGTGGCTGGACGTGATGGATAATAAGTTGCGAGCGGTGAAGGATTCTGTCCGACCGTGGCTCACCTCCTTCCGACAACGACGCGCTGAGGAAGTAGCCCTTACACGGCTTAGAATAGGACATTGTCGTTTGACACATGGTTTTCTGTTACGTCGTGAGGAGCCACCAACATGTCAGACATGTGGGACACAGCTGTCGATACGACATATTTTAACTGAGTGTGTTTTATATGCGGGTTTGAGGGAAGATTTCAGTTTCCAACCAGACCTACCCTCTCTTTTAACTAATAATGAGGCGAGTGTCGCTAGAGTTTTACGTTTTTGTGTGATGTCTGGCCTTCTTCCCAAAATATTGGGATTGAAGTCTTAATGTGCTGTCCAGTGGTTTGGTCACCCATTATTTGTAAGTGGTCACTCAGCCACCGTTAATTATTTTTACCTGTTTGTACTACTATTTTATTTTTAGTTTTATCTCCCTGTTTTGATGTGCTGTGTCCAATCTTGCAATTTCAACAATACCCATTCTCTCACAATTCGGCTCTGAATTGAACTTTTGGGAACGGGCGCTGATGACCTCGCTGTTGTGCGCCCTAAAACACTAATAATCATCATCATCATCATCGAATCCTGCCTCGGGCATGGATATGTGTGATGTCCTTAGGTTAGTTCGGTTTAAGTAGTTCTAAGTTCTAGGGGACTGATGACCTCAGATGTTAAGTCCCGTAGTGCTCAGAGTCATTTGAAACGGAGTAAATTCAGAGTAAAAACATTTGTGTTATGTGATTGTAACACTGGCTATATCTTAGATTTCATTGTTTATACAGGGGCATCAACAGAAACTGAGTTCGACAATTTGGGGAAAAGTGGTTACATAGCGGCTACACGTATAAAATCCTATTTAGAACGTGCACATACCCTCTACCTCGATAATTGCTACTCAGGCCTAAACTTATTTACCTGACCTCACAGTCAAAGGACGGACCCATGGGGTCGCTGCCGCCGGAAAAAGATCCTGCTGGTACGGGACCACAGACGGCTGAAGAGAATCGTTCAACGTGACAGAAGCGCAACCATTCCGCAAACTGCTGCAGATTTCAATGCTGGACCATCAACAAGTGTTAGCGTGCGAACCATTCAACGAAACTTCATCGATACAGGCTGTCGGAGCCGAAGGCCCACTCGTTACCCTTCATGACCGCGCCACACAAAGCTTTATGCTTCGCCTGGACCCGTCAGTACCGACAGTGGACGTTGGTGACTGGAAACGTATTGCCTGGCCGGACGAGTCTTGTTTCAAATTGTATCGAGCGGATGGACATGTACGGGTACAGAGACATCATTTTAAATCCATGGACCGTGCATGTCAACAGGAGGCTGTTCAACCTGGTGGATACTTTGTAATGGTGCGGGTCATGTGCAGTTAGAGTGATATGGGACCCCGGACACGTCTAGATACAACTCTGACAGGTGGCACGTACGTAAGAATCCTGTCTGATCACCTGCATCCATTCATGTCCACTGTGCATTCCGACGAACTTGGACAATTCCAGCAGGGTAATACGGGACCCCACACGTCCAGAGTGACAGAGTGACTAGAAGAACAGTCTGGCCACCAAACGCCCCTGAAATCAACATTTTTGAGCATATCTGGGACGCGTTCCAACTTGCTGTTCACCCCCTCGTAGTCTTACGGATTTATGGACATTCCTGCAGGTTCATGGCGTCAGTTCCCTCCAGCACTACTTCAGACAGTAGTCGAATTCACGCTACGTCGTGCTGCGGCACTTCTGCGTGCTCGCGTGGCCCTTCGTGACATTAGGCAGGTGTACCAGTTTCTTTGCTCTACCGTGTAAATTGAATATAGGAGTAGTTGACCGTTCTGATAGGCTGTTAAGCTCTCTCGGATGTATGCGGAAAACAATGAAGTGGTATAAGAAGTTCTTTTTTCCAGGTGTCAATCTGTATGTTTCAAATGTTCATGTCCTACACAGGTCACTAACACGTCGTAAAATGTCGATAGCAGAGTTTCGCTTGTCGCTAGTAAGGGAACTCATGGAAATGACTGGATCAGAGCGGAGAAAAGCTAACCTGGGAAGGTGTTCTGATGAGAATCCTCAAAGATTTGTGGGAAGATGTTTTCCGAACATCATCACAAGTGAGCATTCCAAGAAAAGTACGCTAACGCTTAGATGCGTTGTTTGCTGGAAACAGATAGTGCGTCAAGACAGCAAGCACGAATGTAAAACGTGAAAGGTACCATTGCGTGTCGTACCCTATTTTGAAAATTACCACATAAAAACGAGTTACTAATCGCAGCACGAATACAACAATGCTATCAGGAAAAGCTTCGAATACGAAAAGAAATTTATATAAAAGTAAATACCAAACATAGTCGCAAACTGTAACAGCAACTCATAATTTGTAGTTCATGACTTCGAATATTCTCTGTAAGTGAATTTAATGTGCTGACAAAAAGACAGAGACTTCATAGGTTTTAAACATTGGAAAATCTGTTCGGTACTTATGCGTAACAATTAAAAGTAGAGCAGAAGAAAAGAAGAGCTGTGGCAGACAGTCATTTCCGGTGATTGCAAATTATAACAGCACTGATTACCATCTGCAAAGGACGACTGCATCTGTGCCTCGGTGGAACACTTTACACAGTGTACCTATTAAAGGCAAAGAATCTGACTGAGGATAACTAAGCACTCAGTTCCTTCTATTGTCAGAAACAAATAGTAGGCCATGTGAAACTTACAAACAAGTCACAAAACGAATTTAACGAGTCGTAGCGCCCAGAAATATTCAGCAATGAGCGGGTGTGGCAGCGCGGTCCGCTCCGGCCCCGGCGATGGTTCGAGGAACAGGCATCTGGGGCAGGTAGTAGGACTACGGTACGCCGCAGGGCTCAGCTCCTCAGCGCGCCAAGAAGAAGCTTCGCCTCCAGCAGTGAAAGGGTTAAAAAACCAGTAGACGACGCTGTTATCCGTAGTATATAACAGAATAAATAGATTATGCTGTTACCTTTTTCTTTCTTTTACTCAGGTTTCGGAAGTTTACGTCATTGACAGAATTAAGCACCACAAAGTCATCTTTACAAATACAGACTAGTAGAGAATACTTGGTTAGAATACACACATTCAATGATGTCACTTTATAAGTTAAAAACTTAACGACATTGATTTCGTTCTTTCGTTAGGTTTTGTATACAGGATGGTCCATTGATCGTGACCGGGCAAAATATCTCACGAAATAAGCGTCAAACGCAAAAAACTACGAACAACGAAACCTGTCTAGCTTGAAGGGGGAAACCAGATGGCGCTTGGTTGGCCCAAAAAAAATGGCTCTGAGCACTATGGGACTCAACATCTGAGGTCATCAGTACCCTAGAACTTAGAACTACCTAAACCTAACTAACCTAAGGACATCACACACATCCACGCCCGAGGCAGGATTCGAACCTGCGACCGTAGCAGTCACGCGGTTCCAGACTGAAGCGCCTAGAGCCGCTCGGCCACCGCGGCCGGCTATGGTTGGCCCGCTAGATGGCACTGCCATAGGGCAAACAGATATCAACTGCGTTTGTTTAAAAATAGGAACCCCCGTTTTTTTATTACATATTCGTGTAGTACGTAAGGAAATATGAATGTTTTAGTTGGACCACTTTTCTCGCTCTGTGACAGATGCCGCTGTAATAGTCACAAACATATGGCTCACAATTTTAAACGAACAGATGGTAACAGGTAGGTTCTTTAAAGTAAAATACAGAACATAGGTACGTTTGAACATTTTATTTCGGTTGTTCCAATGTGATACATGTCCCTTTGTGAACTTATAATTTCTGAGAACACATGCTGTTACAGCGTGATTACCTGTAAATAGCACATTAATGCAATAAATGCTCAAAATGATGTCCGTCAACCTCAATGCATTTGGCCACACGTGTAACGACATTCCTCTCAACAGTGAGTACTTCGTCTTCCGTAATGTTGACACATGCATTGACAATGCGCTGACGCGTGTTGTCAGGTGTTGTCGGTGGATCACGATAGCAAATATCCTTCAACTTTCCCCAAAAAAAGAAATCCGGAGACGTCAGATCCGGTGAACTTGCGGGCCATGGCATGGTGCTTCGACGACCAGTTGAAACACCCCCGATTAATTCCTTTATTGGATTTTGCGTAATTTATCGAAGCCGCCAAACAGTTAATTATTATGATTACATGACCGTATGCTTAATGGATGAAAGCTATCGGTTTTCCTGCTGTGGTTTTGGGGGTATTTCAACCGAGTGCGGCTGTTTTGAGACTGAATAGTGGAATGATTGAAAGTTTGTCTATTATTAAGGACCACAAAGGTAGCGATGTACAAACTGATATATATATTTTCTACTAACACACAGATTCTGAGGCCGTTGCTACCTTCGCCTTACACGTCAAATTATGATTATATCTTTTTATTGGTTGCTGATTTTCAGTACTTCGTCACACGCAGATGGTTAACATTCACAACAATCCTCACTGCAATCCATTGCTGTGGCTGGCCGACGCGGTTGACGCGAAACACGTAATTCGGCACTTGTCACTTTCTGTTTCATATCATTCGCGAATCGGTATTAGTGATGGTCCACCCTGCGACGATCAGGGAGACGTGCTCACTCGTCATACTCTGGTGAATTTTGCCGTTTACAGCTCACTCGACCACCATTCTTGCCCATCTCTCCAACACCACTTCTCACTTGACACTCTCCAGTACCACTCCTCACTCAACACTCGTCTCACTGCCTCCTGCAGCGCTTGACAATCGACTCCTGTCTACTATCGACCTGGGCGTCGGATACTAGCATCTATGTTCGTGGGATCACGGATCCCTTACACAGTCCACCTGTCATGAAATATGCTATTCAATACCGCTTCAACCGCACGTGAACTATGTGCCGGACATCCATCATGTTGAATGTACATCGACATTCTGTCATGCAGTGAAACATCTTGTAGTAACATCGGTAGAAAATTATGTAGGATATCAGTATACACTGCACCATTTAGATTGCCATCGATAAAATGAGGGCCAATTATCATTCCTCTCATAATTCCGCACCATAAATTAACCCGCCAAGGTCGCTGTTGTTCCACTTGTCGTAGCCATAGTGGATTTTCCGTTGCCCAATAGTGCATATTATGCCGGTTTACTTTACAGCTGTTCGTGAATGAAGCTTCGTCGCTAAATAGTACGCGTGCAAAAAATCTGTCATCGTCCAGTAATTTCTCTTGTGCCCACTGGCAGAACTGTACACGACGTTCAAAGTCCTCGCCATGCAATTCCTGGGGCATAGAAATATGGTACGGGCGCAATCGATGTTGATGTAGTATTCTCAACACCGACGTTTTTGATATTCCCGATTCTCGCGCAATTTGTCTGCTACTGATGTGCGGATTAGCCACGACAGCACCTAAAACACCTACTTGGGCATCATCATTAGTTGCAGGTCGTGGCTGACGTTTCACATGTGGCTGAACACTTCCTATTTCCTTAAATAACGTAACTACCCGGCGAACGGTCCGGACACTTGGATGATGTCGTCCAGGATACCGAGCAGCATACATAGCACACGCCCGTTGGGGATTTTGATGGCAATAGGGATACATCAACACGACATCGACCTTTTCTGCAATTGGTAAACGGTCCATTTTAACACGCGTAATGTATCACGAAGCAAATACCGTCCGCACTGGCGGAATGTTACGTGATACCACATACTTACAAACGCAGTTGATTTCCGTTTGACCTATGGCAGCGCCGTCTAGCGAGCCAACCATAGCGCCATCTGCTAGACGAGTTTCGTTCTTTGTAGTGTTTTCGTTTGATGCTTATTTCGTGATATATTTCTCCCGGTCACTATCAATGGACCACCCTGTATATTTGACTTCCCACCTACGAGAGTTGTTTCGCATCAGTGACAGAAAATTATTTTCGAAAGTATATGTCAGTGACAAAATTCAGTTTTGCAATCTCAGCTTTAGGAATACAAACTAACACTGAAATTGTTTGGCTAGGATATGCAGATTAATCACTCCCCCTCCTTTCCCCTGTCCTTTCCCTGGGCTCCCTCTTCCCCCCCCCCTTCCGTCCTGTTTTCTCCCCACTAAACCTCTCCCTACCTCCCTTCTCCCCCCCCCCCCGGTCCTTTTGTATTCCCCTCGTCTGCCTTCCCCACTCCCTGTCGCGTCTGCCCTCCACCCCTCTTCTGGGTCCTCATCCTCCATCAGCTCCTTCCCGGTTCCCCCCTTCGCTTTTACTCTCCTTTCCCCCCTTTTTTGTTTTCCCATCTTCTGTCCCGTCTCCCCCCACCTGCTCTCGACTGTGGTGTCACATTTGCCAACTTTTTAGTGCAGTGTTCCAGTGACTATTCAGTGTTGTTTGTCTTTCTCGTGTTGCGAACAGAAACCATGCTGTCGCTCGGTGTGAATTTTATGTTTTTTGCGAACAGAATCCAGACTGTCGCAATGTTTTTTTAATTGTCTATTGTTTTCCCTGTCTGCTTCGTATGTATTTTTCTTAGCATCATCATCCCTCTGTTGTTGTTTTAAGTTCCACGATTTCTTTTCGCCTTGTTACTCTCTAAGTCTCCGATTTTATCGCCTGTTTTTTATTGTTTGTTCTCTTGCTCTTTGTCACAAAATCTGTCGGCTGAAGAGCGGCATACTAAGCTGCTGCCAGCCCGCCCCCTTCGGGGGGAATTGAAATTCAATAAAGAAAAAAAATGCAGATTAACTGATATCATTTTCTGTATTAAAAACGTAATGACATTGCTTTTTTTCTATCGACAGTCTTTGTTTATTTTCTTTGCTACGAAAAACGAAATTAATAGGTTTAGTTTGTGATATGCGCTCCTACTCATTACGTTTTGAATTCTTTTTGTTTATAAATAAAAATGCATAGAAAACGTTACAGTCTTTCTGAAAACGTTCGAGTCTCTCTGAACACACCAGAACCGCTAAAATGTGGTCTCAAGAATCCAGTGAAGATCTCGAAGCAATTTGCTGCAGCTCGAGAATATCAGGCGTTAACACGCTCTTTGAAAACTCCTTCTGAAAGCGCGCGATGTAACAATGCGTCACCCACTGAGGCTTATGGTTACTTCTGAACAACGTAAAAACATACAAGCGGAAATTTTGACCGGAATTGGCACAAGCGGGCGAATTTTTATACCACAAATACCGGTTATTCCTAGTATTTTTTTTTCCATTTTGCTTCAAAACTGTACATTACAATTCCTGGATCTGAGTATCAGTTCTTTTCTTTTTTTTTTTTTTTCAGCATGGTCAGCTCTGTGAGGCTCTCTCCCGAGTTAGTGCAGCAAACAATCTCTTCGTTCGTGTCTCTACTTCAAACTAGTTCAAACATTCTGTACAGAGAAGCTTCATGAGTCAAACATAAATTCCAATCATACTTAGCGTCGGGCACAGCTATAAATAAATACCCTGGCATTGCTGGGTTTCTCAGGTAGTGCTGAATGGAAATAACAGAGAATATTGAATGTGTACAAAAAATGGCAGCGTGAGGTGTCACTGCAAGTTCGCTTCGATAATTGGAGAGCGTGAAAGAAACGCTGGAAACCTTGAGTGACTGATAGTTGAAGCTGGACAACAGCTGTCCCATGAATGCCTACTTAACAATGCCTCGGGAAACATTAGGGAGCATAGAACCTACGCATTCATTGCGGTTCCTACAAGCTGCACCCGTAAGTGGTGAAAAGTCATGATTAGGCTAATTACGGCATGCACAGAGGAACTGAGTCATGCAACTACGCCCAACATGCAAATACTCGTAGATGGGAAAGCCTAATATATACTGATAAGCCGAAACGTTATGACCACCTGCTCAATAACCTCTTTGTCCGTCTTTGGAACGAATACGTATCAAAGATACGACAGTTGGTTGGTTGGTTGGTTTGGGGAAGGAGACCAGACAGCGTGGTCATCGGTCTCATCGGTTTAGGGAAGGATGGGGAAGGAAGTCGGCCGTGCCCTTTCAGAGGAACCATCCCGGCATTTGCCTGGAGTGATTTAGGGAAATCACGGAAAACCTAAATCAGGATGGCCGGACGCGGTACGACAGTTCATTGGTAGGTTTGCAGAGGTATGGGGCACTAGATGTCTATCCCTAGGTCACGTAATTCGCGTAAATAACGGGCCGCTGATTTGCGTACTGGGTGATGGCGTCCGAAATCGACCAATATGGGTTCCGCAGGATTTACAACACACGAATTTGGTCGACGAGACATCAACGTGAGTTCACTGTAGTACGGTTTTGGCTGACACAGTTATGTTGCTGAAAGATGACTTTGTCGTAAGATAAGACATCAAGCATGAAGGCTGTCAGCGTGTCTTCGATTACTACCACGGATCCCACGCCAGCGCAGTAGAATGTCTCCCATAGCATAATGCTGCTCCCATAGGCTTGCATCTGTGGTGTGCTGCACGTTTCGGGTCGCTGTTTACCTCGATGACGTTGGTTGTGAAGGGTGGTTTGCTAAGGAGCTCCATGCTCCACAGTGCACAATGCACGTTGTGTCCCCAAACACTTGTGAGTTTCCCAGCATTGTGTCTTTCGGCAGATATACTACACGTCAGCACCGATCCTACTTCACAGAGCAGATAAGATTCCTAACACCACGTCCTGTGAAGAACCGTGGACGTCCAACCGTTTAGTGCCTAGTGGTAGTTTCACTGTTTTTATACCCCTTTCTGTTGATGCTCACGACCGTAACACGGGAACAGTCGACCAGCTTTGCAATTATCTACCTACTCGTTCGCAGGCACTGCCTGATAATAGTCTACTAGAATGAGGTTTTCACTCTGCAGCGGAGTATACGCTGATATGAAACTTCCTGGCGGATTAAAACTGTGTGCCGGACGGAGACTCGAAGTCGGGACCTTTGCCTTTCGCGGTCAAGTGCCCTACCCACCAAACTACCCAAGCACGACTCACGCCCCGTCCTTTAATTCCGCCAGTACCTCGTCTCCTACCTTCCAAACTTTACAGAAGCTCTCCTGCAAACCTTGCAGAACTAGCACTCCTGAAAGAAAGGATACTGCGGAGACATGGCTTAGCCACAGCCTGGGGGATGTTTATAGAATGAGATTTTCACTCTACAGCGGAGTGTGCGCTCATATGAAACTTCCTGGCAGATTAAAACTGTGTGCCGGACCGAGACTCGAACTTGGGACCTTTGCCTTTCGCAGGCAATTGTTGTACCATCTGGATTTTGCCATTTGAATCCTATATCTTGGCTAGGGTGATCTCCAGTCCCTGTCTGCTTCGCTTACATATTTTTGCTACCGCGTCTCGTGCCCGTAATGCCGTCAGGCGGCATCCAACGTGGTGGTGGGCAGTGATCGTAATGTTTTGGCTTATGAGTGTATGCTATAGTGGGAAATACCCTCTGTCATGTACCGGTACTTCACTGTCGTTTGCAAAATGTGAATGTCCATGATGTAAACTGCAGAACATGTCACTGACGTGTGTGAATTTCGCATTTGATTCAACGTTCTATAGCAACTGTTATTTCCCATTATCATGCCCAAGTCCTGCAGTCTGTCTTGAATGTATCTTAATTAAAGGGAGGAAAAAGTGTCAATTAAATATGACAGTTTTTAACATGGCTACGTAACAGTAACCGTGCAAGAATGTAATAGATAGGACAAACAGGACGAGCAAACACTGTTAGTTACAGAGAACATCTCTTAGGGGAAAAAATTACAAATATATAGAACTCGTCCTTTGCTGATCATTTATTAATTACTGGCCATAAGCCTAAAAAGGTTCATGGCGCCATTATCATGCGCCGGCCGCGGTGGTCCAGCGGTTCTAGGCGCTCAGTCCGGAACCGCGCGACTGCTACGGTCGCAGGTTCGAATCCTGCCTCGGGCATGGATGTGTGTGACGTACTTAGGTTAGTTAGGCTTAAGTAGTTCTAAGTTCTAGGGGACTGATGACCACAGATGTTAAGTCCCATAGTGCTCAGAGCCATTATCATGCACAGAGAAAAGAAAGGCTTTATACTTAATATTCCTGAGGAATTAGATTTCAAACACCTTTCTCTTAATGGGCAACGGCCTTGCCGCAGAGGATACACCGGTTCCCGTAAGATCACCGAAGTTAAGCGCTGTTGGGCGTGGCCGACACTTGGATGGGTGATCATCCAGCCACCATGCGCTGTTGCCATTTTTCGGGGTGCACTCAGCTTCGTGACGTCAGTTGAGGAGCTACTCGACCGAACAGTAGCGGCTTCGATCAAGAATACCATCATAACAACCGGGAGAGTGGTGTGCTGACCCGACGCCTCTCCTATCCGCATCCTCCTCTGAGGATGCCACGGCGGTAGGATGGTCCCGGTATAAAAATTTCTTCAATGGTACTAAGCCATCACTTAGAAACGCATAAAACTGTTTCCTCTTTCTCCTCATAGTAGACTCTAAAACATCGCCTTCCTCTTTCCTGCCGCATGGGATTAGCCGCGCGGTCTAGGGTGCTTCAGTCATGGACTGTGCGGCTGGTCCCAGCCGAGGTTCGAGTCGTCCCCCCGGTATGGGTGTGCGTTTGCCCTTAGGACAATTTAGGTTAAGTAGTGTGTAAACTTAGGGACTGATGACCTTAGCAGTT
Source organism: Schistocerca nitens (assembly GCF_023898315.1). Classification (NCBI taxonomy): domain Eukaryota; kingdom Metazoa; phylum Arthropoda; class Insecta; order Orthoptera; family Acrididae; genus Schistocerca; species Schistocerca nitens. The sequence goes on from NC_064622.1 coordinate 204,144,296, forward strand.
AAGTCCCATACGATTTCACAAAGACTTGAACTTGAACTCCTCTTTCCTTTTTTAATTCTCATATTATAATCGTTTCCATATAAAATGTGTAGAATAACTGCTACTGCACTGTTCTGTACAAATTTCAATTTGCAAAACTCTGGCTGTTGGCTTGTAAGATGAACAATGACATGATATTCAAAATATTTTTGTAGTGTAAAGAGCTGATTGCTTCGATCTTGAATAGATGGCACGACTTGCCTCATGTCTTGTGAGCCTCTTAGTCTGATGCCGCATCCAATGCCTGTTTCCTCTTGCAGGCCTTACCGCCTTACAGCGTGCTTCGCCATGTAGTTATAATTTAACTGGCAATTACCAGCTTTATGTCAGGTCCAAGGACTGTAATTATTATACGTTTTAAATATTGTACTATTATTAAGTATTTTATACGACAAGAAAATTTTGCTCGTAAATCTATTCGTCTCTTAATACACTACTGGCCACTAATATCGCTACACCACGAACATGACGTGCTACACATGGGAAATTTAACCAACAAGAAGGAGATGCTGTGATACGCAAATGATTAGCTTTTCAGAGCTTTCACACAACGTTGGCCCAGGTTTCGACACCTACAATGTGCTGACATGAGGAAAGTTTCCAACCGATTTCTCATACACAAACAGCAGTTGACCGGCGTTGCCTGGTGAAACGTTGTTGTGATGCCTCGTGTAAGGAGGAGAAATGCGTATCATCACGTTTCCGACTTTGAGAAAGTTCGGATTGTAGCCTATCGCGATTGCGGTTTATCGTATCGAGACACTGCTGCTCGCGTTGGTCGAGATCCAATGACTGCTAGCAGAATATGGAATCGGGTTCAGGAAGGTAATACGGAACGCCGTGCTGGATCCCAACGGCCTCGTATCACTGGCAGTCGAGATGACAGGCATCTTATCCGCATGGCTGTAACGGATCGTGCAGCCAGGTCTCGATCACTGAGTGAACAGATGTGGACGTTTGCAAGACAACAACCATCTGCACGAAGAGTTCGACGACGTGCCGGCCGGAGTGGCCGTGCTGTTCTAGGCGCTACAGTCTGGAACCGGGCGACCGTTACGGTCGCAGGTTCGAATCCTGACTCGTACATGGTTGTGTGTGATGTCCTTAGGTTAGTTAGGTTTAATTAGTTCTAAGTTCTAGGCGACTGATGACCTCAGCAGTTAAGTCGCATAGTGGTCAGAACCATTTGAACCATTTGAACCAACCAGTTCGACGAGGTTTGCAGCAGCATAGACTATCAGCTAGGAGACCATGGCTGCTGTTACCCTTGACGCTGCATCACAGACAGGAGCGCCTGCGATGGTGTACGTAACGACGAACTTCGGTGCAAGAATGGTAAAACGTCATTTTTTCGGATGAATCCAGGTTCTGTTTACAGCATCATGATGGTCGCATCCGTGTTTAGTGACATCGCAGTGAACGCACATTGGAAGCATGTACTCGTTTTCGCCATACTGGCGTATCACCCGGCGTGATGGTATGGGGTGCCACTGGTTACACGTCTCGGTCACCTCTAGTTCGCATTGACGGCACTTTGAATAGTGGACATTACATTTCAGATGTGTTACGACCCGTGGCTCTACCCTTCATTCGATCCCTGCGGAACCCTGCATTTCAGCAGGATAATGCACGATCGCATGTTGCAGGTCCTGTAAGGGCCTTTCTGGATACAGAACATATTCGACTGCTGCCCTGGCCAGCACATTCTCCAGATCTCTCACCAATTGGAAACGTCTAGTCAATGGTGACCGAGCAACTGGCTCGTCACAATACGCCAGTCACTACTCTTGATGAACTGTCATATCGTGTTGATGCTGCATGAGCAGCTGTACCTGTACACGCCATCAAAGTTCTGTTTGACTCAATGCCCAGGCGTATCAAGGCCGTTATTATCGCCAGAGGTGGTTGTTGTGGGTACTGATTTCTCAGGATGTACGGATCCAAATTGCGTGAAAATGTAATCACATGTCAGATCTAGTATAATATATTTGTCCAATGAATACCCGTATATCATCTGCATTTCTTCATGATGTAGCAAATTTTAATGGCCGGTAGTGTAAATGTTAGTATAGTCTCAGCATAAATAAAATAATGAATCTGTTTGGAATAATAACAGTCTGTTCTTGGTTTTTCTCCGTTTAGGCCAATATTTGGATTTTCTGATGGTGATGAAAGTAAGACCCTGTTGCAACCGATTGGCTGTATTATAAAATCATAATAATCTATGAGTGTAATCGTTCGCTTTCGACATACACCATTTACGTGACATGGACTGACACGATTGTTCTTGTGATATATCAACAGGTGTATAAATTTACCGTTTGCAGACACTGTGGTTATTTATGACTCAGAAACTAGTTTAGCACAATAGCTTTCCGAATACTCGAAGCTTTTGTTGCTATACCAGTACGCACTAACACGTCGATGCAGCGTTTTGGCATGTCAACAAGAATGGCTGCGAAGCTTGTTTGTGCCGTTCCCAGACGGTGAGCCGCCGCTGTGCGAACCGGCCTACAACGCACTCGTTTCCTCATCATGCGCCCATCCCGTCGGCGGGCGCGTGCTCGCACGCAGCGACGATATGACGCTATGGGCGGCGGGCCTCCCTGGAGTTATGTTTTATTCAGACAGCCCTGCTGGAGCGGCGCCATAGTAGTCAGGGCGGCCGACGCAGGGAATCACCGCAGATCTGCCTCGCGGCGCCCCTTCGCGCGGCCTTAAACAGGCGTTGCGGCCACTTCCGTGTAAGTGGAGGGGCCGTCGAGATGGTCTCCCTGTTGTCAGCATCGCGTGTCTGGTACAGTACACCATGTATGCCTGAGGGCTGTAACACTAAAAAGCATAAACTCTGCAAATTTTTCACGCGCGTGTCCAATATTCCACGTGCCATATATACAGGGTGAGTCACCTAACATTACCGCTGGATGTATTTCGTAAACCACATCAAATACTGACGAATCGATTCCATAGACCGAACGTGAGGAGAGGGGCTAGTGTAACTGGTTAATACAAACCATAAAAAATGCACGGAAGTATGTTTTTTAACACAAACCTACGTTTTTTTAAATGGAACCACGTTAGTTTTGTTAACACATCTGAACATATAAACAAATACGTAATCAGTGTCGTTTGTTGCATTGTAAAATGTTAATTACATCCGGAGATATTGTAACCTAAAGTTGACGCTTGAGTACCACTCCTCCGCTGTTCGATCCTGTGTATCTGAGAGGGATCCAAAGGGAACGGTGATAGACCTTAGGTACAGAAGAGACTGGAACAGCACATTACTTCCACATGCTAACACCTTTTTATTTTATTGGTCTTTTTCACTGACGCACATGTACATTACCATGAGGGTTGAGGTACACGTACACACGTGGTTTCCGTTTTCAATTATGGATTGGAATAGGGTGTGTCCCGACATGTCAGGCCAATACATGTTCAATGTGGTGGCCATCATTTGCTGCACACAATTGCAATCTCTGGCGTAATGAATGTCGTACACGCCGCAGTACATCTGGTGTAATGTCGCCACAGGCTGCCACAATACGTTGTTTCATATCCTCTGGGGTTGTAGGCACATCACAGTACACATTCTCCTGTAACGTACCCCACAGAAAGAAGTCCAGAGATGTAAGATCAGGAGAATGGGCTGGTCAATTTATGCGTCCTCCACGTCCTATGAAACGCCCGTCGAAAATCCTGTCAAGGGTCAGCCTAGTGTTAATTGCGGAATGTGCAGGTGCACCATCATGCTGATACCACATACGTCGACGCGTTTGCAGTGGGACATTTTCGAGCAACGTTGGCAGATCATTCTGTAGAAACGCGATGTATGTTGCAGCTGTTTGGGTCCCTGCAATGAAGTGAGGACCAATGAGGTGGTCGCCAATGATTCCGCACCATACATTTACAGTCCACGGTCGCTGTCGCTCTACCTGTCTGAGCCAGCGAGGATTGTCCACGGACCAGTAATGCATGTTCCGTAGATTCACTGCCCCGTGGTTTGTGAAACCCGCTTCATCGGTAAACAGGTAGAACTGCAACGCATTCTCTGTTAATGCCCATTGACAGAATTGCACTCGATGATTAAAGTCATCACCATGTAATTGTTGATGTAGCGACACATGAAACGGGTGAAAGCGGTGCCGATGCAGTATGCGCATGACACTACTTTGACTCAGTCCACCGGTTCTCGCAATGTCCCGTGTGCTCATGTGTGGGTTCATGGCAACAGCAGCTAACACACCAACTGCACCCGCTTCTCCTGTGACGGGCCTGTTACGGACCCGTTTGCGTGCTACGACCATACATTTTGCATACAGTTGGCGGTAGATGTTTTGCAATGTGCGGCACGTTGGATGCTCTCTGTCCGGGTACCGTTCTGCATACACCCTGCAGGCTTCAGCTGCATTTTGTCGACACTCGCCATAGATGAGTGTCATCTCCGCCTTTTCAGAGTTCGAATACACCATGGTCACAGTCCCTACAACACTACACTATCACAGACGTCTGGCAACACGGTGTACTACAGTTGGTCTGCGTGCGGAGACGAATGCAGAATGACAATAACAGCAAGCGCTACATGCGGACACTGCGACAGCTAGACCAAACCACAACAGTGCACTACAGCCACAGTCGTAAACACGGTCGTCCTCGTAAACATGTCCCTGCACATGCTGCTAACCGACCGTGGCCCGTGTTTGTTACAACACGCAACTGAATGTCGGAGGTTTCAAGCGTCAACTTTAGGTCACAATGTCTCCGGATGTAATTAACATTTTACAATGCAACAAACGACGCTGATTACGTATTTGTTTGTATGTTCAGATGTGCTAACAAAACTAACGTGGTTCCATTTGAAAAAAATAGGTTTGTGTTAAAAAACATACTTCCGTGCATTTTTGTATGGTTTGTATTAACCAAATACACTAGCCCCTCTCCTCACGTTCGGTCTGTGGAATCGGTTCGTCAGTATTTGATGTGGTTTACGAAATATATCCAGCGGTAACGTTAGGTGACTCACCCTGTATATCAACCGACGGTCACACAGCTGCACAGAAAATCAGAATATGGAGAAAAGTGGGACAAGATTGCGCACTTAAGGCTTAAATAGCGATATACTGAAGGAAACGTCACAAATTACAATTATATTTTAACTGGCATTTCATCTGAATTTTGCCTATTATATGACAGAGTTCGAAAGTCATAGAAACAATTTAAACTGTAATTCGCACTTAGTAAAAAAAGTAATGCAAATGCGCAGTCTCACCCGACCGTGGGTAAATTTGCGCATTATTATCAAATGAGAAAAACATATGTGTCATTTAGTTATTCGTCTTTTATTTAATTTATAGCGTACATAAACGTAATATACCTTGTTTCTCAGCATATAACAGCTACTGTTGATACAATATTTGAACTAATGAACAAATCTGGGCCTGTCATCAAAAACTTGCAAAAGTATTTCTGTCGGACGAAAATCTTTTTAACAAAGATCACAAATGAAGTGTCCAGAACCTTCATAACAAGAGCAGGATTCATGCCACCACTACTCGCACTTGAGACATTGAATCCAGTCTTATGTTGGTGGATTATTGTATTTTTCAGTACAGCCTGGACAGTGAAAAGTTTGTGAATTTTCCCTAGACGTATTTAAGTTTTGCTTTGCTTCCTTTTTGTTTGCTTGATTAGAATCAAACAGTTTCTCCATTTCTTGTTCTGTTGATTGGGATTCCAGTTGCTTGTTGAATGGGGTCCCAGATACTATTTCTGACTTCTTTCCTTTCTTCTTTTTTGGCAATATTTTCTTCTTGGCAAAGAAATTATTTCTTTTGGGGAAACGTAGGTACTTGGTCGTGGTTGTGGTTGTGGTCTCTGAACTTTGGCTCTGGAGAGATCCAGTTTCAACTGTGGATGCGTCATTAAATTTGTCACGTTGGTCTGTAACAGTCGAAGGCAGGAAATCTTCCTCGGTGAATATGTGACGATCGATTGGATAAATGCCACATATCTTGAACGCCTTTGTTGCCTTCGTCATTGTGGCCGTCCTTTGATAAGCGTTTCCAAACAATTCAGCGATACTTTCTTGCGTAATTACATATCCAGGGTGGTGAATGAGTCACTGGTCACATTCCTGTGAATAAAAGTCCTTCAGTGGCTTGAAAACGCCGCATTTTGTGGCTGCTGTGTGGAGGAATGGTAAGCACGTGAATGTCATGGCCCCTAAATTTAACAAGACTGGATTATCTTCTGTTGGCTGTGTACGTTTTTCAAAATGTTGTAGTCATGTGAGATACAAATCTGAGTTGATGTATCCAGTGTCCGAACACATCATTAGTGACCCAGGAGGGGCACCGTTCTCCAAACAAACTCTCCTGCATCCTTTTCCGAGGAAATATTATTCCTGGAGGGATGTAACTCCCCCCCCCCCCCCCCCCAGCTCCCATACAACATACAACCGTTATCAGCTGACCTCTATTTTGCCTATGTGCTTCTTGCCGCATGTTGCAGTCACTTTCGGAACTTTGTTAGGAACGGTTGTAATTCCTGATGTAATTCCTGACTCATCCATGTTATATATGAGATGAGGTTCAAATACGAGTATATCTCTCCAGCAGCGATGTAAGATTATCAAAGAAGATGTTTGTCTGCTGTTGAACCCCATCCCGCGTCATAGACTAGTTTTCTGTGGGATCCGAAGGCTATGATTTCGTCTCTGCAGGAAATCATAATCCCAGTCCTTTCCGGCCATCTTAGTGCTGTTGTCAAATTTTGTTTTTATGTTATTCCTCTCAGAGTAGTCATGAACTACTGAAATCTTTCAGAGTCATACCATAATAACATTTGTCCAAAGATCTGCAGTGTTCGGCGAGTTCCAGTTCCTGTTCATCATTAAAAGTTCTTGCGAATCTTCCCAGTTTGTTTACCCCAAAACCCTGAAAAACTTCGGGGTGGGAGTATTAATTTTAAGCTTATCCCTACGTAGGTAAAACTTTCGAAAATAAAAAATATAGAGATAAAAGTTTACATGCAAGGGCCTCGTACCTCTTTAAGGCGATTTCTGAGGGCAGCTTCACTTATTCCAAGCTCCCTCGCTATTTGTCGTTTAGACTTGCCATTTTTCAAGCCCTCTTTTGCAGCTTCCAGCATTTCTGGAGTGCATGGTTTCCGTTCGGTTTTCCTTTTGTAGACGCTAAAGTATAGAAAAGGATTCTTAGAGGACTACTGTCGATGTATAATATCCACCTCAACGTTCATAGATATTTCTAGGTCTATGAAAAAGGTGATAATTATAACGCATGGGGTAAGATTACGAACTGCGCAGTTTTGCCCCACCTGCAACGCGTAAACTTGGCCCGCACTACGACACTGCAGCTTTTGACTGCACATGGAAACGCTTTGTAGGAATATAGATGTGTTAATATACCACAAGACTGACAACGCATCTTAGTACACAATGGAATAAAGTTAAAATTGATAATCTCATTATTGCCTGAGTTACAGCATATTTCCGGAACATGAAATGTTATATGAAAATAACGTAAAACAGTTCTTACTGCATTGCGCAGCCGTTAACAGCAGGACAACAATCAAACTACGGCAATATAGGGTCAGCCACAGAGACTATTTCGTGCCCTGCAGAGTAGCTAACTGCTGCATTACTAAAACTGAGATACCAGTCTTGTGCAGTCTTACCTGCCGCGCAATCTTACCCCACTATACTCTACGAGGTGTGTCAGAAAAGGAATCAGAATGTAATTTGCCTTAAACTGGGGAATCTACTGTACAAGTGTGACCTTCGAAAAATTGAAACAACTATATGGCTCCTTATCAAGAGCACAAGTTTTTAGGTGGCACAAATCATTTTTGGGAGGCCGAGAACATGATGAAGATGAAGCCCGCTCAGGGAGATCTCCAAATTCAAAACGTTCGTAAACGTCGAACGTGTTGCGGCGGGGCGGGTTATTCTCCCACTATTCATTAAAGAGTCTGTCCACCTACGTCGACAGGCTTCAGGTTGTCTGCCCCTTCACTCTGCAATAGTGGTTTAGCCACAAAAGCAGCGTTGACAAAAATTCCACTAAATACTTACCACGCAAAGTCCACATAACTCCAGTCCATGGACAGTAACTGAAAACTATTTAAACTATCGAGTGTTCGGGATTCATGCATGACTCGTCTGAAAAAAGGTCTAAAATTTCCTTTTAGTTGGTTTATTGTCTCTAAAACAACACTAATGGAAATGGCGTGTGGCTAGGGCCTCCCGTCGGGTAGTCCTTCGCCCGGTGCAAGTCTTTGGAGTCGACGCAATTGGGCGACTTGCGTGTCGATGGGGATGATATGATGAAGATTAGGACAAAACAGAATCCCGTACCTGAGCGGAGGAAATCTCCGACCCAGCCTGGAATCGAACCTGGGCCGTTAGGTATGACATTCTGTCTCGCTGACCACTCAGCTACCACTGGGCGGACCATACACTACTTATGCAATGCTACTGACTGTCTCCGTAACAAGTTCACACCCAAAAGCAGCCAGAAGATATTTACTCCGATCCGATATTTTAAACGTCCTAGAGAGTCACTGGCCCACGACTACTTGCGAGTTAAGTCAGTTGTTCCGTTGTCTTCCTGTACAGAAATGCCCGCCACAATATCTCGTAATTTGCGCTAAACATGCGACGCGGAATTTATGTACGTCTTGAAATGTTTACACACGAAATCTCCTAAAATAAATCACTCACAAAGTGTGGTGTCACTGCCAGACACCACACTTGCTAGGTGGTAGCTTAAATCGGCCGCGGTCCATTAGTACATGTCGGACCCGCGTGTCGCCACTGTGTGATCGCAGACCGAGCGCCACCACACGGCAGGTCTCGAGAGACGTACGACAACTCGCCCCAGTTGTACGACGACGTTGCTAGCGACTATACTGACGAAGCCTTTGTTCTCATTTGCCGAGAGACAGTAGAATAGCCTTCAGCTAAGTTCATGTCTACGACCTAGCAAGGCGCCATTAGCCTTAGATAGCTTGTATCTAAAGAGTCGCACTTGTATCGCCACAATCTCCAGATGTCTCATAAAGAACGATGTATACAAAGGATGGATTAAAAGATAAGTACCAAAGGAGCTATGTACTTTTCTTTATAGCATTCATTAAGTCTCCTGTTTCAGACCTCACTCCATCCTTCGTGAGTTAGCGCGTGCATCTTGGCCGCCTCTTTCAATTAGTGTACGTAGTGTTGGCAAGTCTGCCGACACAACACAAAGCTCAAACTTTCTCAAAACACTCAACACTGTAGTCGCTTTTCATCAACTATATGATAACCGATAAAACTCGCAGACTTTTTCATTTTGGTACAAATTTGAACAGCGTGGTTTAACGTAGATGTTTACTAGAAGGCGGCTTCCTAGCGACTCTATCGACTCATAGATCTGAGGCACGAAGCCCTGCTCAAACGCGCGAGTTATTGCTGAATTCCTATTGACTAGTATGTTAAGTAACCAATCAGATCAAATCGAGTACTTCTATACTCGCGGTATTTCCATTGCCAACAAATCACATTACCACACTAGACTAGAAATCACGTAACTCTAAAACTAGGTGAAATTTAATGAAATCAAATTACGATTCCTTTTTACAAAAATAATTACTAATAAATTTAGTACTCAACGCCCCTTCTGGCTGCCCTTTATAAAATCAAGCTCACTCAGACACACGAACAGTTTCCCCGTATTACGCAACTACTTCCTCGAGCTTAAATTTACATAGTGTTAATAAAATATCACATTCTCTATTTACGTGTGTCCTCAATTCACTCTCAATCTCTCCAAAACACTCACACAACCAAAACACAATGAAACAATAATTTTCCAATGTACCGTTAGTTACGTCAGCAACATGTGGCAATGAAACTAAAGAAAATTCCGTAGATGAATACATTACAGTCCCTAAATCGGTTTCACAATGCCACACAATTATTATGTGCCTTAGATCAAAATCTGTATTTCCGGAAGTACTGAAGCTATTGATTTGACATTTTGGGAGTATGATTCTGTTATCAATATAATTTGGTATACAAAGTGTAAAAAAGATCGATTAATATTTAACAGTACTTCTTCCGATTCATAGAGTGTATGTGAAATGTACTGCACACAGGATTAAGCAAATTCAACTTCTCGCAAAGGCCCAGTAGCCGGCATCAGCTGTGCGAGCGTGAGAACCAAAATTCGCCCTCCTACCGGCTCCACGGCTAGCTACGCTTTCAGTGCAAGAATTGGTAATAATTTGCTATGTTATAGTATGTGTGCTCTTGTGAGAAAAGTCCGACGTTTGACAATAAGGATGACGGGTGACGTGTTAAATACTTTCACCGTACATCAAATCCTGACCGAAGTTTTGCACATGTGAAAGATTTGTGCCAAAATGGTACCGAAAAACATCACGACTGAGCAGATGGACAATAACAGGAACGTGTACATAGATTTTCTTGAGAGGATATCCAATGAAACGAATGGTTCAGTTGTGTGATGACAGGTGATGAATCCTGGATTTCTGAATACTATCCTGAGACAAGGCGGCAAAGTGAGAACTGGAGCAGCGAGACATCTACTCGACCGCAAAAAAGCTCGAATGAGCATATCAAAGATCAAAACATTGCTGGTTACTTTTTGACAGTATGGGTACCGTGAATAAAGAATTTGTTCCCCCAGGACAATCTGTCAACCAAGTGTTTCACAAAGGTATCCTTTAAAGTGTCAGGGAAAGGGTGGACCGGATATTACAGACAACTGGATACTGCTTATTGACAACGCTGCATGTCACATGGCCACGGAATATTTGACTCCAGAAGGCATTCCTATTGTGTCACAGCCCCTATTCGCCTGATCTGAGGCATTCTGACTTTTTCCTGTTCCCGAAATTGAAAACTCTCTTAAAACGACGTCTTTTTGGGACTCTGGAGAATATTCAAAAGAGTGTCTTCGTCTTGTTAAAGGCCCAACCTGTAGAAGCCTTTCAGTGTTCCTATCAAGACTCGGAACGAAGAATCCGCCAGTGTATAGCTGCCGAAAGGAACTACTTTGAGGTATACAATTTTATTGTTTGAAAAAGAAAGTAAAAACTTTGGTAGATAAAAAGTCAGTATCATTACTTCTCTCGCACACCTCGTATGGTATGTATTACAATGTATCCTGGAGCAAAAGCTTCTGAAACGCATCCTAATATTCTCGCTGCACCACTGAAAGTTTATATTTCACTTTCTACATCTCTATAGCACGATAAACGTCCGTCAGCCAAGGGAACTTGCGCAGAAAAATTGTAGCGCTAGAGGGGATTGTAATGCTGGTTTCGAGAGCTGTGCGAACAACACTCCACAATGAATCTGTCTTTTATTAAATGACACAAGACCCTAAGTATAAAGTGAATACCCGAAGAAATGATAACCCGTAGAGCTACAATTTTACAATAAGCATATACAAAGCTCCCAAAACATACAAGTTAATTAAAAGAATACAAACAACATTCCTTAGAAATTTTATAGTGTCGTACTGACCCCCAAAAAGTACAAAAATTTAGACACTACAAAATGCCATAACTTGGAAGTTGTGCAGCTGTAACTTAGTTTATTACCGCAAGTAGGAAATTAAAGGTTTAACCTGACACCCACACTCCCTTAAAACAATTACCGTACATGACACTCCCACACATCAAGTTACCAATTACACCAATCACTGCAGAAACGACCACCACGTCAAGTGTGACAGAAGCTCAGTTTAAATAGAAGGGCCAACAAAATATACAACGACCAAAATGAATCTTAGAAGCAAAGAACACTGCTGAATACTATTGAATTAACGCAGGGGCACGTCCATGCAACAGGTACCAAAAGATAACACGATTCTTTTGTACGTCAGCTAATGGTAAATGGCCCCAGTCTATAATGTACACTTTCACCCTGTGTGATTAAATGGGAGTCAATGACCTAGTGCCGCTGTATAATTTTCCAGGAAGCCAAATCTTGAATACAGACAAGCGAACTAGAGCAGGCTCATGTTCCGACATCATATCCTAGATGGAGGACCAGTTAACGTTTCCCGTCTGGCGTCAGGTCGGCGTGCCCATGCCATCCTAGTTGTTCCTGAGGTGTTCTCGTCTCGCCGCCACACAGTAGTTGAGAGCACACAAGAAGGCAGCAGCACCTAAACTGGCCGCGGAGGGGAGTTATCTTGACAGCTGTGGCCGACGGCTCGTTCAAAGATTTGAAGAAGAATCTGCTCGCGCCCGTGACGGCATCGAACCGGTAATGAAGCAGACAGCGGGTATAGTGCGACATGCTGTACAGACACCTAGTTGACATTGCGCCATAAAGACACCCAACGAAAGCAAATGATTTTATCCAACACTACGAGTATAATTACCCTTCGCAAGGCACCCTACAGTGCCCTGTGGAGGGCACTTCTCGTCCCTCTTTCACTCTCTTCGCAAATTGTGAATTATGTTTGGGAAGTATGACTGTTCACAAACCTTTGTATGAGATGCAGTTTGTCTGATTTCCTCGAAGTGGTCATTCCTCTCTTGAGTCCTTGTTGAGCGTCTACGTAACGCTCACGTACTTACCAAACCAACTCCTGTCGAAACGAGGCGATCTTCGTCGGATCTCGACTATCTCTTCTTTTAATCTAATCTGGTAAGCGTCTCAGACTGAAGAGCGGTACTAAAGAATCTGTGTCAGAATTGCTATGTAAGTCACTTCTTTCGTTTCAGATTTCTTCCAATGAATCTCTGCCTCGCATCTGATTTCCCTAAAATTAGTTCCAAGCGGCCATTCGTCTTTAGTCGCTCTGGACACTTACTCCTATTGTTGCAGTTTCCAGTAATTTATCACTAGTATTATTGAATCTTTTCGCTTATTTATGAGAAATAAGTTAGATTGCTTTACGTTCATGGACAACTGCTGGTTCCTACACAAATAACCAACCCTCCACAGATATTCCTGCATTTCACTACAGTCTTCCGGCGTTACTACTTTCCTATAGACAGCTGCATCCTCTATGAATACTCTCAAGGGGTCTCCAACATTGTCCACCACATTATTTATACAGCATGTAACGTTAATATTTGCAGATACACTCCTGGAAATTGAAATAAGAACACCGTGAATTCATTGTCCCAGGAAAGGGAAACTTTATTGACACATTTCTGGGGTCAGATACATCACATGATCACACTGACAGAACCACAGGCACACAGACACAGGAAACAGAGCATGCACAATGTCGGCACTAGTACAGTGTATATCCACCTTTCGCAGCAATGCAGGCTGCTATTCTCCCATGGAGACGATCGTAGAGATGCTGGATGTAGTCCTGTGGAACGGCTTGCCATGCCATTTCCACCTGGCGCCTCAGTTGGACCAACGTTCGTGCCGGACGTGCAGACCGCGTGAGACGACGCTTCATCCAGTCCCAAACATGCTCTATGGGGGACAGATCCGGAGATCTTGCTGGCCAGGGTAGTTGACTTACACCTTCTAGAGCACGTTGGGTGGCACGGGATACATGCGGACGTGCATTGTCCTGTTGGAACAGCAAGTTCCCTTGCCGGTCTAGGAATGGTAGAACGATGGGTTCGATGACGGTTTGGATGTACCGTGCACTATTCAGTGTCCCCTCGACGATCACCAGTGGTGTACGGCCAGTGTAGGAGATCGCTCCCCACACCATGATGTCGGGTGTTGGCCCTGTGTGCCTCGGTCGTATGCAGTCCTGATTGTGGCGCTCACCTGCACGGCGCCAAACACGCATACGACCATCATTGGCACCAAGGCAGAAGCGACTCTCATCGCTGAAGACGACACGTCTCCATTCGTCCCTCCATTCACGCCTGTCGCGACACCACTGGAGACGGGCTGCACGATGTTGGGGCGTGAGCGGAAGACGGCCTAACGGTGTGCGGAACCGTAGCCCAGCTTCATGGAGACGGTTGCGAATGGTCCTCGCCGATACCCCAGGAGCAACAGTGTCCCTAATTTGCTGGGAAGTGGCGGTGCGGTCCCCTACGGCACTGCGTAGGATCCTACGGTTTTGGCGTGCATCCGTGCGTCGCTGCGGTTCGGTTCCAGGTCGACGGGCACGTGCACCTTCCGCCGACCACTGGCGACAACATCGATGTACTGTGGAGACCTCACGCCCCACGTGTTGAGCAATTCGGCGGTACGTCCACCCGGTCTCCCGCATGCCCACTATACGCCCTCGCTCAAAGTCCGTCAACTGCACATACGGTTCACGTCCACGCTGTCGCGGCATGCTACCAGTGTTAAAGACTGCGATGGAGCTCCGTATGCCACGGCCAACTGGCTGACACTGACGGCGGCGGTGCACAAATGCTGCGCAGCTAGCGCCATTTGACGGCCAACACCGCGGTTCCTGGTGTGTCCGCTGTGCCGTGCGTGTGATCATTGCTTGTACAGCCCTCTCGCAGTGTCCGGAGCAAGTATGGTGGGTCTTACACATCGGTGTCAATGTGTTCTTTTTTCCATTTCCAGGAGTGTATTTCTACGGTGACTGAGGACGATGCACTGAATACCATTACATCAGTATTTTCAGACTAATAATTGTAGTTATTACAAGTCGTATGTATTTAGGTTGAGTAATACGCATCAAATAATCGGCCATAACAGCTTATTTTCTCCTGAACAGCAAATCGGATACTGAAGTGTGGATGTGTGGAGACAGAATTATGAAACAGAATGCCAGATGTCGTTCACTTCGCAGCCCACATTCGACCACTTATATACACCCATACATACACACATACACACACACACACACACAATAAAGCGCGCGCGCACGCGCGTGCGCCGGCCGGGATGGCCGAGCGGTTCTAGGCGCTACAGTCTGGAACCGCGCGACCGCTACGGCCGTAGGTTCGAATACTGCCTCGGGCTTGGATGTGTGTGTTGTCCTTTGGTTAGTTAGGTTTAAGTAGTTCTAAGTTCAAGGGTCTGATTGTGATGTATTTGTGGGAAGACTGTTCGACGCAGAGAAAAAACAACCAACACACTGATGCGTGTACATATTAATGTATTACGTATAAAAATATTTGCAGTTATACATGTTGCACCCTACATGAATACTGAGTGTGCGAAATGATCTCCGCAAATCACTTACATTTAAGAAATGGGGACGGGCAGAAAGGTACGGTTTGCGGCATAATATGACTTCCGGACACACCACCATTACGTCCGACAGTGGTACACGAGGTTCAAGGAATCCGGAAGTGTCATGAAGAGGACGAGTTCTGGACGTCCGTGCGTCAGTGCCGCAGATGCGGCACGGGTGCCACAGTCATATCCAGAGCCCAACCAATTCAATCCGTCTGGCGTTACGACGGCTGCTGCTAGAGTCGACAACAGCGCACAGGCTGCCACACTAGAGACTGAAGCGTCTTACCTACAAGTTGCAGCTGCTGCATGTGCTGCAAACTGATGACAGTCCATAGACCAAACCTTTGGCAACTGAAATTCTGAATCGCATCAACGATAAACCAGACTGTTAGAACATAAGGTTTCCTAGGCAGTACAAGAACAAAACTGGAAATACCGGGTTACACAGTTCTAGTAAAAGAACACAAAAGCTGTCTAGGGCATTCAAAGGGAGCAGGAAACGAAGTCGAAAATGAAGCAAAATTCGTAAACGAAGTATGGGTCAGTGGCAGCTGTAGACGACACAAGGTTCAGGAAGGGCTGTATGGCACAGGTATAGCACTTACTTTGGCATTTGTGTCCACAAATTGGTGACAAGTGGCTCCAAGATAATGGTCCTGTCGTACCCACCTAGTGTACTTCTTCCATTATACACTACTGGCCATTAAAATTGCTACACCACGAAGATGACGTGCTACAGAGGCGAAATTTAACCGACAGGAAGAAGATGCTGTGATATGAAAATGATTAGCTTCTCAGAGCATTCACATAATGTTGGCGCCGGTGGAGACACCTACAACGTGCTGACATGAGGAAAGTTTACAACCGATTTCTCATACACAAACAGCAGTTGACCGTCGTTGCCTGGTGAAACGTTGTTGTGATACCTCGTGTAAGGAGGTGAAATGCGTACCATCACGATTCCGACTTTGAGAAAGTTCGGACTGTAGCCTATCGCGATTGCGGTTTATCGTATCGCGACATTGCTGCTCGCGTTGATAAAGATCCTATGACTGGTAGCAGAATATCGAATCCGTGGGTTCAGGAGGGTCATACGGAACGCCGTGCTGGATCCCAACAGCCTCGTATCACTAGCAGTCGAGATGAAAGGCATCTTATCCGCATGGCTGTAACGGATCGTGCAGCCACGCCTCGATCTCTGAGTGAACAGATGGGGACGTTTGCAAGACAACAACCTTCGACGTTAGCAGCTGCATGCACTATCAGCTCGGAGACCACGGCTGTGGTTACCCTTGACGCTGCATCACAGACAGGAGCACCTGCGATGGTGTACTCAACGACGAAGCTGGGTGCAAGAATGGCAAAACGTCATTTTTTCGGATGAATCCAGGTTCTGTTTACAGCATCATGATGGTCGCATCCGTGTTTGGCGACATCGCGGTGAACGCACCTTGGAAGCGTGTATTCGTCATCGCCATACTGGCGTATCACCCAGCGTGATGGTATGCGGTGCCACTGGTTACACCTCTCGGTCACCTCTTGTTCGCATTGACGGCACTTGGAACAGAGGACGTTACATTTCCGATGTGTTACGATCTGTGACTCTACCCTTCATTCGATCCCTGCGAAACCCTACATTTCAGCAGGATAATGCACGACTGCTCCCCTGGCCAGCACATTCTCCAGATCTCTCACTAACTGAAAACGTCTGGCTAATACTGGCCTAGCAACTGGCTCGTCACAATATGCCAGTCACTACTCTTGATGAACTGTGGTATCGTTTTGAAGCTCAATGGGCAGCTGTATCTGTACACGCCATCCAAGCTCTGTTTGAGTCAACAGCCAGGCGTATCAAGGCCGTTATTACGGCCAGAGGTGGTTGTTCTGGGTACTGATTTCTCAGGATCTATGCACCCAAAAGGCTTGAAAATGTAATCAAATGTCAGTTCTAGTATAATATATTTGTCCAATGAATACACGTTTATCATCTGCATTTCTTCTTGGTGTAGGAACTTTAATGGCCAGTAGTGTATTATGACTAGGTCCACTAATTACTACATCTCTATTTCACAGTGGCCAACTACCTATGGCAACTCCTGACATCGTCTCCGCGGATTCAGCCTCTCCTGGTTGTTGAGTGAGGTCGGCAACCGCTGCGCCTGGTCCGTGTGATTTTCGAACAGCCCACGTTTGTATAGCGCACCGGCTGGTCGACTCTCTGGCTTTAGCGCCACTGTTGGCGTAGGCCGCTTCTAGCACTGCGGCTGTGCAAGCAATGCGCCAATAGATGCGAGGGGTAGAAACAAGGAAAATTAGGCTTTAGCGACCCGTTGATGATGAGATCTTTGGGGATCCAGTGCATGTTCGGATTGGGGAGGGATGGGATAGGAAAGCGGTCATGCCCTTTGCTGGGAACCTCACCAACATTCGCCTTACGCGATTTAGAAAACCACGGAAAAGCTGTGGGGCCGGATGGGTCTTTGTACTGCCGTCCTCCGGCACCAGGCTGCATCGGCAGACTGCAACGGTGGTGTAGCTAACTTTTGTGGGCCTACAATACTTCAGGGAATTGAAAATTCATGCTGTGGCAACACCAACAAAACCTAAAATACAGATAATGACCGCCGAGACGTGCGACCTCCTGTCGATCACGTCTTCCGATGGGAATTGGAATCTTTGACCATGTGCCTCGCTGCCGGCGCTAGAGGGCGTGCACGGCGACCGAACCGCGGAGGGGAATGCTGGGGGGAGGCAGCTCGACAAGATGCCAGACAGTGAGCAGCAATACGAAGTGCAAACACGGCGGGCCGGCGCCAGCTATTGTGGCGTGACTGCGGGCGTGAATTATGAGAGGTTGGACGCCCGTGATCGTAGACCGAGTGACATACGAGGTTACAGGGATGCACCGTGCGTCCCTGATCTGTGGAACGCCTTTCTCTACATTTCATGCACCTTCACGTCAGCTGACTCTATTGGGAATGCGGATGTATTAATTGAACTTGCTATTTGTCAAGATTACTCATTATTTGGTGAGCAGCCTTGTTGTTTGTAACGCGCGGCTGTAATTGTTATGTGCTTGACGGATTCCCGGTAAAATTTGTATTAGAAGCTCGTTGTGTTGAATTTTAGGACACATTATAACTTTTAATGGGACTGATTCCGCTCCAGTCTGTGGTCAGTTGAAGTTGTCTGTTTGGCTGAGTGCAAAGCTAGGCACATGCACAGTAAGCTTTGCGTGTTTGCTATTTCATAGATAACCATTAAACGTTAGTTGAGGCCAAACTATTTGGCGAACATTATTAGTGTTTCCACATATATTTCATGGTGCCATATAAAAACAAGTAAAACATATTCTTTTGTACTATTGAGAGCAAATTTCTTTCAACTTTGATAACCATTGATATGGGTCTTATGTGGCTTCACATATTGAGAAAATTGATTATGACTCCTCGTTGGTTAGAAAAGTTTAAGTTGTAAAGCTGCTGTGCAATCTGAATCACTTGTGGAGTAACTAGAGTGCCTTGTGCTGAGGGTTGAATTCCTGTGTCATTAAGTCGTTTTTTTCACAAACGGCGGTTGCTGCTCAAAGGCCGTTGTACGACAGGTTTTTTAAGTAATTATAATTTTGTGCATAGCTGGCCGTGGTACTTCAGAATTTAAAAAAATCCTGAAGCAAGTATTTGTCTTTTCAACTATTTGTAATACGTTTCTTCAGTGCTGTTGTAACAGGAGGTCTCGTAAAACCATGGTGGTATTTTCTTAAAGACATTCAACATGTCAAGGGGATGAATTTTTTGTGGCCGGTGATAGTCGGCCACGTTCAGTGTCCAATTTTTTTTATATTTAGATTATCTTCTTACCGTACCATCATTTAAGATTTTAAGGTGTTTTTGCATTAGAAAAACAGGGAAATATTATTGGGCCATCTTTATATTAGAAATACAATTATAATTTTTAGTTTGTTGTAGTGAGTGAATGTAACTGCCTTTCTATCCGAGCCTCTGGAGTCTGTTAGGTGATCGTGTTATGGCGACGGCGTCAGCCGGTTGTTCTGTCACCGAAGAAGCCTACCTAAAGATTTTTATTCAAATTTTCATCCTTTGTAAATGTTTTACATTCAAGATTTAATTAATATCCTTATCATTGATGCGTAAATTAATTATTTAAAATGAATGTTTACTAAACTTTCTTTTCCTGTCGTTTCATACAACTTTGGGGTAAGTTAAATCAATCAGTTTTTAATGTTCTATGCCTGTCTGTCGTCCCAGTATTGTTTCATTCTTTCTATCTTCCTTTCTTTTCTTCTTCGAAGCTTTGGATTGTCTCTTTGTGTTCATTCTGAGGCTGTGTCCATAAAAATCAGTTCTTGCTTTCCTGATTATGTCTGAGAGTTTTCGATAGGGTTTCATTTATGATGTGAATTTGTTTGTTGTTGTGGCATATTTCACCAAAGATTTTTCTTAATATCTTGCTTTCTTTGATCTCCAGTCTTTCAACTGGGGCGATAGACACGGTTTTGGCTGCATATAGGGCTTTCGGTTTGATTACTGCATTGTTATGTATTATTTTGGCATTCCATGAGAGGGTTTCTTTGTAATATCTGTTTTTGGTGAATTGGAAGGCCAGTTCAACTTCACACCTTTTATATTCTATTGACTTTTTCGAGGGCATTCCAGCTGATCCATTCTCGAAGATATTTGAAAACTCTGACGCTCTCTATTTTTTGTTCTCCCGTTTTAATACGTTTTTGTCCGTTTATTATGTTTGTTATTTTACTGGTCTTTTCAAAGGAGATTCTGAGCCCTATTATTTCACCTTGTTTTATAGTTCGAAGGTCTGTTCGTTGGCTTCCTCCCACGTCTCGGCTAGTAGGACTATATCACCTACGAAGACTTTGACGCCATTGTTTTTGTTCCCCGTCGGATTCCGCTATGGATCTTTATGTTCCACTCTCTAACTAATTTTTTTAGGGCGCAGTTAAATAGCACTCGGGAGAGACCATCTCACTGCGGCACACCAGTTTTTATCTCAAAAGGGTCGGAGAGTTCTCCCATGTTTTTGACTTTAAAGTACGTGTTGGTAAGGGTTTCTCTGATTGATACCATATGATTTTGCTCCTTATTTTTGGTAGACCATGCCACCGTGGTAACACCGATTCCCGTCAGATCACCGAAGTTAAGCGCTGTCGGGCTGGACTAGCACTTGGATGGGTTACTATCCGATCTGCCGAGCGCTGTTTGCAAGCAGGGTGCACTCAGCCCTTGTGAGGCAAACTAAGGAGCTACTTGATTGAGAAGTAGCGGCTCTGGTTTCGTAAACCGACACACGGCCGGGAGAGCGGTCCGCTGACCATATCCGCTGACCATATCCGCATCCAGTGACGCCCGGGGGCAAAGGAAGACATGACGGCCGGTCGGTGCCGTTGGGCCTTCCAAGGCCTGGTCGGACGGAGAGAGATGAGGTTTAATATTTGTTGTAGGCAGGATCTTCCTTTCCTGCAGTCCGCTTGGTATTCACGAACTGTCTAATTAGTGTTCTGCTCTGTTTACTAGGACTTTAGAGAATATTTGGTATGTTACCTGTTGGAGTGAGATCCCTCTGTAGTTGTTGAGATTAGACAGACATTTTCCTATGGAGTGGACGGATGACAGCCGTCTTCCATTGATTAGGGATTCTTTCATTACTCTATACAGGGTGTTACAAAAAGGTACGGCCAAACTTTCAGGAAACATTCCTCAGACACAAAAAAAGAAAATAGTTTCTGCAGTTGAAAATATTTACACTTTATGCACTTTGACCTATTATGTGAAGATACGCACAAGACTGAAAAATTTCCTGCTGTGGGCGTACGATCTTTAATTTGCAAACTATTTTTATATAACACTGATCTGACTTCTTTGATATGGAACATGGTTTCACTACTGAAACTAATTATGGAATTAAAAAAATGCGCTTCGCTACTTTCATTTCTTGAATGCTCTGAAAATTAGTCTTTTTACCTGTACGGAAGTTACAGTATGTTATGTTCACTAAAAGTAAAGGCTGCAGTGGATTTTTTTAAAAATATATGAACACTATTAACTGCCACTACTAACATGAGCGCATGAAACTAAAAAAAATGAAATTTGATTATTATGTTATTAGCCAGAACAGGTTTTGCACAGCAGTCTTTGATCATACACAAAAATTTTACCACTCATGAATTATTTACGTAACTGATAACATAATAGCAGCTGCCCATGTCCACCTGAAAATGACATAATAAAATCCATAATTTCCCTCTGAAGTCTCCAGGAAGCTGAAAGAGATAATTTTAACGTACCGTTACCTGCCCACTATATTGCTGGAAAACTGCTTTTATTCAATGTAATTTAAATTTGCGGCGGCAGCGGCTCCCGCGATCGCTGCACGGCTCTGCCTCATGAAAAATGCTGACAACTGCTAACAATGTGGAATGAAATCTTGGGTAAGCTAGCAATAAATTATTACTGGTAATAATTTTAACAATTTCTATATTCAAAATATCAACATAAATTGAACGTACACACCTTTTACAAATATCAGCCCCCAATGACGTCTTCCTCGATCAGAGGACAAACGAAGACTACCTAAGCAATCAAGCGAGCGTCACAGGCTCTTACAACTTTTAACGGCTACAAGAAGACAGAGAGAGTAATGTTTTAACCTCCTCTATATGTAGGTAATATAATATGCATCTTTGTTATCTCTTTGAGTTACCATTGCCTGCTTCGATACATACATCCGCCGACCACGGACGTTATTTGTGAAATATAAATACATAAATATTGCACAAACATAAAAATGAAAAATTGTTATTTCCTTTTATACATACTCTCGTACAACCATTCATACAGTAATGAAATAATAATAATACAGATAAATGTTTACTTTTATTATTTTTATATATTCTAACGATTTTGTAAATGTCTTTCCAGGAGACGTCACATGTGCTACAGATCTTCCGCGCTATGCTAATGTTAAAATGCAGTTGTAAAAATATATTTGCGATTACAAGCCTATAATTATTCATCACCTGCAAAACACGTTTTGGATTTTCATAGTGTCTTACATGTATCATGTCCTATCAGTTTATCAGTTATACAACCAGTACTACCAGTTTTCGAAACAAAGGTTATCCTACCAAATTGTAAATTGTGCCGCCAATTTTACCAATTTCCGGAAATGATTTCTAATAAATCTGCCAATTGTACAACCAATAGTACAAGTTTCTACCAATTACAAAAAACGTGATACAGCTGACTCTTACAAGACAGTGCTGCTACAATGACGACTGCTAGGTCTTTATAAACAACAAGTGTGTCTGCTGTTATTGGTTGATAGGGTTGCAAATCAAAAAATGAGAAACCGATTTTATAGCACATCTCGTTACTTTACGAGGGGCGTTCGTTAATTAATGCTACACATTATTTTCTCGGCCAATTTCGATTGAAAAAATTCGGCGTTTGTTGTGAGACGTCGTGGGATATTCCTGCGTCAGGCCCTATAGTTTCATGAGGTTCCGACGGGTGGTGGTGCAATACGTAGCCTTCAAAATGGTGTCTGTAACTGAGATACGTTCCTAGAGGAGACCAGTCTTTGAGTTAGGCACTTACAGAACGTCTGCGGAGAGCTGGCAGTGTACAAAAGCACAGTGAGTCGTTGGGTGAGGCATCTGTCGTCATCGAAGCAAGGTTGCGCAAACCAGAATGATCTGCCAAGTGCTGGTCGGCCACACACTGCTGTGACTCCTTCAGTGTTGGAACATGAGGACACTTTCATTCGAGGTGATCGATCACAGTCAAACAGGACGGACACGTTCGTCCACCAGTTGGGGTGCTCGAAGGTGTGTGACTGCTGGGTTCCTCACCGCCTAACAGAAGACCATAAGGCTTCGCGGGTTAGACGCGTGGTTTGAGGTGTCTTGCCACGGTTCGCGCGGCTCACCCCGTCGGCGGTTCGAGTCCTCCCTCGGACATGGGTGTTTGTGTTGTCCTTAGCGTAAGTAAGTTTAAGTTAGATTCAGTAGTGTGTAAGCCGAGGGACCGATGACCTCAGTAGTTTGGTCCCATACGAACTCACCACAAATTTGAAAACGTCAAAAAGAGGACCATAAAGAGTAACAAAGTACCACAAACAGAACTACTTCCGCGCTACGATGTCTACCAGTAGAGTGGTACCATGCGGGCACACAGGCACTCTGAGTAAGGTGGCCAACGTCAGTCTCGTAGAACGCAGATGATCCTGAAAAATAGAGTTTTGTAGTCTATGGGGCACAGGAATCCTGAATAAGACAAACATACTTTTAGAAAAAACGTGTTGCATTAGTTATTGAGCGCCCTTCATACATCTCACAATTACAGTAATAGCCACTCGTTTTCATACTGCACTCCTGGAAATGGAAAAAAGAACACATTGACACCGGTGTATCAGACCCACCATACTTGCTCCGGACACTGCGAGAGGGC
Organism: Schistocerca nitens; assembly: GCF_023898315.1. Lineage (NCBI taxonomy): Eukaryota > Metazoa > Arthropoda > Insecta > Orthoptera > Acrididae > Schistocerca > Schistocerca nitens. The sequence goes on from NC_064622.1 coordinate 204,167,987, forward strand.
TGTACAAGCAATGATCACACGCACGGCACAGCGGACACACCAGGAACCGCGGTGTTGGCCGTCGAATGGCGCTAGCTGCGCAGCATTTGTGCACCGCCGCCGTCACTGTCAGCCAGTTTGCCGTGGCATACGGAGCTCCATCGCAGTCTTTAACACTGGTAGCATGCCGCGACAGCGTGGACGTGAACCGTATGTGCAGTTGACGGACTTTGAGCGAGGGCGTATAGTGGGCATGCGGGAGGCCGGGTGGACGTACCGCCGAATTGCTCAACACGTGGGGCGTGAGGTCTCCACAGTACATCGATGTTGTCGCCAGTGGTCGGCGGAAGGTGCACGTGCCCGTCGACCTGGGACCGGACCGCAGCGACGCACGGATGCACGCCAAGACCGTAGGATCCTACGCAGTGCCGTAGGGGACCGCACCGCCACTTCCCAGCAAATTAGGGACACTGTGGCTCCTGGGGTATCGGCGAGGACCATTCGCAACCGTCTCCATGAAGCTGGGCTACGGTCCCGCACACCGTTAGGCCGTCTTCCGCTCACGCCCCAACATCGTGCAGCCCGCCTCCAGTGGTGTCGCGACAGGCGTGAATGGAGGGACGAATGGAGACGTGTCGTCTTCAGCGATGAGAGTCGCTTCTGCCTTGGTGCCAGTGATGGTCGTATGCGTGTTTGGCGCCGTGCAGGTGAGCGCCACAATCAGGACTGCATACGACCGAGGCACACAGTGCCAACACCCGGCATCATGGTGTGGGGAGCGATCTCCTACACTGGCCGTACACCACTGGTGATCGTCGAGGGGACACTGAATAGTGCACGGTACATCCAAACCGTCATCGAACCCATCGTTCTACCATTCCTAGACCGGCAAGGGAACTTGCTGTTCCAACAGGACAATGCACGTCCGCATGTATCCCGTGCCACCCAACGTGCTCTAGAAGGTGTAAGTCAACTACCCTGGCCAGCAAGATCTCCGGATCTGTCCCCCATTGAGCATGTTTGGGACTGGATGAAGCGTCGTCTCACGCGGTCTGCACGTCCAGCACGAACGCTGGTCCAACTGAGGCGCCAGGTGGAAATGGCATGGCAAGCCGTCCCACAGGACTACATCCAGCATCTCTACGATTGTCTCTATGGGAGAATAGCAGCCTGCATTGCTGCGAAAGGTGGATATACACTGTACTAGTGCCGACATTGTGCATGCTCTGTTGCCTGTGTCTATGTGCCTGTGGTTCTGTCAGTGTGATCATGTGATGTATCTGACCCCAGGAATGTGTCAATAAAGTTTCCCCTTCCTGGGACAATGAATTCACGGTGTTCTTATTTCAATTTCCAGGAGTGTATGTTACTCCTGATTGCCTGGCAATCTAAATAAACTGTCATGTCCTGATTTTAAGGGCTGCTGCCATGGATCAGGTGATAGTAGGTCGCGGGATGCTCCGTATCCTCGTTCTGCAGTTGCCCCAGCATTAGCTTAAGGGCTGTTTGAGCTGTGGACGGCAGTAGCTGCTGTTGTACCACTGCACACTCAAACGACACCAACTCAGAAAGACATGATGTGGACAGTGACTGCTGTTACGTTAATATTCACTGCCATTTCACGGAATAAGCTAAGACGTTTTAAATATGTACTCACTACACTGGAGATTTACGCACTAAGTTCCACGAAACTACTGTATAAATCTAAATTAACGGATTCGAGAAGTTCTCTGTGATTTTTAGACTCCGTGAAGCAGTCGCAGGTACTGATCATAATAGAGAAAGAAAAAAAATATATTTCTCGTCAGCCCATCCAGGAATATTCCATGTCATTTTAGAACACAGGAAGATGCAAGTACTGATACAAGCAGGTCAAGAACGTAATTTCATTGCCTTCTTACGTAGGTGTTTAGAAACTAGCACCTTCCCGGGAATTAGGACTGCTATTTGTCAAATTCTTGTCGGGTTTCCAGCTGGATCAAACTGTTATCTGAATACAGTATTTCAGCGGTTCACCTGGCCGCCATCATCAGGTGAGGAAAGCTACGCTGCTCTCGGCAATAACTGATTCCTCTCGCAAGTGGAAACTGACTCATACCGACAGGGATTTACATGCTACCAGTTGCCATCCACCTTTCCAACCTACGGGAGTCTTTCGAACATCGGTTAAACGAGCATATGCTATCTCTGATGCTGACAATTTACCACAGGAGCTGCAACATCTTAAGGACGTGTTCAATAATAACGGCTATACAGACCGACAAACTCAACATGCTTTTGAGTTTGGACCTCTACCATAACCTTCTGAAGACACCCTTAGGTCTGTCGTTTTTCTTCCGTTTGCTGGGAATGTGTCCGCCAAGATAGGTAGACTTTTGAAGAAATATGAGATCAGATGTATTTTCGTCATCCAGCTAAGTCATTGGCTCTGTTAAAAATGTTTTAGGTTTGAGGAAGTCTGGCGTTTACAAAATACCGTGTGAATGGGGGAAAATTTACATTGGCCAAACTATTCGTAGCATAAGCGACAGGTGTATTGAACATGATCGCCATACGCGATTGTTACAGCCAGATAAATCTGCGGCGGGTGAGCATTGCCTTACAGAGGGACACAGGATGCTATACAATGAGACGCAAGTAACTGAAAATGCTTCACGGTACTGGGATTGTGTTTCAAAAGAATCTGTTGAAATCAGACTAGCAGGTAATATCATTAATCGTGATAATGGATACCCGCTAAGTAAAACTTGGAATCCTTTTTTATTAGATATGAAGAAACAACGGCATCTGAATCGGCCGGCTATGCATAATCATTTGTAACGATATATCCTTTTCAACAGTATTCACCACCAAAGGCGCTGCAACTCTTTTGGCGCCAGGGGGCAGCAGGAATGATTGAGTGAGTGACCACTGTATCTAGCGCATGCGCTGTTGTACTTCCGATGCATATAAAGATGCGGTCATTAGCTAGTTGGATTTGGCAGTGACAATCTCTCTGTCCTTCTCACCGTTTTAGTCGGTCGTCGCCCCCTTCCCGCTCCTCGCATTGACCATCCCCCGAAATAGGTCCACGATTATTCCCATGTCGACTGGACTGCCTACCGGGATACCCTCTCTACCCAGGTCGATAGCTACCCCCTCGCCTATCACCACCCTGATGATGTTACGCATGCCACCTCCTTTCTCCAGCAGACCGTGGAGGCCCACTCCCCTACCGTCGCCATCCACCCGCACCATCCCACTTTACCCCCACAGGCCGTCTCTACCGTGCCTTCCTTCACACGCGTGACTGGGACACATTACGACGCCACCGGCAACTACAAGGCCACATCCGAAACTTCCTCGCGGCTTAGAATCGCGGGGACTGGCGACAGACATTCACCCGTCTTAATGCTACCCTACCTATCAACTCCTCTAAGTACTGGTCAGCCTTCCGCCGCCTTACAGGATCTAACTCCCATGCCCCTTTGTACTACTCTCTCCTTCATGATGACCACCCCTTTCCTGATAACCTCAGTAAGGCGAATCACTTTCCTTCTTACCTCTCCGATATCTTTACTCTCCCTGATGATCCCCATTTCGTTTACTCCGTCTTCCCTGATGTCCGCGATCGAACTGACACCTCTCCACTCGCTCCTGGCTTCCAGTACTTGTACAACATTACACACAACGAGCTCAATGCTCCCATCACTACTCAGGACATCTTCATTACACTCCACACGAAACGCAACACTGTTCTCAGTCACGACCGTGTTACCTATGGTCACCTCCGTCAAGCTCCCGCCTCCTTCCTCTCCACCATGGTCAGGCTACATAATGTGGTCTTGTCCACTGGCTTCTACCCCGACCTGTGGAAAACCTCCCAGATCTTGATGTTCCTCAAACCTGATAAACCGCCATCCGCTATCTCCTCCTACCGTCCCATCAGTCTTATCTCGGTCTTCAGCAAAGTCCTGGAATGCATTCTCACCCGACGCATCCACCAGCATCTCCGCTAGCACCGCCTCCTTCCCACTATCCACTGTGGCTTTCGACCGTCCTTCTCTGCCGATAACGTTCTCCTTCAGCTCACTCATCTCCTGTGTGAACGACTCAACTCCTGTTGCTCCGCCATCTTCCTTTCCCTCGACCTTGAACGTACTTACGACTGTGTATGGCATTCCGGTCTCCTCTTCAAGCTCCAAACCTTCGCCCTTCCTATTAACTACATCCGTCTGATCGGGTCCTTTCTTTCCCACCGTCCTTCCTATGTCAACATCCATAACACAGATTCCTACACTTTCTACTCCTCCGCCGATGTGCCCCAAGGTACCGTCCTCTCCCCTCGTCTCTACCTTCTATAACGGCAGATATGCCGCCGTCTTCACCCCCTGCCCACCTTCTCCAGTAAGCCGATGACACCGCCTTACTTGCCGTCGCTCCCACACTGCAACGCTCACACCACCTTCTGCAATCCCATCTTGACCGGTTCACCACTTGGTGTAACGAGTGGTTGCTTAAGGTTAATCCTTCAAAGACCCAGGCTATCATTGTAGGCAAAACCACCCCTTCCTTCCGTCTCCTCGATTTCTGTATCACGATCTACAGCCGTCCTATCAACGTCACCCCCAACCTGAAGTAGCTTGGCGTCACACTCGACCGTCGACTCTCCTGGACCCCCCAACTCCATACAATCCAAGCCAAGGCACACTCCCGACTCTGCCTTCTCAAGCTGCTTTCTGACCGCACATGGGGTCTGGAACCCTCCACCGTCCTCCACACCTATAAATCCCTCATATGCCCTATCCTCTGCTATGCCCATCCCGCCTGGATCTCCGCCCCTCCTACATTTTACAAATCACTTCAAATCCTGGAACATCATGCGCTCCACTTCACCTATCACATCTGCCTCCCAACCCCCATGCGGATCCTGTATGCTCTAATTCCGTTCCCATGCCTCTTCCTTTTCCTTGAATCGATACGGATCCTCTACACATCACGCAAACTTGATCCCCCTCACCCCCTTATCTCTCCCATCCTTTCCCACCCCCATCCACTGCCGCACCTGTATTCCCACATCCCACCTGCTATCCATCTCTCCACCCTCCATACCCTTGCCCAAGGTGGCTTCCGCCAACTGCCCCTCCCTGATGATGCCCTCATCCCCTGCATCTACCCCTCCTACCAACTTTGATGCTCCCTCCCCCTGTGTTTTTCCCAAGAGCACCCTATCTCCCTTCTCTCCCTCCTCCCTTCCTCCCTCCCTTCTCTGCCCCTGGCCTTCCCCTACCCCCCCTACCATTCTTCCCTCCCCCACCTCTCTCCGCTGCCACTGGCATCTACACCCTCCCTCTCTCCCTCCTACCCCCACCTTTTCCTCTTTGGCAGGTTCCTGGATTTGTACATGCACTGTGACTATTCGTGCACCGGAGATCGTTACCAACGGTTTTTGTTTGCCTTCGTGTTAGTGCTTCATCGTTTGTGCTCCATCATTCACATATGTCATATCTGTCGTCTATGTTAGTGTGCGACTGCTGAATGTTTTTTATTTCACTGCGCCTGTGAACTGCTCCATGTATTTTACATTGTCCTTCTACTGTTTTTTATCCACCGCTTTCTTTTGTTTATATATGTCACTTTATGTACTAATTGTATTATCTGTGGCCGAAGAGCGACGTAGTTTTGCCACCATTTTTACCAATTTCTGTATTTGGCGCTACTCGATGAACATTTTGCACACACTCTCGAACTATCTTTACGCAGCGTATGTACAACGTGTGTGTCGTGTATGTGTGGTGCACGCAGACCACATGTAGGATGCATATGCGATGCATTTGTGACGTAATTGTAATTTAGTTGTAGAGTAACTGTAGTGTAATTGCAGGGTATGCGGAGTATATATGGCGCTGCGGCGCCAGTATACTTATACAGCCAATAATACTGATTTCCAAATTGGCGTCCCACCATTTATTTTATTGTATAGCCAATACTACCTATTTCCGGATTTGGTGACACTCGAGTAACAGTTGGTACACTTCAATTGCTATGACTTACCTTACCTCTCGACTTGTTTTTCTCTGCTTTACCTGCACCGTCTGATCTCTTCACTACCTAGTAGCGACGTCGAATGGAGAGCAACAGGGTGGGAGTAATGAATAATGCAGGTACTTTTGAGGTCTAAATTATTGTTAACGCGACATTACGCAGTGTGTTTCGCATGTGAGACGCCCACATTACACCGACGTGAAGTCTGTGTGACACGTGTAAAACATGTGTGACGCCGTCACATCTTTTGGATACTTTTCGACAAAAAAGTTAATTTCTTATAACAAATACCCGAGGACTGCGCTAGAATGGAGAGCATATCTACATCAACATATAAAACTACATACACACTCTGCAGGCTACCAAATGCTGCGTCGCGGAGAATACCTCGTACCAGAACAAGTCATTTCCTTTCCTGTTGCACTGGCAAACAGAGTGAAGGAAAACGACTGTCTGTATACCTCCATGCGAGCATTTCTTTCTCTTACCTTATGGTTGTGGTCTACAGTAGAAACGTACTGTACGTGGCGATAGTAGAATCTTTAAGCAGCTTTAAATGCCGGTTTTCTAAATTTTCTCAGTAGGGTTCCTCGAAACGAACATCGCCTTCCCTCCATGGATTCCCATTAGAGTTCGCAAACGTATTGCTCGAATGTGGTGAGAGGTCCTTTGTCCTACAAGCAGGGCCAGGACAATACAACACTCTCGGAGTCGAATTGAAATTGGTCGAAAATTGGGAGGCCGCACTTGCATGGCAGCGTTATGCACTTCCAAATGTCATACACATTGACACTAAATACGCGTGACGTCACATGCGTAGACTTCGTCCGCACACAGCTTCTCTACAATACAGCGGCGGTGGCGCCGCAGGTGAATTAATTCCGTGACGATCAGGGAGGGGAGTTGGCGTTTCGGAGGCAGGGGGAGGGGGGGGGGCGGAGAAATTGGCCTTCACAGGGCAGTAACTTGATTCCAGCACAGAATTCCAGGATCAACGATATCATGACTTTGGTGCAATGGTCCTAGCACGTTGATACCAGAATTTCGAGAACGATGACATCATGGGCCTGATGCTATAACAAGCACAACTAAAACGTTTAGTCTGAAGTGATTCAGAGTAATTTAGATTTGAATACTGGCTGCTAAGACGGACGAAAGAATTCTCATCGCATGTTAAGCCGTGCCTTGTAGGCTCGGTTTCTGCAGGACAAATGTGATTGCCATTTCTGACATATTAATCTAAGACCTGGTGTGGTGAAGAAGGTGAGATCCACTGACGACGTTCCCGCAAACATATGTCTCGGAGTATTGTACTGAAACCACGTAGACTTATCTGTCTAGGTGTGGAAATCTTACGGAAGACGACAGCGAGAGTGCTGCGTATCTGTGTGTCGCTGCACCTGACAGAATGCAGTGTAAGTTAATGGAACACTTTTTCATGAAACAGTTAAAAGTGTGAGTGTGCGTAGGCACGGGACACATGACCGAAATCACTGAAAAACGTAAGTACACGAAGTAATACATCCATGATTACAGAAAGTACGTAAACGTGATATATATACACAGAGACTGCAGCATACGTTTCCCTACATGGGTGATTACAATGGACTACGTTTAACATTTTATACATCCCGTACTTACGCTGTCACGCAAAGGGAACATGAAGAATGGTTGTAACTTTGTAGAACCCACAGATTTCTGAATCAGAATCGGGTACTAGCTACCACGTGCTATGCTGAATGAATTTCCCTTACTTCACGTCTATGATCAGAAATTTTTTGTCATCAGGCTACCGGTTTCGGTCTATAATGACCATCTCCAGATCTCTTTTATAAAAGCATGCTATGCTGAAATCATATGGCTATGAAAGCATCATGTTCCCCACAGCAATTTCAGTGAAAAATGAAATAAACTCGATTTTGCGTAGTTTTAAGATGCATGCAAGTACCAGGAACGTAGGCAAAAGCCGAATGCACTCAAGCTGCGATCTCACCGAATTCTTAGTAGCATCAGGTTAAATGCGCCCATTTTGAAACACACAAGACAAGCGTCCAAATCACATAATTTCGACGAGAAGGCAGGAACTAAAGTAAGAGCTTTCCTTAATCCCAGGGGGTTCCACAGAAAAAGAATTTTGGTGGCTCACACCCTGATTCACTGCCACAGGTCAAATCTGCACATATCGTGTAACACCAATAATGAATAGATTTATGTGCATTCCGTACACGTTCTCTGCTGATACTGTACAGTAGTGTATCTGCTTAGTCAAAGTCCTTGGTTGTGTCAATATGTAATAATTATGTTAATTACCTCTGTGAATGCAATAATTTGTAAAAACTGTGTATATTTTACTGTTCCATAAGCAGGGATGCTAAGTATAAAACCCGTAGTAAAACCCGGGTGCTACGGAAGTAGTTTGGCTGGACTGCAAAAGGTGGACTTCACTCGGAAGGCGTTGTATTCCCTTGTGGCGAGTGGCGTATTAAAGTGGTGACTGCGATACTGAATGGTGAGCGGCAGCCTTGGCCAGCTGTTGCGGTTAATTTGGATTATAACTTGAGGCAAGAAGAGCCTAGAACGGAACGTAAAGTGGGCTGTCGACCATGGTTTCATTATTGGCAGTGTTTGATTAAATTTCCGGCGCCAAGAAGAGTTATATCAGAGCGTAGCTAACATCACGAAGCATGGTTGCTTTACTGCCAATTTTAAAGCCGCTGTAATCTGCCACAAGCGCTACCACCTTTGGCAGAATTGTTATCTAAATATGAACATCCAATGGACCAGGTATTACGTACTGAATACTAACTCTTTATGGAACTTATCAATTACGTGTGTACATCCATGATTATCACAAGTCACATTCCTAGACAAGGTCCTTTCCGAGTGAATTAATTCCGAGTGTCCTGGTTCTATTAAACTGGCAATTTTGGCAGTAAAACCTTTTTGCTGTTTTTATTAACTTTCTTAAGTATGAAGTTTATTTACTTTTCTGTACTGAAGTAATTGATTTACTCCAGCAAATTTTCATCTTAAAGTTTCCTTAAGAGTATTCATGAAAAAGCTTCTCATTAAATAAGGAGCTGCCATTAAAATAATCAATGACAAAAATGTGAAGTACTCATAGCTTTCTGTAAGTGAAAGTTATAAAAAGGCAGCGGTATGATTGGACTCTGAACAGGTTTGCAAACCTGTAATTGTTTGTTTCTTGGTATATGTTGTTTTAAAGTGGTTTTTTATGTTGTACAGTCATTTGGAAAGCCAGTTTAACTTTGAGTCCAATGAGAGACTAGTTGCTAGATCCCTTGTTAACTGTTGAACAAATTTTGCATTATTCACTGTACTTAAAATTGTTACTAAAGGTATTTGCTATTTTCTTAATTTTGTCTGTTACTGTATACAATTGATGACGGTTCTTCTAGGCATGCCAGTTTAAGGGCCCTTTAAGCTACTTAACTTACATGATAAATGAAAGTAAAGGCTCTTTCTGAGCAAGTGCATTAACCAGTATAATATTTATTCTGCACCAAAACTTTTCTTATAAATAATATCAAAATTGTCCATTTGTATAATTTCAAGTGCAAATTTTGAAGCCCGTAGTAATTAGTACTGTTTCAAATCATGATATCTTTTGTGATACTTAATTAAAGTAATAATAGCTCACGCTACTGTTAGTCACACTTTGTTACGATATTTATATGCTCTGGTGCATTTTTCGTCATACTGCGTAGTCGTTTTTGAAAATGGGAAGTGTTATCATGAGACATGTGTACTGATGCATTTATTGGTCATTCTATGTTGCGTATAATGGTTATCTGTTTGCTAAGGGCAAGTTTCTGTATAATATTGAGAGTATCTGTGCTAGAAGAGATTAGTTGGGGTATCAAGTGAGGTTAGTTTTCTTAGGTGAAGTTTATCGCTTTGCCATAAAACTTGATACCACACTGTCTAATTACGCTGGCGACCGCATATATATATGTATATAAATATCGTATTAGGAGAACGCATGTTCAGAACCCATTTGCTTTACTGTTGTTACTAAAACTCTTACTTCGTGATTACGAAATTATAGCCAGATTTCTTGTCATTAGATACAGTCACGGTCAGGCTAAGCACTTCACAGAATGTTAACATTATCGACGATTGCCAATTTCGTAAGGGCCGGTAGTGTTACAACTGCCAAGATGTACATGGTGATGGCTTCCGAAAATACATTCTGCCAGCAGACTCTCAGGGATACGTGTTATAAGAAGCAGCAGTCCCGCGAAAGCGGATATGTTTCAAGATAACATTAAGGAAGAAATGAAGAAGTAATAGAAAAATTGTTAGAGGAAAAACGTGTGTGGAAGAACCTTTCTATAAGAAGTGACAAGCTAGTAAATCATTTGCTACTGCACTCAAGAAAGTAGAGTAGTACGCCTGTAACGAGTCCAGTGTACTTTACGGACGTAAATACACATTGTCTACATACTGTATCCAAGTACGAGAAATTGTCAGTTGCATTCTTGACGTAGAGGTACGACAAATATATATCTAAGATAGCGGAATACATGATGCCACAGTAGCAGACACTGTAGATGTAAAACATTGACACTTGGATAGAATATTATTCTTTAGTTAACATGTGTTTTGTGGAAGAAAAATACAGATAACTTAGATCAAGAAATATTTAATTTATAGCTCCATTATGCCTTGCTCCTAGTCTTTCACAATGATTAAACTATGGTCATTGACAAATGCAACTTAAACTGTAAATTATATCCACAGTAATTGCTTGATGTAATTTTTGCTCTATAATTTTTGTACGTAGTTACATATTTTTGATAAATAATAAAAATATGTAAATACTGTAAGTTACACCAATATTGTCAATATCGTTATGTTTCTTACGAAAAAGGCGATTATGAGTAGCACTGACGCATTCCAAGTAGTGCTATACATATCTACACGCAAGCTGTAGGCTGACATATCAGTAACAGTGTCTGCAGTACTTGTAATTCAGGGCCAGTGTGTGAACCTTGTTTCCGGAAGACAGTACGGTATTCAGCTGTTTAGTTATCATATTGTTCTAACTGATCAGTGACTCTTTTGTAGTAAGTTCTATTATACCATGAAGCTTTATTCAGTAAGTCGTGTAGCTACATCAGCTATTTACAGTATACAGTACTAGAGCAATACCTACAGAGCGGGCAGGCAGTGACTAGAAAATGTATTGCACAGTGCCGGGTATCCAGGGTGTATCAGTTCTGTAGAGATGAAAAGATTAACAGAATGTAGAAAAATACTGAAGTCAACGTCAAATAAGTCGTATGAATACTTCATACAATGTATCACGGGGAAACATAACCCGTCATATTATCCTGGATGGAGAATCGACACCAACGGAAAAAAGATTTCGGTCTGTTCCATGGAACTACCTTTTAACATAGAAGATAGTGAAGATGTACACTTTACGAAAGTATCTTGTTCTTTCTTTTGCACTTTCCATTCGTCGCTTCAAGAAGTAGAGCGGACTACTCTAGTTCCTCTCCATTATTTGGTCGCGATGTTTTTCAGCCAGCTATCAGGTTAGCTGGCGGTGGTGCATAAGGTTGCAATTAGGAATACATGGGAGGGGCTTTCCATTCCCGGCAGTTACCTGTCAATAAAGGGAAACCTCTCACAAACCTTGTAACCTCCCCACAGAAATTTTGAAAAGACAATACTTAATGGAAATGGAGCCAAGTGTAACCTTCCCGCAAAAATATTAATGACAATGACAATTAAACAAAAATTAGCAATCTGACGCAAGTATAAGTTCGCATAAAATAATGAAACATGATCCCATGACAATGGAACTACAGTGACAATCAAAACTCAGCTTAACCGAAATGTCGGTCTTTGGCCCTGTGCAAAAATCAGAATTAATTTCTTACCTTAATATAACTGCATGTCAAAATTCTGCTCTTATTCTGCGGCACAGCTTGCAGCAGATGTATCCCAATAACTAAATTTTTTGAAGTTAATTGAATTTTTTTGTTTAAAGGAAATGGAAGGAAATCGAATGATTCTTTGTTAAAAAATTGCTTTTAAATCAAAATTATTATTGGGGCGATTCTTTAAAGTTCATTACATTTAATTTACATTACTAGCTGAGCGCGATGCTGCTTAATAATATACCTTGTCCTGAATCTCGACCATTGCGGTGCCGACGCCCGCCGACTGCTCTGCGCTACCACTACTGACAGACTCCCGCTCGCTACCTCACTCGGCTACTACTTCCAACAGACTACTGTACTGCACTGCGCTTCGAGCGCAACTGCTCTGGTCAGAGATTCTACAATGCCTCATCATCGCTGCCAACGAGTACATACGCCTTTCATAACCCTCCACTGGGGGGCAAAAAATTTGGCAGTGATGGTGAGTCATTTGGACTTGCCATCGTAACAAATTTTTCTTTTAATTAATTAACATTTACAAAATATTTGGATGTAATACATGAATTAAATGTTGTGCGCATGCACCGATTACAAAACATTACAGACAAGACAAAATATAAGTACAATGAGTAGAGAGCGTATCAGCAAATCAGAAAAATGTATATACAAATTATTTGACAAATAACAAAGTGCACACGCACTGTAAGATTCTATAGCATTTTTTTTTTTTGAACAAAATCATGTTGACAAGGGACATGAGTGCACATGCACTGCAGTGGAGAACATATCAGCAAAAGACGAAATGTATATACAATGAGTAACAAATGACATAAATCATAAAAAGTATACAGAATGAACACAAATCATATCGAAAATTGAGAAGAGTGCACAGGCACTGGAGTTCAGTTGAAAACATATTCACATAAGTGCACATGCACCGAAAACTTTTGAACATTTTTATAACAAATAAACGCAAGGGTAGAAAAATCATCAAATCACAAAAAGTATATACAATATAGATGACAAGAGTGCACACATACTGCACTTCAGAACAAATCAAAAAATGTCTTTAGTATTTTCACAATAAATAAACATAATAGCAAAATATCATGTCGACAGGTGACATAAGTGTACTCGCACTGGAGTTCAACAAATCGAGAAAAAATGTATAGGCCATGAACGTAAATGGTGTTAGTTAAAAATGATTTTCACTATTAGGATAGGAAAGGAAAGGATTGCATCATGGTTGTAGCACTTTAGTTTGCACACAGCTGCACTGAAAGTCCATATCTTTCCACAGAATCACAACACTAAGTGATACAATCTGCAGTTCCGTTCCCAGAAGTATTTATCAGCGTATTAAGACACTGAAACGTCGTAGTAATATTCCATGCTATCATTTGGCAGTATACCAGGTACACCAAACAGTGGGACCATAATAACGTCTTCATCGCTTACGGTGGTGGACAGCATGTCGTGTCAACACCACGCTCTTAAGAGGCGGCACACCAACGTAGAATTAGTGCAAAAACCAAATATAGTGCTCCATGATAATGAGGATGGACAAGACAAATGGATGTTACAATAATTTCAGGTAGTTAGGTCAGAAGGTGAAGGACATTAACTAACACACAAGTCTTGATTAGTGATTACGTAAGTAGTTTGCGGCATCCATACTCTACTTATTGAACATTTCTGTACCAAGTATTTTAGTATTACAGAATAATGTTCATAAAATTAAATTTGCCATAATGGGTAGTCGTATTACAATAAACAGCGGCAATCTTTGTTCAGTTACACAATTACAATCATAGCATTAATAATCATGGGCATAATAAGTAGTCTCATTACAATAGACAGTGGCAATTTTTAGCCAGTTACACAATTATCATAGCATTAATAATCATGGGCATAATAAGTAGTCTCATTACAACAGACAGTGGCAATTACTAGCCAGTTATAAAATTACAATCATAGCATTAATAATCATGGGCATAATAAGTAGTCTCATTACAATAGACAGTGGTAATTCTTAGCCAGTTACACAATTACAATCATAGCATTAATAATCATGGGCATAATAAGTAGTCTCATTACAATAGACAGTGGCAATTACTAGCCAGTTATAAAATTACAATCATAGCATTAATAATCATGGGCATAATAAGTAGTCTCATTACAATAAACAGTGGCAGTTATTAACCGGTTACAAAGTATTATTATTCAGATAATTAAGAAGTCATTATTAAAGTGACATACTATTCAGAGCTGATCAGTATTATTCAGAATTGTCATAAACTAGTGACATTATATGAGACTGGTAATACATTTTGTTTTTGTGCTAGCAAATGCATTGCTTTGGGTAATTATAAGGGAAAGCAAGAAGAAATAAGAGAAAAAATTGCTTCTGGGTTGTTTCTATAAATGAAAAATGTGTAACGTCATTCGTCATGAGTCAGCTGTAGCAAGGTTATCACTTTATAAATGATAGACACAAATGGGTAAAAAAAAAAGTAAGTACTAGAACAGGTATAATAGGTAACAAGTTTAGTAAGTATCATAAAAAGCTTCTCCTGAAAAAAAATACAAAATGAATTATTGAGCTGAAAGAAGAAACGCAGACTATACTGAAAAGTAGTGAACTTCGAATTAACAGGTAGTGAAATGTGTATAAAAAATGTGTTCCATAGCTGTCCTTTCCAAAACTTTCAGTCATCCTACTATGCAATATAACACCTGCTGTCAAAGCAAACTGCAACAAATACTTAAATAACTACATAGCATAAATTCATAACTTCAACATTATCCTCATCTGTAAAGAAAAAACTTCATTATCCATAGTATCATAACTTCATTATCATCATCACCTGTAAAGAAAGAACTTCATTATTAATAGTACCATATTCTTCATCATTATTCTTCATCAGCATTAACTATCATCTGCAAAAATCACTTCATTATTCATTATACAACTATTCCTTATCTCTAGCATATCTCACCACTTAAAACTAAAATGTGTAGTTCTGTCTGACAGCTTGCATCAATCGCCTTGTATTCTGAAAGAAAAAATTAGTTAAGACTGCTATTCTGCGATGTGTATAGTATATTCTTGTTAATGCTTGTTAATTCTGATCCATTTACTCGTCCTCATAAGGTTTTGTATCTTCTGTCATCTATTCCGTAGGTGAAATTCCCATTTCTGTTTAATTTATTTCCTTTACGCATCATTTCTTTATGAAATTGATGAACAAAGATTAATGTCTTGCATTTAAACCATATACCCATTAGATAATGGCTGGTTAATGGTGACACAATTAAGCATACAGCATAACATGACAGAAAAACGTAATATGTCAAAAGCATAGACAGTGTTCAAAGGCAAAAAGTGTACAGAGAATATCATAATGCAGCAGCAAAAAAAGAAAAATGTAAAACAGTCACGATGTTGAGATATCATAGGGCAAAATGTCAAAGTCAACTGGTGTGTGTTATACCTTAACTCGTTCACAGTGCATACAAACAAAACTTGAAAACAATCGTACACACAAAAAAATGAAAAATGTCCACAGTCTGATGTGTAACGACAAGAAAAGCGACCTGTTAACCTTACCTTGCCGGGCACTTGCCAAGAAAAAATACGATAATCATCATCAGTAATTAGTCATATAATTATAACTGCATAAGTGGTCATAAAAAAGTGTAAGTTCATCTGGAAAATATGCACGGTCTGATGTGTAACGACAAGAAGAGCGACCTGCTAACCTTACCTTGCCGGGCACTTGCCAAGAAAAAATACGATAATCATCAATAATTGTTCACATAAATATCTGGAAAATGTATTACAGTGTGATAAATCATAAAGTATGTTCATTCAATAAACGGTTTAACATTGGAGATATGGTGATTGCCTTTCGATTTTCTGGTTCTCAAAGTTTCGACGTGTACAACATTGGGGTGAGGAATACTGCGAATCCGATATGGACCTGCGTACAGAAGTTCAAATTTACTGCACTTACCTTTTAATTTGCTGGATAAATAGTGTGTACGTACTAATATCTTCTGTCCAACGTGAAAGTCTCGGCGTCTACAAACCTGTTTTTGCTGTCTTCTCCGGCGCTCTGCGGCACGTTTGATGTTGTTCAGCGCAATGTCAATTATTTCGTGGTGTCGTAATCGACGAGATGTAGGAAATGTTACTAATTCTTTGATTTTGTTTGGTGGTTCAACGTTTTTCAGTATTACAGACGGAGATATCATAGTGGATTCATTTGGAATGGAATTAATTACATCTTGGAATGAGTGTATGTGTGTGTCCCAATTAACATGTCTTTTGTGGCAGTATATTCTACACAGTTTACCAATTTCTTTCATTATTCGTTCACAAGGGTTCGAAGAAGCGTGGTACTTGGATATATAAATCGGAGAATTGTTTCTAGCTCGTAACATGCGTGTCCATATTGCAGAACGAAATTGCGATCCATTATCTGAAATTACTTTCATCACATGCCCTACATGAAATAGAAAATGTTTTACAAATGCTTTCGAAACAGTTTTAGCAGTAGCTTTGCGTAACGGAGTGAAAGTAACAAATTTTGAAGTGAGTTCAACAGCGACAAAGATGTAGCAAAAACCTCTGTTAGTTCTCGGAATTGGACCAAAAATATCTACTGCGGCCATATGTCTTAATTTAACAGGTACAATGGGATATAATGGAGGAATGTGTGAAGTTGTGTCTGACT
Source organism: Schistocerca nitens (assembly GCF_023898315.1). Taxonomy (NCBI): domain Eukaryota; kingdom Metazoa; phylum Arthropoda; class Insecta; order Orthoptera; family Acrididae; genus Schistocerca; species Schistocerca nitens. Next base: position 204,184,644 of record NC_064622.1, read on the forward strand.
TAGCTTTCTGGCAAATTTTACATGACGCTAAAACTCGTCGTATACGTTTTTCCATGTTTGTAAAATAACAGTTCTGTCTCAGTACAAGAAAACATTTTCTGGCTCCGTAATGTGCGTAGCTTAAATGCGTGTACCAAATTAATTTATTAACCAGTTCGTCAGGAATGCATAATAACCAATTGTTGCTGTCAGGATGAGAGCGGCGAAACAGAATGTCATTGCGTACAGTGTAGTGGTTTCTAATCGTAACATTATTCTTATCGTGCCAAAGGTGTTTAATTTCTTTCCACACATTGTCTTTACTTTGCTCTTTTGCTATGTCCTGTAATGACGACGAAATAAAATTTTCAAATGCTACTTGCTGAATGTACATAACGCTGAAATTTGCTTTGCAGAAGTTGGTTGCGACGTCTTGCTGATTGTTGCTGAGAGAACGAGAAAGTGCGTCTGCTATAACATTTTGTGTGCCGGGAATGTGAACAATCGTAAAATTAAATTCCTGCAAATAAAGTTTCCATCTACTTAACCTGTCGTGAGTGAATTTAGCCGAAAGTAAGAATTGAATAGCTCTGTGATCTGTGTAAACAGTCGTGTGTCTGCCATAAAGAAAGTGCCGAAATCTCGTAAAAGCCCATACAACACATAATGTTTCTAGTTCAGTAACGGAATAATTTCGTTCAGCAGGTGACAAAATGCGACTTGCAAATGCGATGTTTTTAATTACTGTTGATCCATCTTCTTCAATTTCCTGAAAAATATGTACGCCTAAAGCTGTGTTAGAACTGTCGGTGGCAATGGAAAAATTTCTGGTAAGATCTGGGTGCGATAAAAGTGGAGCATTCAACAAAGCATCTTTCAGGTTCACGAATTCAGAATGTGCTTGCTTATCCCATGACCAAATAGTGTTTTTACCTGTTAATTGGCATAATCTAGGTGTATCTAACGCAGAATGATGAATAAATTTGCGAAAAAAGTTAATTAAGCCCAAAAAGCTGCGTAATTGTTTCTTCGTTGTAGGAACAGTAATGTCACGTAGAGCTTGAAGTTTTTCTGGATCAGGCGCAATACCTTCTGCTGAAATTACGTGTCCAAGAAATTTTATAGAAGTTTTGCCAAAATGCGATTTACTCAGGTTAACTGTAAGTCCTTGTGCATGAAAAGTTTGCAACAGTCGTTCAAGAATCATATTGTGTTCAGAGCAGTTAGCTTCTGCGATAAGAATGTCATCTACGTACGTCGTAATTCTGTCTTTAAGTTCTGTCGGAAGTATTGTGTTCAAACCACGAATAAAAGCTGCAGAAGAAATAGTTAGGCCGAATGGTAATTTGCAAAATTGATAACAGTCACCAAAACAGAGAAAAGCTGTATATTTTCTGCAATTCGGATGAAGTTGAATTTGCCAAAATCCCGATTTCAGATCTAATGTGGAATAAATAGCTGTACCGTGAAATTTCTGTAGTAGTTCCTCTAAAGTCTGTGGTCGATCTGTTTCATTAATAATAATGTCATTAATGTGACGTGAATCAAGTACAAGGCGAAGTGAGCCATCTTTTTTCTTAACAATATGTAGCGGGTTTATGTACGGACTAACTGCTGGTTCAATAATTCCTTGATCGAGCATATCCTGCAATTCTTTTTTAACTTGTTCTCTATGAATATACGGAATAGGATAATGCTTTGCTTTAAATGTGTCGTGCTGTTTGACTTGAAATTCATACATAAAACCGGACATAGTACCAGGAATGTTGTCGAAAACTGGAGCTTGCTGTAAAAGAATTTTATGTAATTGCGTTCGTTCGTCGTCTGTATTTGCACTGCTTTGTTTAACCTTATCGGAAATCATCTGCATTACGTCGTAGTCAGCTTCGTCTGGAGTATTATAGTTATGTACGTACGTGTCTGTGAACAATGCGCGCTTACAGTCTATGTTACGTGTTGCGGAAATGACCTCTGTGCGGTTAATTGTTTGTTCTTCTGCTGATAGTGAATGCTGAAATTCTAAAGCCAATTGCACATTTTCGTCCTTCAACATTAAATAGGAAGTTTGAAAATCAACCACTGCGTCGTGTTGTACCAGAAAGTTCATGCCTAAAATAACGTCTGTTGTCAACAAGGGAACAATCCAAAAATTTGAATGAAAAGTATGACCTCCAATACAAAATGACAAATGTGTCTGTAATTTAACGTCTACACCTTTACTTGATACTGCTCCTTTCACTTTGGTTTTGCCTAAAGGTAATGTGGGATAGGTATTCTCTTTCTTGCACTCATTAAAAGTTTCCTCATTTATTACTGACATAGGTGATCCGGAATCGATTACTGCTGAAAATTTCGATGAACCAATTTTAATTTCGATGACAGGATGTGAAATGGTTTTCTGAACAACTGGTCTTTCCTGTAAAAGAGTGTCTCGAATGTCGTCGAAAGTAATAACATTTTCGTGAACAACATTTTGCGTATCAGAAGTAGTGCTTGTGTTATTGGAAGATGCGTCCCGTACGGTATCTAGTCAGATTCTGTCTGACGGGTTACTATTATCAGGAGGATTCCGTGGCATTTCTACTATTTGAACAGTTCTATTACTTCTTCCAGACGCATTACGCTCTGGATGATACCTACTGTCGGGTTCATTCATGAGATTAGGTTCTTGTGGACAATTTTGCTGTTGGTATGACCGACTGTTATTAAACGTACGCTGATAATTGTGCTCATCATTTTTACGTCTGTCGTGATACTCATTCCTATACGGTGCATTGCGATAGGAATTGAAATACTGTCTTCTCTGTACGTAGTTATTTCCTTGCTGCCGTGCGTTACTACACTCCTGGAAATTGAAATAAGAACACCGTGAATTCATTGTCCCAGGAAGGGGAAACTTTATTGACACATTCCTGGGGTCAGATACATCACATGATCACACTGACAGAACCACAGGCACATAGACACAGGCAACAGAGCATGCACAATGTCGGCACTAGTACAGTGTATATCCACCTTTCGCAGCAATGCAGGCTGCTATTCTCCCATGGAGACGATCGTAGAGATGCTGGATGTAGTCCTGTGGAACGGCTTGCCATGCCATTTCCACCTGGCGCCTCAGTTGGACCAGCGTTCGTGCTGGACGTGCAGACCGCGTGAGACGACGCTTCATCCAGTCCCAAATATGCTCAATGGGGGACACATCCGGAGATCTTGCTGGCCAGGGTAGTTGACTTACACCTTCTAGAGCACGTTGGGTGGCACGGGATACAAGTGGACGTGCATTGTCCTGTTGGAACAGCAAGTTCCCTTGCCGGTCTAGGAATGGTAGAACGATGGGTTCGATGACGGTTTGGATGTACCGTGCACTATTCAGTGTCTCCTCGACGATCACCAGTGGTGTACGGCCAGTGTAGGAGATCGCTCCCCACACCATGATGCCGGGTGTTGGCCCTGTGTGCCTCGGTCGTATGCAGTCCTGATTGTGGCGCTCACCTGCACGGCGCCAAACACGCATACGACCATCATTGGCACCAAGGCAGAAGCGACTCTCATCGCTGAAGACGACACGTCTCCATTCGTCCCTCCATTCACGCCTGTCGCGACACCACTGGAGGCGGGCTGCACGATGTTGGGGCGTGAGCGGAAGACGGCCTAACGGTGTGCGGGACCGTAGCCCAGCTTCATGGAGACGGTTGCGAATGGTCCTCGCCGATACCCCAGGAGCAACAGTGTCCCTAATTTGCTGGGAAGTGGCGGTGCGGTCCCCTACGGCACTGCGTAGGATCCTACGGTCTTGGCGTGCATCCGTGCGTCGCTGCGGTCCGGTCCCAGGTCGACGGGCACGTGCACCTTCCGCCGACCACTGGCGACAACATCGATGTACTGTGGAGACCTCACGCCCCACGTGCTGAGCAATTCGGCGGTACGTCCACCCGGCCTCCCGCATGCCCACTATACGCCCTCGCTCAAAGTCCGTCAACTGCACATACGGTTCACGTCCACGCTGTCGCGGCATGCTACCAGTGTTAAAGACTGCGATGGAGCTCCGTATGCCACGGCAAACTGGCTGACAGTGACGGCGGCGGTGCACAAATGCTGCGCAGCTAGCGCCATTCGACGGCCAACACCGCGGTTCCTGGTGTGTCCGCTGTGCCGTGCGTGTGATCATTGCTTGTACAGCCCTCTCGCAGTGTCCGGAGCAAGTATGGTGGGCCTGACACACCGGTGTCAATGTGTTCTTTTTTCCATTTCCAGGAGTGTATTTGTTGTATCAGGGACTACACGTGCACGCGGCGAAACATTAAAGCCTGGTTGACCTTGTGCATTCCATTGTTGGTTAGGTATGCTAACCGGCTGACTTTCATGTTGTTGTGGCGGAAAACGTCTATTGTTACCAAAATGTGGTTCCTGTTGCTCACAATTTTGACTATATTGATAATGAGAATTTTGCCTGTTATTAAAGTTTTGGTGGTTGTCATTCCTAAAGCGTCTGTTACTTTTCCTATTGAAATTACATGTCTGATCATAATTACTGTAAGCCTGCTGACCCCGGTTGTTATATGAAAAATTTTTGTTTACAAAGGAATAATCAGATTGCTGCATTTCTAAAAGCTGCAATAGATCCCTGAATGCCGAAATGTTTTCCTTTTGTTGACCTGTTAGAAGTGACACTCTTAATGATCGTGGCAATTTAGAGATACATAATTGAATAAGTGCAGATTCACTATAGGGTTCACTTAGGTACTGGTTCTGTTGCACCATGTGCTCAAAAAATTGCGTCACACTCGGAAAATTTGAGTTCTCATAATTCGGTAAACTAATTAACTGATCTTTAATTCCGCGCTGTGTCGTCTTTGACCAATACGCAGATAGAAACGCATTCTGAAACTCTTCCACTGAATAACATTGCCTCGCGATCGGCCTCATACGAGTTGCCGGTTCGCCTTCCAAAAAGCTGCAAATAAATTCAAGTTTATGCGTTACAGGCCAAGTCGGTGGAAAAGCAAAGCTAAATTGTTGTATCCAATCTAGCGGGTGAATCTGTGTTCTGTCGTTTTTAAACACTTTAAACTTTCTCACTGACAGAAAATGTTTGTAATCGAAATTATCGTCTCTATGTGATAGAACAGGTTCAGGATTGTAAGAGAATCTATTGAACTGTGGTTGTTCGGAATCTAAGTCCCGTACTCTCTGTAGATTACCCAAATTACACGCGCTGCGTGAGTCTGGCAAATGTTCGAAAAGTGGCGTCTGCTGTAATGTGTTATTAACTGAAATGTTTTTCACCTCTGTTACTTCTTGTTGTAAACTTGACAACTTTCTACGCAACGTGTTATTAGATGAATCGATCTCATTAATTGTCTGCTGTAAATTTTGAAATTCAGGTGTTTGGTTAAATGAAACCGGTGAAGTATCGTCTGATTTATTGTCATTAGTACTTTCGATCACATCAATACGACTGGCCAATTCATCACATTTTTCAGTCAGTATTTTTACCTGATCATCGGTTTCAGTGTCAGTGGCATTAATCTGGTTTTGCAATTTACGTGTAGTTTCGTTCAGTTTTCTAACGTCAGCTTTGACGACATCGGAATCCTGTGTTAGTTCTAATTGTTCGAGTCTATCGGTCACTGTTTGAAAATGGGTTGTGTATGTGTCTGTTTTTGATTTAAGATCAGAAATTTCGTCACGTAATTCTGTGTTTGACTGTTCAATAGTATTAATTTTGTCCGAAACTGTGGCATTATTATTGTCTACGTATGTTTTTGCCTTCGCAAACATTTTACGTTTGTCTTCCCGTCTCTGAACAGTGATTGTTTCCATTACTTGACGTTTTACTTTATTTTGATCATGAATAAATTTGCGGAAACGCGTATCACTGTTTTGTATATGGAGACTAAGACGTTCGTTAATTTGTGTGTTCTGTTGGTCGAATTTCGCGTCAATCTTTTCATCCATTGTGCGCGAAAGTTCTGCTGTCACTGCTTTAAATTCGTCGCGTAATTGTGTAGCTTTTTCAGAGCATTGTTTAGCGACTGTACTGATTTCCGCTCTAAGTGTTTCTGTTGCCGCTGTTTGCAATTCCCTTAATTCCTGAGCAACAGACTTAATTTCTTCGCTACTTTTTTTTGAACAAGCCTCGATTTCCTCGCGTAACTGTTCCTTAGTGTCATGACACTGCGCGGCAACGGCTCTAATTTGTTCACTAAGCTGTCTGGAATTTTCGTCTAATTTTTCATTAAGATTGTCTTGTTTTTCACTCTGTTGTCTGACCTGTTCACTAAGTTTGTCTTGTTTTTCACTCTGTTGTCTGACCTGTTCACTAAGTTTGTCTTGTTTTTCATTAAACTGTTTGTTCTGTTCACTAAGTTGTCTGAAATTTTGTTGCAAAAATGGCATAATTGGATCCGATAAAAAATTAGCATTTCTGCTCTCTGTGTTAATCAATGCTGGATCTGGAATTGTCTCATTTTGTGTAACCATTTGGTTATTCTGAGATTCACAAAAAGGTTTGTCAGTCAGATGTGTACTGTCAGACATTATTTCGGAATTAAATAAATCCGGCGTACTTTGTGTACACTGCCCATTTTCATTAGACAAATTTGTCTGTTCGTTACTTGAATTTTCCAAACCGGGTGTGTTATCCTGGGCAGCGCTCATTACAACAGAGCGTCCCTCGTCATCGATTGTCGTCAAATTAACAGAGGAGACAATTGAGTTCTCTTGTTCATCATTAGGGTAAAAGTCGTCATTCGCGATTGGAACGCACTGACTGTTAGTGAACACAGCATTGTCATCATTACACTGCGTGTCACTAGTACTATTGGTCACGTTGTTTAACTTGGTAATTTCGTTCATAATGCCTCGCGATACACTATTCACTGTCTTTCGCGGCATTTTCACAATAGACACAAATATTCACAAAAGAAATAAGCACAATACAAAAGCAACACACAAATACAACAGAGCAACGAATCGCCGATGATCTGAGGAAAGAAAGTCACAAATTAGTAAAAGCGTTGCGCCAAATTATAATTATATTTAAGCAAATAAGAGCAGATATCTGACTGTTTTACAAAAGATTCTCACGAAATACGATCCTGGACTGGGTGTCGCCAAGTGTAACCTCCCCACAGAAATTTTGAAAAGACAATACTTAATGGAAATGGAGCCAAGTGTAACCTTCCCGCAAAAATATTAATGACAATGACAATTAAACAAAAATTAGCAATCTGACGCAAGTATAAGTTCGCATAAAATAATGAAACATGATCCCATGACAATGGAACTACAGTGACAATCAAAACTCAGCTTAACCGAAATGTCGGTCTTTGGCCCTGTGCAAAAATCAGAATTAATTTCTTACCTTAATATAACTGCATGTCAAAATTCTGCTCTTATTCTGCGGCACAGCTTGCAGCAGATGTATCCCAATAACTAAATTTTTTGAAGTTAATTGAATTTTTTTGTTTAAAGGAAATGGAAGGAAATCGAATGATTCTTTGTTAAAAAATTGCTTTTAAATCAAAATTATTATTGGGGCGATTCTTTAAAGTTCATTACATTTAATTTACATTACTAGCTGAGCGCGATGCTGCTTAATAATATACCTTGTCCTGAATCTCGACCATTGCGGTGCCGACGCCCGCCGACTGCTCTGCGCTACCACTACTGACAGACTCCCGCTCGCTACCTCACTCGGCTACTACTTCCAACAGACTACTGTACTGCACTGCGCTTCGAGCGCAACTGCTCTGGTCAGAGATTCTACAATGCCTCATCATCGCTGCCAACGAGTACATACGCCTTTCAACCTAAGCCAGGTCCGTACAATTGCAATGGCTCTATTTTTGGGGCAGTTATCCTAGACCAAAGTTAAACTGTGTGTTTGTGACTAATATGTTATATGCTGTGCACGAGTATCTGTGTGTGCAGCTTTTAAAAATCCAAGCTGATGTTCTTTCTTGCCGGTCTCTCAATAGATTGTCCAGTAGCATTTTTGGTCGTATTTGCTCGGTTCGTTATTTTTTCAGAGGGGTTTCGGTTATCATTGCAGTTAGCCGTTATTATACTTAATTTGTCCTTTTGAAAAATTATGAGAATATTTGCAAAGCTTTTTACGCAATAATATGTTCACTCCAGAAAACCAGTCATTCTGACCACCTTTTACGCCGATTTTAATCAAAATTAAATAAACTCACGCATTCTGTAAAGTAAGAATAATTGATTGAAACAGTTGATTAAATTTTCTCATTTCCTGAGCACTGAAGGGCGATCTGTCTTAACTATTAAAATCATTCAAAATCCAAGATCACAAATAATCATCTTTTATTTAAACCGAACGGTTTCAACAGTCATTGCTGTCATCTTCAGGCATTTAACATCTTTTCGTCGTGAGTGAGGTTCAACGAAAAATGCACATGTTTTACAGTAAAAAGATGTTAAAGACCTGAAGATTACAGCAACGACTGAAACCGGTCGTCTTAAATAAAAGAAAAAATATTTTGCGATGTTGGCTTTTCAATGATTTTTATGAAAGAAAAAAAATTGCGTGAATACGATAGTGTTTATTTAGACCTAACTATGAAAATTTTGAATTAGGTACCTGCCCTGCGTGAAACCGACTTTCTCTGGTTGAAGTGGTAAGACATATTTAACTCGGACTCTTCGGAGCTCCGATACCCTAAAAATTGTTTTGAGAATGAAGATTCATTATTGCGACTGTTTTCTATATGAAGAAATGATTGTTTTTACAAGTGACTGAGTGGAATTAGCACAATAAATCGCAGAGGTTGAAAATGAATAATGTTTTTCAATGTTAAATATTTGGAAAACACAGATCGCCATATTACGAAGTAGGGATTGTTTATATCAGCCCCTGAACTATTGCAGCCATCCACACGATAGGTAAAGACTGACTTTTTATACAACCATCACTCAGTGGATTGTTTTTATTCTGCAAAATAGTGCTAATTCCCAAGAGTTATATGCTACGAATTTTGTAGATTTTTGCCAGTAATCCAATTGTGGAGGATTGCCATACACTGTAGGGAACGTTGTCTATGTGTGAAACTGAATACAGTAATAATAAACCACAAATTGATTAACACATGTAAAACAAATGACCGGGAGTAACAGTCAGTGAGGGTAATAATGTGGGAAAAACAAGCAAAGTCAGGTTTAGATACAGCTAAAACTTCCATGTATTGATTTATGGATAGCCACAGGCTGTGCGAGAGAGAGAGACAGAGAGACTACTTAAGAAGTACTTGTAGGGCCCTCATTGCAATTCTGCTTAGGCGTGTGGGATATTTATTCAGGCTGACAGAACAGGAGCCGCGCGGTCACAGATTGGCGGGGGAACGTCAACGAAATGGTAGAATTACTACCATGGCAGGAGACTCTCAGAACACACGTCAACCTGGTTACAAAAAATTCCAAGAATCAGTTTTCAGGAATGAGTCCACAAACATTTTATATCTCCAGATGTCGAAATCCTGAACAGCATAAAACTGTGAAATTAAGGTGGATAACACGCAAGCACAGCTGTATAGCTTTTCATTCTCAATAGACTCCGTCCGTGAATCTATCTGTAAGGAATCCTAGTATATGGTACAACAAAAACTGCATTTAACTGTGAACTGTGTACAGATTCGCAGAATGTAAATGTAGACATGTACGAAGATATAAGTGTTGATATTACCCTTGATACGGCGTCCATTTGATTGTTTCGAGGACTAGATTTCAGTCTAGAGGAAGAAGGAAGCCGTATGTCGTTCTGCAGTAACGAGGCAAGCCTTTCAAGAGTCTACCAGTTATTTGTAAAACACTCTCATTCTGTGACATGAAGGCAAATTTCTTACACCTGATGGGCTGTCTTTGACTTTCCCTATGGCTCATTCTAGACACCCGAGCTCGAATCGTTTCGGATTTGCTGCTGCATGGACATCTGAGCAAAACATCTTCAAATTAAAGGGCCATATCTCCGCGTAAGACAAAAACCCGTTTCTTTAATGTACTGACCACGCGCCAATCTGTGTAATGTTTTTGATGTATCACCTGAAACGTTCTTCAAATAGCCGTGTAATGAAATAATTCTGCAGGGGAAAAGTGTTCATTTTAATTCCATTGTTACGCATTATTTTATATCAAAAGCTGGGAAAAATCTCTGCAGAACAATTTTCAGACGTCATGGTATACGCAGGCTAGCCTTATCTGCAGTTTGATCGTGTGTGGTATTGTTGAAATGTGTCAAGAGACTATTAAGATGTACTTTAGTGTCCTGTGTGATAAAACACAATTTAAATTCGATTACATTTAATAAATGATAATACTTGTTTATTGAAAAAATCAGTAATCTGTTGCACACAGGAAGTAATGCGATAATGGTTGTTGTTGTTGTGGTCTTCAGTTCTGAGGCTGGTTTGATGCAGCTCTCCATGCATGCGATAATTATAACCTTGTAAAAAATGACTGTAAGTGCCCGAAAATGGTAAGAGAAATAAAATTTCTTTTGTACAGGGGGTTGCTGATTCCTTCAGTAAATGGAAATACAGCTGTTGAAGAAATACCAAGCAATGATGTCACGCAAATATGAAATACGGTACGTTTAGAATATACCGTCAATGTAGTGAGAAAACTTGCAGTCCAATCATAAACTGTATGAGATATTTTTCAGTGTGATGTATAATTTCTTATCATTACCACCATATAAATCAACATTGCTATATTTTGGTACTGATATTTCACGTAACTCACAGCAATCATTACATCAAAATTTCTGTATAGCAGTCAACTCGTACTCAGTCTGAGAAATATCCTCTCGAGAAATGTCGAATATTAATGTTCTGGGCGTAGAACGCGTTGCACATATTCCACTTGTAAATAACACAAAAATGTATGGTTTATTGGTTTTGCTGTTGCCTTGAACAGTTTCTTCTTCGATGATACTTTGGCTATCAGAGAAGCCTCCAACTCTATAACACACGATATACGAAAGTAATCCTGGCTTATCAGGGAGGCCTTCAACACTATAACACAAGGTATGTGAAAGTGCTCCTCGCTTAGTTGTCCCTGCATCAAGATTTCTCCTTCTCCTTTTGTTCGTTTGTGAATATAACTTGCATCTTGACAGCCTGCAACAAACAGAACACAGAAATGTTATGTTTAATCTGCCATGTGCAAGACATCCATTAAAAATCCCAGAATATTACACTACTGGCCATTAAAATTATTACACCACGAGGATGACGTGCTACAGACGCGAAATTTAACCGACAGGAAGAAGATGCTGTGATATGCAAATGATAAGCTTTTCAGAGCATTCACACAAGGATGGCACCCGTGGCGACACCTGCATCGTGCTGACATGAAAAGTTTACAACCGATTTCTCATACACAAACAGCAGTTGATCGGCGTTGCATGGTGAAACGTTGTTGTGATGTCTCGTGAAAGGAGGAGGAATGCGTACCATCCCGTTTCCGACTTTGATAAAGGTCGTATTGTAACCTATCGCGATTGTGGTTTATCGTATCGCGACATTGCTGCTCGCGTTGGTCGAGATCCAATGACTGTTCCCAGAATATGGAATCGGTGGGTTCAGGAGGGTAATACGGAACGCCGTGCTGGATCCCAACGACCTCGAATCACTAGTAGTCGAGATGACAGGCATCTTATCCTCATGGCTGTAACGGATCGTGCAGCCACGTCTCGATCCCTGAGTCAACAGATGGGGACGTTTGCAAGACAACAACCATCTGCGCGAACAGTTTGACGAAGTTTGCAGCAGCATGGACTATCAGCTCGGAGACAATGGCTGCGGTTACCCTTGACGCTGCATCACACACAGGAGCGCCTGCGATGGTGTACTCAACGACGAACTTGGGAGCACGAATGGCAAAACGTCATTTTTTCGGATGAATTCAGGTTGTGTTTACAGCATCATGCTGGTCGCATTCGTGTTTAGCGACATCGTGGTGAACACACATTGGAAGCGTATATTCGTCATCGCCATACTGGCGTATCAACCGGCGTAATGGTATGGGGTGCCATTGGTTACACGTCTCGGTCACCTCTTGTTCGCATTGACGGCACTTTGAACAGTGGACGGTACATTTCAGATGTGTTACGACCTGTGGCTCTACCCTTCATTCGATCCCTGCGACCCCCCACATTTCAGCAGGACAATGCACGACCGCATGTAGTAGTTCCTGTACGGGCCTTTCTGGATACAGAAAATGTTCGACTGCTACCGTGACCAGCACATTCTCCAGATCTCTGACCAATTGAAAACGTCTGGTCAATGGAGGCCGAGCAACTGGCTCGTCACAACACGCCAGGCACTACCCTTGATGAACTGTGGTATCGTGTTGAAGCTGCACGGGTAGCTGTACCTGTACACGCCCTCCAAGCTCTGTTTGATTCAATGCCCTGGCGTATCACGGCCGTTATTACAGCCAGATTGGGTTGTTCTGGATTCTGATTTCTCATGATCCATGCACCAAACTTGCGTGAAAATGTAATCAAATGTCAGTTCTAGTATAATATATTTGTCCAATGAATACCCGTTTGTAATCTGCATTTCTTCTTGGTGTAGCTATTTTAATGGCTTACTTGACTGACTTAATTCCTTTGGCCCCTATGGGGGCATAGGGCATCCAGGAGAACTCGCCATCCGTCTCTGTCTTTGGCCATTTGCCTGAATTCTGCCCAGGTCTTGCCAAATCTTTTTGCTTCCCCTTCCACTGTCCTCTTCCATGTGCCCCTTGGTCTTCCTCTCTTCCTGTCTTCCTCTCTTCCTGTCTTCCTCTCTTCCTTGTTCCCTGGGGATTCCATTCCAATGCTTTTTTCTCAATGGCTCCCTCTGGTTTTATTAAGGTGTGCCCCAACCATCCCCACTTTCTCCCTCGTATCTGGTCGTCTATAGGTATCTGGTTTGTTATTCGCCAGAGCTCCTCATTACGTATTTTTTCTGACCACCAGATATTTACGATGCGTCGAAGACATCTATTTATGAAGCTTTGTAACTGGGATGTTATCTTTTTATCCATTTTCCAGCTTTCACTGGCGTACAGAAGGACAGCCTTCACATTTGCATTAAAAATACGGATTTTTGTTTTGTACCTGATATTTCTATTTTCCCATATTGGATACAATTTTATTAAGTTCAGCATTTGCGTTTTTAATGCGGTTTTTCACATCATCTCCAGCTCCACCATCTTCCGCCACTATACTACCCAGATACAGGAATGAGTTGACAGTCTCCACCCGCTGCTCACCTATTAACAATGGCACCTCCATGTTCCCTGAATTTACTCTCATTTCCTTTGTTTTGCCTATATTTATCTTGAGGCCAGCAGTCTCTGCTTCTTCTTTCAGCAAGTTTGATTTAGCTTGCATATCAGTCAGCCTTGGAGCTAGTAAAACTATGTCGTCTGCAAAATCCAAATCCTCCAGACGTTCGTGGATCCCCCACTGGATTCCTCGTCTCCTGGCTGCTGTGAATCTTCTCATAACACAGTCTAGAACGAGTATTTTAATGGCCAGTAGTGTATTTACTGTTTTATCAATGCATCACGCACACAAGGAAATGGCGTAAGCATCTAACTGGACAGAATCTCATCTAGTTGAATGTTGGACGTACACTGACGGAAAAAAATCACAACACGAAGAAGGAGTTGTGCGACATAAACGACAGTTGATAGGCGTGTTTCTACATCTGACAGATGATGTCTGTTCAAATTTCGCGGTACTCCCATAAGAGTGCTACTAGTAGCGCCGTTATGAGGATCCAAAGAGCTTTGCTTTAAATACACGCTCTAACAGTCGTGTGCGTTATTTACCTTTCAGACTGGACGTAGTGAATTGATGTTAGTCTTTAAGGCGACAAAGACGCCATACCGATACCTCTCTAAATTTGAACGATGTCGTCTAATAGGCTACGAGAAGCTGGATGTTCCCTCTGCTGTATTACGGAAAGACATGTAGCCACTGTACTTAGTTGCTGGCAGCGGTGGTCACAGGAATTTATGGTCGTAAGTAGGCAGGCTTCCGGAAGGCCACGTGGTACTACCGAGAGGGACGACCTTTGTGTTCAGTACCTATATGGCTCAGGTGCATCGTATTTCATCTGCAGCAGCAGTTGGTACTGCAATGACTCAACGAGCTGTTCCAAATCGGTTACTTCAAGGACAGTTCCGAGCCAGAAATCCCGCAGTGCGCATTCCACTGACTCCAAACCACCGCCATTTACGACTTCAGTGTTGTCAAGTACGAACTCATTGGGAGGTAAGGGGGGGGGGGGGTGTAGTTCAGTTGTATTTTCTGATGAAAGCTGGTTCTGACACGGTGCCAGAGAGGTCGGTCGGGTGTTGCTTACAAGGCGCCCAGTCGAGGGCCTGCAAGAAACCTTTCTGCATGCTAGATACACTGGACCTTTACCTGGAGATATCGTCTGGGCTGCGATTTCGTATGACAGCAGGAACACTTTCGTGGTTATCCCATATACACTGACTGCAAAACTGTGTGTCAGTCTGGTGATTCCACCTGTTGTGCTGCCATTCATGAACAGCATTCCAGGGGGTGTTTTCCAACAAATTAAGGCTCGTCCACATATCGCTGCTGTAACTCAACACGCTCTACGGAGTATCGATTTGGTGCCTTCACCTGCTCGATCACCAGATTTGTCTCCTATCGAGGGTATATAGGACCTCATCTGACAACAAATCCAGCGTCATCCACAAACAGCATTAGCTATCCCTATAATGACCAACTAATTGCAAAAGGCATGGAACTCCATTCCAGAGACTGATATCCGTCAGCTGTGCAACACAATGCAAGCACGTTTGCCTGCTTGCATTCTACATTACACCAGTTATTAATGTACCAACATAAAATATTTGCAATAGCTTATCTCGCGCTTACGTCAGCCTATTATCACGCGTGTTTTATCCTGACGAATGTATTCTCGAAACTTAATTACTCTATACTGATAACTTTTCGGTGTTCTTATTTTTTCCGTCAGTGTATTATTGTAAGTTTTCACTATATAGAGGATGTTCACATCTACAGCCGCAGATACGTATATTACAAAGACTTAAAATTTTTTTTGAGTTTCAATGACATACTGATACTTGCAATACCATCCAGAATGCACATTTACGCTACCTGCCACATGTTCTCAAGCTGTAATACACTCTTAGCATGGCCAGCTCGTTCTAATATATTATCGTCAGGAAAGCATTTAAAATAGGCAGTGAACCATTTTCATTTCAGGCTCACATGAATTCAGTGCTTCCTAGAATATGATAACATTTATTCTTCCAGACTTTCGCTATACGTTGAAGGTGAAACTCACCTGCAATTTTTGCGCCACTTCTTGTATTGTTTTCAAGGTTGTTTTTCTTCGCTGTATCACTAACAGAGCAGGAACAGCAATTTATCGTGGCATGCATTACGTAAATTTTATTCAGACTAGCTTATTTCCTGCGAGGCAATATCTTTAAGTACTGCACATCGTTAAATCAGTGGTTGTTATAGCGTGAGGTTAGTTGTCCGTTTCTGTTCTTATGTTCTGAAAAGTTACTAGCGCTAAATCCAAATAAACGCAGATTCATTTATTTTGACAGTACTTGTAGTGAGAGTATTAATAAGATATGAGGAAACAAGGATTCTCTGACTAAAATGTTGATTACTCTTAATTGTGAGGTACACGTGAAATGTAAAATCGTAGTGCGCCAAGCATATTCACATTTAGGAAAATATTTTTGGCTATATAGAAAAATTCCATCTACCTGTAGAAACTGCCAGTATACGCAGAAAGGATTTTTTTCCACTCTTTAAGTCCGCGTGGCAATTAAAAATATTTCTATAATAGTTCAGACTTTAGCCGCCTGTCGCAAAATGACATAAGTTACGTAATATTTACTGCGATGTGACTTCAGCAAAGGTGACTTAGAAACACAAAAATGGTTCAAATGGCTCTGAGCACTATGGGACTTAAATTCTGTGGTCATCAGTCCCCTAGAACTTAGAACTACTTAAACCTAACTAACCTAAGGACATCACACACATCCATGCCCGTGGCAGGATTCGAACCTGCGACCGTAGCAGACGCGTGGTTCCGGACTGAGCGCCTTAATCGCGAGACCACCGCGGCCGGCTTAGAAACACATGTACACTGATCAGCCAGAACATTATGGCCATGGATAGCAGCGTCACCCGGCGAGGAATGACTGCTAGTCAGATACACACACGGTCATGTGCTATAAGTGAGCATGTTCTCCGTGTGTAGAATGTGAAAGACGTGAGATCTCAGTTTCACCGAGGGAAAAGAGTGATGGTCTGTAGGCTCCGCACTACCATTTTGTAAACTGAACTTGTAGGGTGCACATCGTGCACCCAACACTCTTACGGTGAGCCTCCACAGTCGACAACCCATGCATGTGCCAAAGCTAAGACCACGACATCGGCAACTGCAAATGAAATGGCCACCTGACGGCCGGCACTGGGCGTTGGCGGAGTGGCAGAGTGTTGCATGTTCTGATAAATCTGGTGCCTTCTTCATCATGCCGATGGGAGGGCGCGAACCAGTCGTCTTCCAAGGGAACGGCTCCATGACACCTGTACTGCAGAACGGAGACAAGCTGACGGCAGCTCCATTACGCTCTGGGGAGCATTCACATGGGCACCCATGGGTCTACTGGAGCTCGTACAAGGCGTCATGGCAGCCAAGAAGTGTCGTACACTGGTTGTAGACCACGTACACCCCTTCATGACGGTCTTGCTTCCCGACGGTAGTGACATTTTTCAACAAGATAATGCGCCATGTTCCAAGGACAAGAGTGTGATGCTCTGGTTCTAGGAACACAGTAGCGACTTCCAGCTGAAGCGCTGGCTCCCCAATTCGCCAGATCTGAACCCGATTAAACACATCGGGGACGTGACTAAACGTGGAGTCACGGCTCACCCCCCCCCCCCCCTCCTGACCGAATTAACGGAAATTATGTGGCCTGTGTGTGCAGATTTGGTGCCAATTCCCTCCAGCGATCTACCAAGGCCTCTTTATTTCCACACCACGACGCGTCGCCTTTATTATCCGTGCCAAAGGTGAATAAGCCAGCTATTAGGGTAGGTGATAGTAACGCTCCGGCTGATCAGTGTACCTGCATCCCTTGTTTGCTGCAGTCCTGTACAAAGACCATATTTTCTACGCTTGGACAATGTGACATAAACCGTCGTACCAGCGGGGAATGTACAGGACACTTCTGTCACCCAATATGTCGAGTTGTCTATGTTGTTAAGTTACGGCTGTAAAATGGAAAGTAAATTTTGTAACGAAGAAATTATTTCATTCTGAAAACCTCATTTACCGTCTTGAGATTAAGAAGAGATATTCAGTATTAATGGTTCAGTTTAATTAGCAGTAATTAAAATTACCTTGTATCGTAGAGCTACCATGTGTGTATTCGGGAGTACAATAAATTGGCAATGAGTAGTTCAGATGACATGTGGGAGCAGGCGGCTTAGCATAGAACCCCAGCCCATATTGAATGAGACATGTTCTCAACATACTTATTTTATTAAACGAGATTATTTTACTTATTTATTAAACCTGTTCTGATTAGGGCCATGAGGCCCTCCCTTACATCGGACCAGAGCTTCACATATAGAGTGCCTTTTTTACATCATAAATTCCAAAAGAATAACAATTTTTATGACAAATACTATCGTTAAAATGATCTGAGTCAAATTGCATTATGAGTAAAAAATACTATGACCTGATAAAGTTAACACTGGCAGTACTAGCACTAATGCATCTGCCACTAGTAGTTCTAATAACAATAATAATAATGGTCGCCGACGAAAAGAATTTATACGCGTATAACAAGATGTTTTCTGATCTCTTAAGGAGATTGCCCCAGCTAAGAATACTGGGAAAAGAGGAAGATCTGGTTGGAAAGAAGGATGTGCAAACATAGCCAGTGTATGATCCTTATTATTGCTTCAGTAGATACGTCATTAACTGTTTCCTGAAGCTGGAGAGGTTATTGAGTTCTATAATATAATACGGGATTTTATTCCAGAGTTGGAACCATTATGCTGCGAAGGACTTCGAGAAAGTGGCTAAACTTTCGAGTGGGACAAAGGGTTTTGCTCAGATGAGAATGTCTATTTGTGCCAGTTTGTTCAGACAAAAGCCATAAGGTCGAGGAGAGATATGAGGGACAGTGAACATTGTGGTATGGAGATCTATGAGCTTGTTTGCGCGCATGTAGGATAGCCGGGCATATGATGACGAAATATCAACAAGGGGAACATCAAAGATGTAACGAACACAGGGATTCATAACTAGTTCATGGCGCCGTGAGTTCGCCTGCGAAAGGCCTTGCATAATAACGTGGCTACAATCAATAACTGGAAGTAAAAGTGTGATTACAAATTTCTTTTTCAGGACAATAGAGAATAGCTTTTGTTATGTTTGTAGGACATGAGTGACGCTGTTGCCTTCTCTCACAGTGTAGTTACGTGCTCAATCCAATTTAGACATTATTATTTCTAGACTCTTTGCTAAGAGATAGAAGTCGATATTTGTTCTATTTATGGTCAAAGATGGTAAGGATTGCCGGTATTTCAGGCTAATGAGCCTAGAATGACCAACTAGTACCGCTTGTGTTTTAGATCGGTTGAGCCTTAGCCCGTTTTGTTGGTGCACACATGTCGGTACTGATGTTCTCGAGAGCTTTCTTCAGGTTTATTGGTTTTGCGTTGCGATACAATTGGAGGTCATCAGCATACATATGGTATCTGCAGTAGGCCAGAACTGATGACTCATCGTTTAGGCACAGAGAAAATAAGACCTAACATTGAAGCCTGGGGGATGTCTGATACTAACTGTCTTCACTGTGACTTTATGACGGCGGACATTGTAGCTGTAGCTTCTTCTTCAAGCGTTTCGCTACTTCAGCTTGCCCCTACCCATCATCGAACAATAGTCACACACTCATAGATATATTTGCAACGAAATCCCGAAACAGAGTAATTCGTAACTCTCAGATACCTGCATCTGGCATGTCCGTCCATGAAATAATTTTCATGACATACTTGCTATAATGTCCTAGAAATAAATCGCAACTGATTACGTACCGAGAATTCAAACGCATTAATTTATATGAACTTCCAACTGAGGCGCAAGAATTAGTTCAATGGACGTCTTTTCTCAGCCGTAAACGAAAAACTTCATTGGTTTACTAACAAAATCACACGATTGTACAACAAATATGCTCACCTAAAGACCGGGAAAGTAAGAAGGAAACTTGATCCACTGTCGCAGCTGAAGTACTGAACCGGTACTTCACATTAATGTCCCAATGCATTTGAATTCCTGAGGGACCAAACTGCTGAGGTCATTGGTCCCTAGATTTGCACACTACTTAAACTAATTTAGGCTGAGAACACACACACCCATGCCCGAGGGAGGACTCGAACCTCCGGCGAGACTACTTGACATTACCTACAACCCCAACTGAACCACAAACCAAACTCATTGATTATTTCAAAGGGTTAACAGATTGCAGCCACGAAACATTTTCTCTACAGTACCTTACTTTCAATACCTAAAAATAAAAAGCCATCATGTGTATCATATCACCATCTACTGGATGCAACGGCATCATAGTCCAATTGTTGAAGCTTGTTACTGACTACATATTCAACCACTCCTTCATCACAAGTGTTTTCCCTCAGGCTTGGAAATAGGGATTAGTTAAGCCACAACCTAAAAATAAAGCTGAAACAACACCCTCTTACTACCCCCCTCCCCATTTGCATTCTTGGCACCCTCCAAGGCCTTAAAATATATAGAGCATGAGCAGCTAACAAACTACTAGCTGTCTACAACCTGCTGGACGAATACTAATCACGTTTCTGTAAACATCGCAGAACAAAATGTGCCTTATTAAAGGTAACAAATGACTTGAAGCTTGCCATGGACACACAACAGGCAACTATCACGTGCGTCTTAGATTTTAACAGTCTTTGACACTATGGACTCCGATATTTGACTTGCCAACCTTAGGAGCCTAAGTCTGTCGCCAAGTGGAGTGCAATGGTTTCGCTCATGCTTGACGTCTCGCCAGCAACACGTCATGTCCGGCACAGTGTGTTGAGACCACAACCAGATTCTCACGATCTCTGTTGATCCATCATGAACAGAGGCCATCGACTGGTTCAGTAATTGTCAGTATCAATGACATTCACCAACAGCCATGTAACTTAATATGTTATTTTATTTTATTTTGCAGGCTACCATAGTCAGTATTTCATTATGCCATCTTCAGGCCCCTGCATAATAAGAGTATACATGTAATGTATATCAGGGTGTACAAAGTAAGCTTACAGAAAGTGAAGGGTAATCATAACAGCGCTTAAAGCTTAAAAATTAAAATAGCGGCGTTAAACCACATCTGTGTGTACATTCAGCACAATACACTAAAACATGTGTACATATTTGTTAGTCGTAAAATAATTTAACAGCAATGATTTACAAGAGAACATGCAAAAACATTAAAAAGATGAGAACAAGACAACATAAATCATGATCTCCGTTGAAACAAAGCTTGCCTTTCTCTTATTTTGCATATAAAATCCTATAAATTTCTTATAGATGAGGAACCCACTAGTATATATGAGGACCTACTTCCTTTAAAGTAAAATCACACAGTAATCCATGAGGTACAATAGTATGCATATTTAGGGCCTAGATACTATCACAACTGGTGATATAATTAGTTGACACAGCATCAGAAAAACAATTTGACGCAAAACCTAACAGCAGTCGACATACTATGAGAAAAACAGCATACAAAGAGTACGCTAACGATATTCACAAATATCTTGTGGGATTAGGTCATACAGCAAATCGAAATAAAAATATAAGATTTGGTTTCTCTTACATCTCTACCACAGTGAAACAAACCAACAAGAATTCAAATCCTACTTAACGAAGGGGAGTCCTCAGCCCACAATGTCATGCTATTTTCCTGGGACTATAAAGAAATACCCTAACGACCTATTTATAGATGACGAACAAACCTAAATAATAAGACATAGCAAGTTGTGTTGCGATAGGTAACGTGTGTATGGAAAAAGAAAAATGGTAAGTGAGTGGGCGAAGCCCACAAAGGGAATAACGTGTTTGCGAGCCAAAGGGGAACCTATTGTGCGCGAAAAAGAATTTAGGCATTAGAACCATATTACAAAGCACTCGTGGTGTAAACAATACAACGCAAAGCATGGCCAGTAATGGAGTAACCCAAGTCAATGAAAGAAAGTGTTAGTGCCAGTTCAAATACGTAAAGAGTCTCGATCCGAATATTTCCCACAGAGGTAGCCCATAAACTCACGATTTTGATAACCTACGTCAGGTCAACATCAAACTCCATAAACACCAAAACGCGTCTCGAGTAATAACATCATAGCATTCCCCCTAAGCTGTATGGAGAAGTAAGGACAACGCTGACATGCTGATAAACTATGCGGGTCCCAATCACACTCATAAGATGTAATCAAGACATACCGAATTCCCACAAGTGGACTGGGGTATGTGTCAATTTTGGTCTAGCAATGCAACTGGCTACAGTGGTAGCTGACAGTACATAACACCAAATCCCACCATAAGGAAGCACTATAACACTTTGTTGTCCTAAGTATAGATGTAGCGTATAAGATAACAAGAAACCGAAAACATGCTCACTAATGAAGACGTGCAGCATAGCGAGAGAGTAGACTGCTATAAAGCGGGATACAAAGAGTTGCAGAAACAACTCAGATCTACGAGCCCACATGAAGGTGACATAGTGTTTGCCTCTGCCAAACAACTCAGTGCGTTACAGTAATGGTGAGAAAGTACATTCATACTAAGATTCTTAGACAACAAAATTATAGGTGCAGAAAGATGTGTATTGTTGGAAACATAATGGTCAAACATACAAAGCCTTATATTAACGTAGAGTTAATACACTGAAGAGCCAAAGAAACTGGTACGCCTGCCTAATATCGTGTAGGGCCTTCGCAAGCACGCAGAAGCGCTACAACACGACGTGGCATGGACTCGACTAATGTCTGAAGTAGTGCTGGGGGGAATTGACACCGTGGATCCTGCAGGGCTGGAGTACGTATGAGTACGAGGGTGTGGAGATCTCTTCTGAAAAGCACGTTTCAAGGTATCCCAGATATGCTCAATAATGTTCACCTCTGGGGAGCTTGATAGCCAGCGGAAGTGCTTGAACTCGGAAGAATGTTTCCGGAGTCACTCTGTAGTAATTCTGGACGTATGAGCTGTCGCATTGTCCTCCTGTAATTGCCCAAGTCCGTCTGAATGCACAATGGACGTGAATGGATACAGGCGATCAGACAGGATGCTTACGTAGTATCAACTGTCAGAGTCGTATTAGGGACGTATCAGGGGCCCCATATCACTGGAACTGCACATGCCCCACAAAATTATAGAGCCTCCACGAACTTGAACAATCCCCTGCTGACATGCAGGGTCGATGTATGCATGATGTCTCCATACCTGTACAAATCCATCCGCTCGATATAATTTGAAACGAGAATCGTCCCACCAGGCATATTTCCATTATCAATAGTCCAATGTCGGTTTTGACGGGCCCAGGCGAGGCATAAAGCTTTGTGTCGCGCAGTTATCAAGGATACACGAGTGGGCCTTTGGCTCCGGAAGCCCATATCGATATGATATGTTTCGTTGAACGCACGCTGACACTTGTTGATGGCCCAGCACTGAAATCTGCAGCAATTTCAAGAAGGTTTGCACTTCTGTCACGTTGAACGATTCTCTTAAGGCACCATGTCGAATTTGTACCATGAGCTTCACAATATCTTGTTTTCACTCCGATCCAAACACTGTGTTTTATATTGTTTTGTGTACAGTTACTATAGTGATGAATTTATGTCGATATTTCTAAAGGGTGCAGGTAAATAATATGAACTACATTTCTATCGTAAATTTACGTGGTGATCTAATTCTGCCAGTTGCTGTAGATGCATAATCTGAACTATACTTTTACGTTAAATTTACATTTTAAAAATGTATATTTTCAAAATGTAGTTTATCGTAGATTTGTAATTTTAAGAAATGTTATCCAGTTTTGTCAGAAGTAATTTTAAGGATCTGTCACTATTGGGATCCGTCCTGAGCTTACTGAAATTTATTTAAAGAGAATTACATCAGACGCATTTCGGTTTTATTTATAAAGCATCTTCCGTGATTTTTCTGTAACTTGGATACGTACGTTTGTACATTTTTGGTTGTGTTGGGTTACAAACAGCGTTTTGTTTATAAAGTTGGTCCGCAAGTTACTTACGATGTTTCTTTAAATATTCTGCTCCTTTCGAGCAGCGGTTGACGTCGAAAGACAGTTTTTGCCATTGTGCAGTACTTCTTGTGCTGTATTATTTACACTTCACTTTTGTAACTGAACTGAAGTTGTGTGTTTCTCACTCTGCACAGTAACAGTGTTTATGTTTGTTCGTTTGTATTCGTTCAGGTTGTGAGTAATTTTACGGAGAATTCAGTGTAGAATGGATTTGTATCTTGGCATATGTATTTAGAGATATGTGAATCTACATATCGAGTATTGAGTACCGCAATGCAAATAACTGTATACAGATTTATCTGTACAAATATCGTACTATCTCAGTCGTCACTCTGGTGTTAATTGAACGAATGAGCTAGGACTTCAGAACAACATGACGTACGTTTTCTATTTCTGGCATTTTATGTTTGACATGCTGTTGTTCCTTGCTTCCTTATATTGTAAACCGTCGCAATGTCACTATATGATTTGCAAGTTTGTAAGGATCAAGAACTTGTGTTAATATGTTCCAACGCTTCAGTAATTTATATTGTGTTTCAGTATGTAGTAGCCACCTTGACTTGGAATATTTGCTTATTAAAATTTCAGATCTGACGATGAGACCATAGATCCGTAGAAACGGGCAATTAATAAAAGATTTAGAGTCGATCTCAGAATAATACTATTCTTTAACCATTTAAATTCTTTTGTTTCCTTCCATTCAGGTTTTACGCCCACTCTGTGTCTCCACCCTTGGAATGGGCCTCTCTCGCCATGCCCTCGGTGTAACCCTGTCATGACTAGTTGAGGTGAACCGTTTAACTTGGGACTAAGGTAATGAGTTATCATACATACACAGAAAACATTGGTCCTCGCAGCAATGAATAATATAAAAATTACAAACATTGAATTAACATTGGTATAAAGACAAGCCTTAATTACGTTTACATGATCTGTATCAACAAGTTGAAGGTACACAAAGTATGGGAAGACAGCAACGATTGCGTGAATGTACCAGATGATCAAAAAGTCAGTATAAATTTGAAAACTTAATAAACCACAGAATAATGTAGATAGAGAGTTAAAAATTGACACACATGCTTGGAATGACATGGGGATTTATTAGAACCAAAAAAAAAAAATTCACAAAATGTCCGACAGATCTCTTGCGCGCGTCGTTTAGTGATGATCGTGCGCTCAGCCGCCACTTTCGTCATGCTTGGCCTCCCAGGTCCACAGACCTCAGTCCGTGCGATTATTGGCTTTGGGGTTACCTGAAGTCGCAAGTGTATCGTGATCGACCGACATCTCTAGGGATGCTGAAAGGCAACATCCGACGCCAGTGCCTCACCATAACTCCGGACATGCTTTACAGTGCTGTTCACAACATTATTCCTCGACTACAGCTATTGTTGAGGAATGATGGTGGACATATTGAGCATTTCCTGTAAAGAACATCATCTTTGCTTTGTCTTGCTTTGTTACGCTAATTATTGCTATTCTGATCAGATGAAGCACCATCTGTCGGGCATTTTTTGAACTTTTGTATTTTTTTCGTTCTAATAAAACCCCACGTCATTCCAAGCATATGTGTCAATTTGTACCTCTCTATCTACATTATTCCGTGATTCATTCAGTTTTCAAATTTATACTGACTTTTTGATCACCCGGTATGTATGTTTTAAACTGGAGACCTAGAAACGACGGAGTGGCTTCGTCTCGCCGTAGCCCTCAGTGGTTGACAACCCCGCAACAGGCCACAGCAGTTCACCCACCCCACTGCCGCCCCAAATAGAACCCCAGATGCCGGCCGGAGTGGCCGAGCGGTTCTAGGCGCTGCAGTCTGGAACTGCGCGACCGCTACGGCCGCAGGTTCGAATCCTGCCTTGGGCATGGATGTGTGTGACGTCCTTAGGTTAGTTAGGTGTAAGTAGTTCTAAGTTCTAGGGGACTGATGACCTCAGAAGTTACGTCCCATAGTGCTCAGAGCCATGTGAACCATTTTTTGAACCCCAGGTTATTGCGCGGTTCGGCCCCAAGTGGACCCCCCGCGACCGTCTCATAGCAGACGAGTGTAACCCCAAATGTTTGTGTGGTAGAATAACTATGGTGTACGAGTACGTGGAAACGGTGTTTGCGCAGCAATCGCCGACACAGTGCAACTGAGGCGAAATAAGGGGAACCAGCCTGCATTCGCGGAGGTAGATGGAAAACCGCCTTAAAAGCCATCCATAGGCTGGCCGGCACACCGAACCTCGACACGAATCCACCGGGCGGATTCGTGCCGGGGACCAGCACGCCTTCCTCTCGGGAAGCAGCGCGTTAGACCGCGTGGCTAGCCGGGCGGGCTAACGATTGCATACTTGAACATAAATTCAGATGCTAGCGGGCGCTGCAGGTTACGCAAGTGTATGTGACCACAAACGGCAGCTGTGCAGTGTCCTCAGTACATTTCACGTGTCAGTCACGATCAGAACAGTGTTCTGAGTACTTGTGAGTGCGGATACGAGTTAATTCGAATGTGGGCCTAATGTTGGTGCTCGTCTGGTGGGTGCTTCAGTAACAAAGGTAGTCGAAGTGTTGGGTGTATCAAGACGCAATGTATTGAAGATATCGCATACAGTCGTGGAGCGGACGAAAGTGTGTGTTGAGTGATCGCGACAGACAGACATTAATAGAGGACTGTGACGAAAAATAAGAGGATGACAACTGAGTGTCGTACTCGCGAACGCTGTAAGCATCGTAACAATCTCCATAAGTTAGGAATTTCAGGAAGATTGATTTCCATCAGCAATGCAAATGTCCGTACCAGGAGAAAGTGGTGCGGAAGACACGAAACCAGGACTATGTAGCGATGAAAGATTTCAAAAGATGTGTCTTGTTGCACATTGTTTCCTACTTCAAGCTGAATTCGGTGTTGATTTGGCAGTCATATTGTGGTATTCCATGGGTCGTATGGTAACTCTAAGTCACGTTTCTGCCAAGGATTAAGTAAACATTTTGGTTGATCAGGTCCATACCATGCAGCACTGTTTGTCTGCCAATTGTGATGCTGTGTTCGACGACGTAAGTAACCCTGTTTACACTGGTCGCACC
This sequence comes from Schistocerca nitens, assembly GCF_023898315.1. Taxonomy (NCBI): domain Eukaryota; kingdom Metazoa; phylum Arthropoda; class Insecta; order Orthoptera; family Acrididae; genus Schistocerca; species Schistocerca nitens. Next base: position 204,211,095 of record NC_064622.1, read on the forward strand.
GTCCAGGTTGGCTATGTGAGCGCGAGGATGAATTGTCGCATCTGCCCTGGCCAAAAATGTCTCCCGATCTCATTTATTGAGCCTTGTGATCTGCTTTGGAGGGAATTGTGCTTGATCGCTATCAACTTCCACCAATTTTACCTGAGCGTTAACTACGAGGCGTGTTTTTTAAGTAAGTACCGCTTTGAAATTAAAAAAAAAGATGTGCAAAGATATCTCAATAATTTTATTTTTACATGAAAGCCTGTACCTTAATCTCTGCACTGACGCCATTACAGTCTGATTCTTCCTTGTTTACGTTGTGTACTGAGTGTTTAAGATGCCTCCGATAATCGTGAGTCCCGCCGACTGTCAAGTACGGGCTGTTATAAGATTTCTTAGTGCTAAAGGCCTAAAAGCGATCGATATTCATGGTGAGATCTGTTCAGTTTATGCAGATAACATTACGAGTGATTGAATGGTAAGAAAGTGGGTGAGATCATTCAAAGATGGCAGCACAAATGTGCATGATGAACAACGGAGTGGGCGTCCTTCGGTCGTTAATGAAAGTTTGGTGCAGGAAGCGGACAATAAGGTGAGAGAAAACAGACGCTTTACGATTTCCTCCTTGCGGGATGACTTTCCTTAATGTTTCCCGTAGTGCTTTCTATGGCATTGTGACCGAGCACTTGAATTACCGAAAATTGTGCGCACGTTGGGTATCGAAAATGTTGACGGATGTGCACAAAACCAAACGTTTAGACAGTGCATTGACTTTCCTTGAGCGGTACTACAACGACGGTGATGATTTCTTAAGCCAAATAGTTACGGGCGATGAAACATGGGTGGCCTACGTCACACCAGGATCAAAGCAACAATCCATGGAAATTCAGCAAGGGCATCGTTTTCCTGTAAGACAATGCCCGTCCGCATCTGGCGAATCAGACCAAAGATTGCATCACATCTTTTAGATAGGAAACTCTAGATCATCCTCTGTACAGCCCCGATCTTGCGCCCAGTGAACACCATCTGTTCCTGCACATGAAGAAACACCTGGGCGGTCAGCGTCTTCAAGACGATGACGAAGTCAAAACAGTGGTGATGCAGTGGTTAACAAGTCAGGCGGCAGACTTCTATGAGGAGGGTATTCAGAAACTGGTACAACGTTATGACAAGTGCCTCAGTATTGACGGAAATCATGTAGAAAAGTAGATTAAGGTACAGGCTTTCATGTAAAAATAAAATTATTGAGATATCTTAGCATGTCTCTTTAATTTCAAAACGGTACTTATTTAAAAAAACACACCTCGTATTTTGATGGAAGATTAGTGTAAAACCCCCTTGAAAACATTTTCTTTTTTAAAAAAAATCATCTCTTTTCACTGGTTTGATGCGGCCAACCACAAATTCTTTTCCTGTTCCAACTTTTCATCTCATAGTACCACTTGCAACCTATGTCCTCAATTACTTGCTCGATGTATGTCTGTCTTCCTCTACAGTTTTACGCTCTACGCCCCCTCTAATACCATGGAAGTTATTTCCCGATGTCTTAACAACTGTCCTACCATCCTGTCACTTCTTGTTGTCAGCGTTTTCCATGTGGTGTTTTCCTCTCCGTTTTTGTGCAGAATCTCCTCATTCCTTATCATATCAGCCCATCTAATTTTCAACGTTCACCTGTAGCACCGCATCTCAAGTGCTTCGATTCTCTTCTGTTCCGGATTTCTCACATTCCATTTTTCGATACCATACAATACCGTCTTCCCAAGGTACATTCTTAGAAATTTCTTCCTCAGTTTAAGGCCTATGTTCGATAACAGTAGACTTCTCTAGGCAAGAAAGCCCTTTTTGCCACTGTTAGTCTCGCTTTTGATGAGCTTGTTCCTTCCATCATGTGTAACTTTGCTGCCTAGATCGCAGGATTTCTTAACTTCATTTACTTCGTGACTATTAGCCCTGATGTTAAGTTTCTGTCTGTTTTCGTTTTTGATGCTTTTCATTAATTTCACCTTTCTTCCATTTACTGTTAATACATATTCTGTTAACAGTAAATATTCTGTCCCCCACATGAACCATGGACCTTGCCGTTGGTGGGGAGGCTTGCTTGCCTCAGAGATACAGATAGCCGTACCGTAGGTACAACCACAACGGAGGGGTATCTGTTGAGAGGCCAGACAAACGTGTGGTTCCTGAAGAGGGGTAGCAGCCTTTTCAGTAGTTGCAAGGGCAACAGTCTGGATGATTGACTGATCTGGCCTTGTAACAATAACCAAAACGGCATTGCTGTGCTGGTACTGCGAACGGCTGCAAGCAAGGGGAAACTACGGCCGTAATTTTTCCCGAGGGCATGCAGCTTTACAGTATGATTAAATGATGATGGCGTCCTCTCGGGTAAAATATTCCGGAGGTAAAATAGTCCCCCATTCGGATCTCCGGGCGGGGACTACTCAAGAGGATGTAGTTATCAGAAGAAAGAAAACTGGCGTTCTACGGATCGGAGCGTGGAATGTCAAATCCCTTAATCGGGCAGGTAGGTTAGAAAATTTAAAAAGGGAAATGGATAGGTAAAAGTTAGATATAGTGGGAATCAGTGAAGTTCGGTGGCAGGAGGAACAAGACTTCTGTTCAGGTGACTACACAAAATCAAAAAGGGGTAATGCAGGAGTAGGTTTAATAATGAATAGGAAAATAGGAATGCGGGTAAGCTACTACAAACAGCATAGTGAACGCATTATTGTGGCCAAGATAGATACGAAGCCCACACCTACTACAGTAGTACAAGTTTATATGCCCACTAGCTCTGCAGATGACGAAGAAATTGAAGAAATGTATGATGAAATAAAAGAAATTATTCAGATAGTGAAGGGAGAGGAAAATTTAATAGTCATGGGTGACTGGAATTCGAGTGTAGGAAAAGGGAGAGAAGGAAACGTAGTAGGTGGATACGGATTGGGGCTAAGAAATGAAAGAGGAAAACGCCTGGTAGAATTTTGCACAGAGCACAACTTAATCATAGCTAACACTTGGTTTAAAAATCATGAAAGAAGGTTGTATACATGGAAGAACCCTGGAGATACTAAAAGGTATCAGATAGATTATATAATGGTAAGACAGAGATTTAGGAACCAGGTTTTAAATTGTAAGACATTTCCAGGGGCCGATGTGGACTCTGACCACAATCTATTGGTTATGACCTGCAGATTAAAACTGAAGAAACTGCAAAAAGGTGGGAATTTAAGGAGATGAGACCTGGATAAATTGAAAGAACCAGAGGTTGTACAGAGTTTCAGGAAGAGCATAAGGGAAGAATTGACAGGAATGGGGGAAATAAATACAGTAGAAGAAGAATGGGTAACTTTGAGGGATGAAGTAGTGAAGGCAGCAGAGGATCAAGTAGGTAAAAAGACGAGGGCTAGTAGAAACCCTTGGGTAACAGAAGAAATATTGAATTTAATTGATGAAAGGAGAAAATTTAAAAATTCAGTAAATGAAGCAGGCAAAATGGGATACAACTGTCTCAAAAATGAGATCGACAGGAAGTGCAAAATGGCTAAGCAAGGATGGCTAGAGGACAAATGTAAGGATGTAGAGGCTTATCTCACTAGGGGTAAGATAGATACTGCCTACAGGAAAATTAAAGAGACCTTTGGAGATAGGAGAACCACTTGTATGAACATCAAGATCTCAGATGGAAACCCAGTTCTAAGCAAAGAAGGGAAAGCAGAAAGGTGAAAGGAGTATATAGAGGGTCTATACTAGGGCGATGTACTTGAGGACAATATTATGGAAATGGAAGAGGATGTAGATGAAGATGAAATGGGAGATACGATACTGCGTGAAGAGTTTGACAGAGCACTGAAAGACCTGAATCGAAACAAGGCCCCCGGAGTAGACAACATTCCATTGGAACTACTGGTGGCCTTGGGATAGCCAGTCCTGACAAAACTCTACCATCTGGTGGGTAAGATGTATGAAACAGGCGAAATACCCTCAGACTTCAAGAAGAATACAATAATTCCAATCCCAAAGAAAGCAGGTGTTGACAGATGTGAAAATTACCGAACAATCAGTTTAATAAGCCACAGTTGCAAAATACTAACACGAATTCTTTATAGACGAATGGAAAAACTAGTAGAAGCCGACCTCGGGGAAGATCAGTTTGGATTCCGTAGAAATACTGGAACACGTGAGGCAATACTGACCGTACGACTTATCCTAGAAGAAAGATTAAGGAAAGGCAAACCTACGTTTATAGCATTTATAGACTTAGAGAAAGCTTTTGACAAAGGTGACTGGAATACTCTCTTTCAAATTCTAAAGGTGGCAGGGGTAAAATACAGGGAGCGAAAGGCTATTTACAATTTGTACAGAAACCAGATGACAGTTATAAGAGTCGAGGGGTATGAAAGGGAAGCAGTGGTTGGGAAGGGAGTAAGACAGGGTTGTAGCCTCTTCCCGATGTTATTCAATCTGTATATTGACCAGGAAATAAAGGAAACAAAAGAAAAGTTCGGAGTAGGTATTAAAATCCATGGAGAAGAAATAAAAACTTTGAGGTTCGCCGATGACATTGTAATTCTGTCAGAGACAGCAAAGGACTTGGAAGAGCAGTTGAATGGAATGGACAGTGTCTTGTGAGGAGTATATAAGATGAACATCAACAAAAGCAAAACGAGGATAATGGGATGTAGCCGAATTAAGTCGGGTGATGCTGAGGGAATTAGATTAGGAAATGAGACACTTAAAGTAGTAAAGGAGTTTTGCTATTTGGGGAGCAAAATAACTGATGATGGTCGAAGTATAGAGGGTATAAAATGTAGACTGGCAATGGCAAGGAAAGCGTTTCTGAAGAAGAGAAATTTGTTAACGTCGAGTATAGATTTAAGTGTCCGGAAGTCGTTTATGAAAGTATTTGTATAGAGTGTAGCCATGTATGGAAGTGAAACATGGACGATAACCAGTTTGGACAAGAAGAGAATAGAAGCTTTCGAAATGTGGTGCTACAGAAGAATGCTGAAGATAAGGTGGGTAGATCACGTAACTAATGAGGAGGTATTGAATAGGATTGGGGAGAAGTCTGTGGCACAACTTGACTAGAAGAAGGGATCGGTTGGTAGGACATGTTTTGAGGCATCAAGGGATCACAAATTTAGCATTGGAGGGCAGCGTTGAGGGTAAAAATCGTAGAGGGAGACCAAGAGATGAATACACTAAGCAGATTCAGAAGGATGTAGGTTGCAGTAGGTACTGGGAGATGAAGAAGCTTGCACAGGATTGAGTAGCATGGAGAGCTGCATCAAACCAGTCTCAGGACTGAGGACCACAACAACAACAACAACATATTCTGTACTTATTATGCCAATCAGCAGCTCAGTTCTCCCTCACTCTCACTGAGGATAGCAACGTCACCAGCAAATCTTATCATTGATGCCTTTTACCTTGAATTTTAAGTCCACTACTGGAACTTTCTTTATTTTTATCTTTGCTTCTTCGATGTATAGATTGAACAGTAGGGGAGAAAGACTACATCCCTGTTTTGCACCCCCTATTATTATTCCTTCTCGGTTTTTGTACATGTTGTATATTACCCACCTCTACCTATAACTTGCTCTTGTTTTACTCAGAATTTCCTACATCATTTGACACTGTCAAACGCTTTTTCCAGTTCGACAAATCCTATGAAAGTATTTCGAGTTCTCTTTAGTCTTGCTTCCATTATCAACCACATCTACATCTACATATATACTCCGCTAGCAACCAAGCGGTGTGTGGCGGAGGACACAATTCGCGCTAAAGTCATATCCCCCCCCCCCCCTGTTCGACTCGCGGATCGCGCGAGGGAAAAACGACTGTCTGAACGCCTCAGTATGTTGTCTTATTTCCCTTATCTTTGAATGATGATCATTACGCGATTTGAAAGTTGGTGGTAATAATATATGCTCTACATCCTAGGTGGAAATTGGATTTCGGAATTTAGTGAGCAGCCCCTTCTGTTTAGCGCGTCGTCTATCTGCAAGTGTGTCCCACTTCAAACTTTCTATGGGAGTTGTAACGCTCTCGCGATGACTAAATGTAGCAGTCACGAATATTTCCGTTCTTTGATCCTTCTCAATCTCTTGAATCAGACCCAACTGGTAAGGGTCCCATACAGACAAAGAACACTCCAAGACTGGACGAACTAACGTATTGTAATCTATTTCCTTTGTTGAAGGACTGCATCGCTTCAGGATTCTACCAATAAACCGCAATCTAGAGTTCGCCTTACCCGCTACTTGTGTAATCTGATCATTACATTTGAGATCATTTCGAACAGTCACACCCAGATACTTGACTGATGTTACCGCTTCCAAAGACTGATCATTTATTTTGTACTCATACATTAATGGGTATTTTCGCCTTGTTATACCCGTGGTCTAGGGGTAGCGTCTTTGATTCATAATCAAAACGTCTTCGGTCCCGGGTTCGATCCCCGCCACTGCCTAAATTTTGATAAATAATCTGCATTGGCGGCCGAAACTTCCGGCATAAGAAGTCAGCCTCATTCTGCCAACGGCCTTGTCAAAGAGGGCGGAGGAGCGGATAGAGGTTCAGGGCACTCTCTTGTCCTAGGGGTGGGAAATTGCCCCTAAAGGCGGAAGAATCAGCAATGATCAACGACATGAGGATGCAGAAGGCAATGGAAGCCACTGCATTAAAGACACGTAACGTGTATCCACAGGACATGTGGCCTGTAATTGAAGAAGTGTCATGATGATCTCTCCATTGGCAAAAGATTCCGGAATAGTCCCCCATTCGGATCTCCGGGAGGGGACTGCCAAGGGGGAGGTTACCATGAGAAAAAGATTGAACAATCAACGAAAGGATAACATTCTACGACTCGGGGCGCGGAATGTCAGAACCTTGAACGTGGTAGGGAAACTAGAAAATCTGAAAATGGAAATGCAAAGGCTCAATCTAGATATAGTAGGGGTCAGTGAAGTGAAGTGGAAGGAAGACAAGGATTTCTGGTCAGATGAGTATCGGGAAATATCAACAGCAGCAGAAAATGGTATAACAGGTGTAGGATTCGTTATGAATAGGAAGGTAGGGCAGAGGGTCTGTTACTGTGAACAGTTCAGTGACCGGGTTGTTCTAATCAGAATCGACAGCAGACCAACACCGACAACGATAGTTCAGGTATACATGCCGACGTCGCAAGCTGAAGACGAACAGATAGAGAAAGTGTAATGCAGTATGTAAAGGGGGACGCAAATCTAATAGTCATGGGCGACTGGAATGCAGTTTTCGGGGAAGGAGTAGAAGAAAAGGTTACAGGAGAATATGGGCGCCCGCATCTCGTGGTCGTGCGGTAGCGTTCTCGCTTCCCACGCCCGGGATCCCGGGTTCGATTCCCGGCGGGATCAGGGATTTTCTCTGCCTCGTGATGGCTGGGTGTTGTGTGCTGTCCTTAGGTTAGTTAGGTTTAAGTAGTTCTAAGTTCTAGGGGACTTATGACCACAGCAGTTGAGTCCCATAGTGCTCAGAGCCAGAGAATATGGGCTTGGGACAAGGAATGAAAGAGGAGAAAGACTAATTGAGTTCTGTAACAAGTTTCAGCTAGTAATAGCGAATACCCTGTTCAAGAATCACAACAGGAGGAGGTATACTTGGAAAAGGCCGGGAGATACGGGAAGATTTCAATTAGATTACATCATGGTCAGACAGAGATTCCGAAATCAGATACTGGATTGTAAGGCGTACCCAGGAGCAGATACAGGCTCAGATCACAATATAGTAGTGATGAAGAGTAGGCTCAAGACATTAGTCAGGAAGAATCAATCCGCAAAGAAGTGGGATACGGAAGTAGTAAGGAATGACGTGATACGTTTGAAGTTCTCTAAAGCTATAGATACAGCAATAAGGAATACGCAGTAGGCAGTACTGTTGAAGAGGAATGAACATCTCTAAAAGGGACCATCACAGAAGTTGGGAAGGAAAACATAGGTACAAAGAAGGTAGCTGCGAAGAAACCATAGGTAACAGAAGAAATACTTCAGTTGATTGATGAAAGGAGGAAGTACAAACATGTTCCGGGAAAATCAGGAATACAGAAATACAAGTCGCTGAGGAATGAAATAAATAGAAAGTGCAGGGAAGCTAAGACGAAATGGCTGCAGGAAACATGTGAAGACATCGAAAAAGATATGATTGTCGGAAGGACAGACTCAGCATACAGGAACGTCAAAACAACCTTTGGTGACATTAAAAGCAACGGTGGTAACATTAAGAGTGCAACGGGAATTCCACTGTTAAATGCAGAGGAGAGAGCAGATAGGTGGAATGAATACATTGAAAGCCTCTATGAGGGTGAAGATTTTTCTGATGTGATAGAAGAAGAGACAGGAGTCGATTTAGAAAAGATAGGGGAACCAGTATTAGAATCGGAATTTAAAAGAGCTTTGGAGGACTTACGGTCAAATAAGGCAGAAGGGATAGATATCATTCCATCAGAATTTCTAAAATCATTGGGGGAAGTGGCAACAAAACGACTGTTCACGTTGGTGTGTAGAATATATGAGTCTGGCAATATACCATCCGACTTTCGGAAAAGCATCATCCACACAATTCCGAAGACGGCAAGAGCTGACAAGTGCGAGAATTATCGCACAATCAGCTTAACAGCTCATGCATCGAAGCTGCTTACAAGAATAATATACGGAAGAATGGAAAAGAAAATTGAGAATGCGCTAGGTGACGATCAGTTTGGCTTTAGGAAAAGTAAAGGGACGAGAGAGGCAATTCTGACGTTACGGCTAATAATGGAAGCAAGGCTAAAGAAAAATCAAGATACTTTCATAGTATTTGTCGACCTGGAAAAAGCGTTCGACAATATAAAATGGTGCAAGCTGTTCGAGATTCTGAATAAAGTAGGGGTAAGCTATAGGGAGAGACGGGTCATATACTATATGTACAACAACCAAGAGGGAATAATAAGAGTGGACGATCAAGAACGAAGTGCTCGTATTAAGAAGGGTGTAAGACAAGGCTGTAGCCTTTCGCCTCTACTCCACAATCTGTACGTCGAGGAAGCAATGATGGAAATAAAAGAAAGGTTCAGGAGTGGAATTAAAATACAAAGTGAAAGGATATCAATGATACGATTCGCTGATGACATTGCTATCCTGAGTGAAAGTGAAGAAGAATTAAATGTTCTGATGAACGGAATGAACAGTCTAATGAGTACACAGTATGGTTTGAGAGTAAATCGGAGAAAGATGAAGGTAATGAGAAGTAGTAGAAATGAGAACAGCGAGAAACTTAACATCAGGATTGATGGTCACGAAGTCAGTGAAGTTAAGGAATTCTACTACCTAGGCAGTAAAATAACCAATGACGGACGGAGCAAGGAGGACATCAAAAGCAGACTCGCTATGGCAGAAAAGGCATTTCTGGCCAAGAGAAGTCTACTATTATCAAATACCGGCCTTAATTTGAGGAAGAAATTTCTGAGGATGTACGTTTGGAGTACAGCATTGTATGGTAGTGAAACATGGACTGTGGGAAAACCGGAACAGAAGAGAATCAAGCATTTGAGATGTGGTGCTATAGACGAATGTTGAAAATTAGGTGGACTGATAAGGTAAGGAATGAGGAGGTTCTACGTAGAATCGGAGAGGAAAGGAATATGTGGAAAACACTGATAAGGAGAAGGGACAGGATGATAGGACATCTGCTAAGACATGAGGGAATGACTTCCATGGTATTAGAGGGAGCTGTAGAGGGCAAAAACTGTAGAGGAAGACAGAGATTGGAATACGTCAAGCATATAATTGAGGACGTAGGTTGCAAGTGCTACTCTGAGATGAAGAGGTTAGCACAGGAAAGGAATTTGTGGCGGGCCGCATCAAACCAGTCAGTAGACTGATGACCAAAAAAAAAATACGCAGTAGGTTACACTTACTAATATTGCGAGATAACTGCCAGTCAACATACCACGCATTTATTTTCTGCAAATCCTCATTGATTTGTTCACAACTTTTGGGTGATACTACTTTCCTGTAGACTACAGCATCATCGGCAAACAGTCTAAGGCCACTGTAAATACTATCAACCAGATCGTTTATGTAAATCTTAAAAAGTAGAGGATCTATTACGCTGCCCTGGGGCACACCTGAAGTTACTCTTGTTTCTGTAGAAGTTACCCCGTTCAGGAAGAGATACTGCTCCCTGTCTGTTAGAAAACGTTCTATCCAACCGCATATGTCATTGGATAGACCGTAAGCGCGCACTTTTTGTAGCAAGTGACAGTGCGGAACTAAGTCGAACGCCTTTCGGAAGTCGAGAAATATGGCATCAACCTGGGAGCTGGTATCTAGGGCCTGTTGTATATCATGCACAAAGAGGACCAGCTGTGTCTCGCAGGATCGCTGTTTCCTAAAACCGTGCTGGTTTCTGCAGATGAGCTTTTCAGAGTCTAGAATGGTCTGAACACAAAATATGTTCCATGATTCTACAACAAATCGACGTCAGTGAAATTGGCCGGTAATAATGTCCATCCGATTTTCTACCCTTTTTATAGATTGCTTTGGCCTGGGTCTTCTTCCAGTCCCGTAGATTTTTCCGACGTTCCAATTATCTCTGATAGATGACGGATAAGAATGGTGCTATATTTGTAACATAGTCAACATAAAATCTTACGGGGATACCGTCTGGGCCAGAAGCCTTTCTGGCGTCTCAGGATCTTAACTGTGTTACATTTCAGGATACACTAAACACTATGTCAGCCATCCTTTCGTTTGTTAGATAATTGTAAGGGGGAATGGTGCTGCAGTCCTCTATCGTAAATGAGTTTTTGAAAGCTAAGAACTACCTCTCTGGTCCTTCGTCATTTAACACACACAAAACTATAGACGAACTGTATTTATCCATCCCGAGACGGCAGGCAACTGTTTTCAATACCAAAGGATATCCTGCACCATATTAGGCGTGGTGTTGCGTTTTTGGTGTTTTCATATTTTTGTCCATCTCCTGTATCTTAATCCTTTTGGAGTTACCGAGACGCACCTGCTGGCCGACCACTGGTTTTGGCTCACCTTGTAGCCTTCGTACGTGGAGATGCTGCTACGGACGCGGTCCACCCTGGTGGCGGTCGCCCTCCGGCCCTTGGGCAGCACCCACCGCATCAGAGGCGTCACCAGACTCCTGTCCACGGAGGCGAGGTCCCTTTTCCCTGTGACCAGGCTGATGGCCAGTGCAGTCACCAGCGTCACCACGAGGCCCATCATTGTGTACCACAGGTACGACACTCGGTAGATGGGCAGAACAGAGCTGGAACAAAAATATTTTAGTGAGACCTCACTGTTATTCTTTCCGGCAGGTTTCGCAACAGCTGGTGTCCGCAGCTCGTCGTCTGGTGACTAGCGTCGCTGGCTCTGGCTCACGGGGTCTCGGGTTCGATTCCCGGCGTGGAGGTTTGAGCTGTCCTCATCATTTCATCATCATTCGGGAAAGCGGCGAGACGGGACAGTGAAAACATTCGGAATTTGTACGGGCGATGATAACCCCGCAGTTGAGCCCCGCACAAACCAGATATCATCATCATCGTAGCAGCTGGACGAATGTAGTTACAAGTCACTATGAAAGAATATTTGATCAACACAAGACGTTCGATGAGAATGTTGTGTGCAGTTTTTACAAATACGTAGAAAAGTTAAGCTCCATGGAAAGGCCGTTAACGTACAAAACGCTCAGATGAAAAAGGTCTTTAGCCAGTGTTGCAGCTTTTCTACTCTAGTATCCACCACGTTGCCTAAATAGAAAAGAAATAAACATATAAAATAAAATGTCGGAAGTGGGATTAAAATTTCGGGGGAAATGATATCACTGAGGAGGTTGTTATCACCTGTGAATGTGAAAAAGCGTGAACTGACATGCTGAATGGATGCAAGGTTTCTGAGCACATATCACGTATTGAGAATAAACAAAACACAGATGAAGCTATTGATAAACAGCGAAAATGAAATTAGCTATACACTTAACATCAATGTCGAGGAATAAGTACACACGAAGAGAAGGAAGTCTGCCACCACGGAAACAAAGTCGTGACGGGCGAAGCAAGGAAGACATAAGAAGCAGACTAATCCAGTCGAGAAGATTTCCTGCAGAAAAAAATCACCACAGGCCTCCGTTTTAGAAATTTCTGAGAACGACTGTCTGGAACAGCACTGTATGGAAATGAATCATTTTGCGGAAACATGCAAAAAAAGAGAATCTAATCATTTGGCATACAGTGTGGATGAACATGGCTAACTACCAAGTGAACTGATAAATAAGATAAGGTCATCTGCAGAACGCAGGACCGGCGAGGAGAAAAGTATCAGGAAAACACTAGCCAGAACCAGGACGTGATGGTATAACATTGTCAAATAGCACCGCCACCACGTGTGTATTAGGCCTCGGGTCTGGCACAAATGCCGGCCGAAGTGGCCGTGCGGTTAAAGGCGCTGCAGTCTGGAGCCGCAAGACCGCTACGGTCGCAGGTTCGAATCCTGCCTCGGGCATGGATGTTTGTGATGTCCTTAGGTTAGTTAGGTTTAACTAGTTCTAAGTTCTAGGGGACTAATGACCTCAGCAGTTGAGTCCCATAGTGCTCAGAGCCATTTGAACCATTTTTTTCTGGCACAAATGGCCGATTGCTGCCGAAAGAACATCACAGGGACGATGAATGATCGTCAATTATGTGATAAGCATGTAATGAATCCCTCCAGCATTTTTGCCAGTAGATGAACCCTGCTCGTGCCGCTGTTTCTTCGTTCAAGCAGCTCCTCTTATGGCGGCACAAAGCTGATTGCACGCCGTCCCAAACCTCCCTACCTCGCGAAAATCCAAGGAGGTACCGAGAATCAAACCAGGATCCTTCTGCAAAGTAAAGAGGGTAGAAGGCTCCAAATTTTTGGAGTGCATGTTGATGAAAACCTGAACTAGAAGAACCATATTACTGAGCTTCTCAAACAATTCTGTTCAGTTACATTTGCTCTTCGTAAAATATTGGTAATCTAGGAAACAAACAGATCAAACTCCTGACATATTTTGCATATTCATACTCAATCATGTCATACTGAATAATCGTCTGGGTTAATTCATTAATTAGAAAGAAAGTGTTGAATGCATAAAAGCGAGCAATAAGAATAATATGTGGTATTCACTCACGGACGTCGTGTCTTCAAACAGATAGGCATTTTAACTGCATCTTCACAATACATACTTCCGCTCGTGAAATTCGACATAAATAATCAATTACAATCTGAGAAGAACAGAGTTGTAGACACCTACAGCAAAAGACGGAGAAAGGACGTTTGTTAACCATTATGAAAGCTCTCAGTGGCTCAGAGTTCAATATGGAGCAATAAAAGTTTTGATTATTTTCCAAGTAAGGTAAAATGTCTGACAGGTAGCGAATAAGTTTTCAGTCTCACTTAAAGTCATTTCCCCTGGAGAACTCGTCTATACCGTTAACTAATTTCTACTTAAAAATTGGTAGACATCAAGGAAATACAAGTTTATAAGTGTAGTTGCATGAGCACGAATAAAATGATAATGTGTTCATGAATGTTAATCATATATACACATCCTATAAACTCACTCGCTCCACATCATTTGGATAAAAGACTTGTTCAAATGATCTGTGAACATGTAACCATGTAACTAGCTACAGAGGCGCTCTGTGGTACAGGATGCCGTCACAGAGGGTGGAAATTATGGAAGACAGACATAACTGCAATAAATAATGCACAGCATTCGGTGTGCTACTACATATGAAAAGGTTAACATAGAGGATTATACCCGTTAAACTTACGACAAAAAAGGTGAAACGTCTACGTGGTTTACACGACAAGGGTCTTCGACGTGGCAAAATACGTGGGATGAAATTAAACAGCTTTTACATTGGTGGAAAAGCACGTGGAATAAAATGAAACTGATTTTACATTGATTTCATCTGTAATTTCATCCAAACTCTTTTAGAAATATTGCGGATTTGAAACAGGCATTTGCGCGAGACCACCTGTGCTCCATGTTTTGTCTCTTATTGTCCATAGGGGTGTTTTCACTATCCGTTCGTAAGCCTTTTAGTTCCACGTGTTGATATCACTTCATTTGAACTTAGAGTTGCTTTCTGATAGTTTGAGAGAGATTATACAGATTGTAAAATGTTTTTCTTTCTTTTCTGACTAGCTCTCTGTTACCGTGAACCCATCAATGCAATCTTCTTTGCTGTATTTTTTATGAGTTACGTATAACAAGGCAGATTATCGCTATAATATTTGTATCGGCCGCTTATTTGTTGTAACATAAAATGGGACAGACTGTTTCTAAACAAAACAGTACCAAAATTTCAAATTCTCTACTACTGCCATTTGATTTAGCTTGTCAGCCTGAGCTAGTCGTGCGTTTTGTGTCAGTTCACAAGCATCACGCTCACATGGTCTCACGGACAAGTGGAATGACACGCAGTAACACATATAGGAGGGGCATTTGGCTACGACCTTTCGCAACAACTAGAATGGCACTTAGAAAAATGACGATGATGATGTTCGCTTTATGAGGCGCGGTCATCAGCGCCCGTACACAGTGCAATTTCTTACACAGTCAAATCTAGCCACTGTCACGAATAATGATTATGAAGAAATGATAAGGACAACACAAACACCCAGCCCGCGTGCGGAGAAAATCCCCAACCCGGTCGGGAATCGAACCCGGTACCCCGTGATCCAGAGCCACCAACGCTAGCCACAAGACCACGAGATGCGGACTCGTAGAAGAATGGGTGACTTTTGACGTCGGAGAATGTGATTGGCTAAATCGTAAAAACTTTATTTGCAATTGACAAAGTCACAAAACGCTTCAAAACGCAGATCGGCCTGCACTGGCTCTCATCACAACCTAAAATGGATGTATTACATGAACGACAAGCGTGAGTAGCTCATTGCTACTACATTCAGAGTCAGTAAGAAGGAAATTTTCGAAAGCAAACGATTCAGATATGCATCAGCTCGGGTGACACACTGCCATATCAGTTACTCATTAACAGTGACAGAAAAGAATACTACGATACTCATATTCTCGTGTTCGGAAAGAGTGAGAATAAAAAAATAACTTATCACTGACAAGGGGAGGCCGCCAATTGTGAAATTCAGATTCGATTCATACTGCGCATAATAAAAGCTCATGACCAGAGGTGTAATGTGGCAAAGCACCAAGATGCACTTCTCAGCCGTTGTCGAGAAAATCGACAGTTAAAAGAAACCTTTGCGGTGAAATACTCTCTACGATTTATAATTTACTTCAGCGTTGTGGCGCAGCGGTAAGCGCTCGGGTTCGTAGTCCGAAGGTCGCCGGATCGAATCTCGCGCCATGCAACCTTTTTTTTAGTATTTGTTTTTGTAATTCAAATATATATATATATATATATATATATATATATATATATATAATTCCCGGCAATCAGTTGCAACAATTATGCATATAATTAGTTGTTGAAAGTCGTTTGTCGTGGAAAAACTGGCGACCTCGAACATCATTATGTTTTCCGCAAACAAAGTTCTATTTCACAAATATTATTAATTGTCTTCATAATGTTAACTACGTATAGTTAACGGAAGACGCAGAAACGGTATTCCGAAACTAATACGTATAGCGTAAGTCAAACGTTCCAATTAGAATAGAGACCCCACGAACACAAATTTGCTGCGGCAGGTATGAAATATAAACTCCGTTACTCGCTCGTTACACTTGAAGGACAGATGTTGAATGGGCCGAAACGAGCCGCCGCATAACAGCGTAGTTGCCTGTTAACTCCGAAAGACGGTAGATGCGGTCCCTAGCGCAACTTATAACATCGTCGAAAATCAGTGCGGACGGGAGAGCTTTGGTACACCCTGTTAAAAAAACGGAAAAATGGAGGCGGTACAATTGGAGAGCGATCCGCCTTCACCAACACGCATAAGCAATTCATTAATAGTATATATATATATATATATATATATATATATATATATATATATATATATATATATATATATATGAATCACAAAAAACTAATAATAAAAAAAATTGCACGGCGCGAGATTCGATCCGGCGACTTTCGGATTACGAACCCGAGCGCTTACCGCTGCGCCACGACGCTGTAGAAGATTATTTATCGTAGAGAGTATTTCAACGCAACGGTTTCTTTGAACTGTAGATTTTCTCGACAACGGCTGAGAAGTGCATCTTGGTGCTTTGCCACATTACACCTCTGGCCATGAGCTTTTATTATGCGCAGTATGAAGACGAGGGCTAATAGAAATCCTTGGGTAACAGAAGAAATATTGAATTTAATTGATGAAAGGAGAAAATATAAAAATGCAGTAAATGAAGCAGGCAAAAGCGAATACAAACGTCTCAAAAATGAGATCGACAGAAAGTGCAAAATGGCTAAGCAGGGATGGCTAGAGGACAAATGTAAGGATGTAGAGGCTTGTCTCACTAGGGGTAAGATAGTTACTGATCTGGCCTTGTAACATTAACCAAAACGGCCTTGCTGTGCTGGTACTGCGAACGGCTGAAAGCAAGGGGAAACTACAGCCGTAATTTTTCCCGAGGACATGCAGCTTTACTGTATGACATGCAGCTTTACTGTATGATTAAATGATGATGGCGTCCTCTTGGGTAAAATATTCCGGAGGTAAAATAGTCCCCCATTCGGATCTCCGGGCGGGGACTACTCAAGAGGACGTCGTTATCAGGAGAACGAAAACTGGCATTCTACGGATCGGAGCGTGGAATGTCAGATCCCTTAATCGGGCAGGTAGGTTAGAAAATTTAAAAAGGGAAATGGATAGGTTAAAGTTAGATATAGTGGGAATTAGTGAAGTTCGGTGGCAGGAGGAACAAGACTTATGGTCCGGTGATTACAGGGTTATAAATACAAAATCAAATAGGGGTAATGCAGGAGTAGGTTTAATAATGAATAAAAAAATAGGAGTGCGGGTTAGCTACTACAAACAGCATAGTGAACGCATTATTGTGGCCAAGATAGACACAAAGCCCATGCCTACTACAGTAGTACAAGTTTATATGCCAACTAACTCCGCAGATGATGAAGAAATTGATGAAATGTATGACGAGATAAAAGAAATTATTCAGGTAGTGAAGGGAGACGAAAATTTAATAGTCATGGGTGACTGGAATTCGTCAGTAGGAAAAGGGAGAGAAGGAAACATAGTAGGTGAATATGGATTGGGGGGAAGAAATGAAAGAGGAAGCCGTCTTGTAGAATTTTGCACAGAGCATAACTTAATCATAGCTAACACTTGGTTCAAGAATCATAAAAGAAGGTTGTATACCTGGAAGAATCCTGGAGATACTAATAGGTATCAGATAGATTATATAATGGTAAGACAGAGATTTAGGAACCAGGTTTTAAATTGTAAGACATTTCCAGGGGCAGATGTGGATTCTGACCACAATCTATTGGTTATGAACTGCAGATTGAAACTGAAGAAACTGCAAAAAGGTGGGAATTTAAGGAGATGGGACCTGGATAAACTGAAACACCCAGAGGTTGTAGAGAGTTTCAGGGAGAGCATAAGGGAACAATTGACAGGAATGGGGGAAAGAAATACAGTAGAAGAAGAATGGGTAGCTCTGAGAGATGAAGTAGTGAAGGCAGCAGAGGATCAAGTAGGTAAGAAGACGAGGGCTAATAGAAATCCTTGGGTAACAGAAGAAATATTGAATTTAATTGATGAAAGGAGAAAATATAAAAATGCAGTAAATGAAGCAGGCAAAAGCGAATACAAACGTCTCAAAAATGAGATCGACAGAAAGTGCAAAATGGCTAAGCAGGGATGGCTAGAGGACAAATGTAAGGATGTAGAGGCTTGTCTCACTAGGGGTAAGATAGATACTGCCTACAGGAAAATTAAAGAGACCTTTGGAGAGAAGAAAACCACTTGTATGAATATCAAGAGCTCAGATGGCATCCCAGTTCTAAGCAAAGAAGGGAAAGCAGAAAGGTGGAAGAAGTATATAGAGGGTTTATACAAGGGCGATGTACTTGAGGACAATATTATGGAAATGGAAGAGGATGTAGATGAAGATGAAATGGGAGATAAGATACTGCGTGAAGAGTTTGACAGAGCACTGAAAGACCTGAGTCGAAACAAGGCCCCGGGAGTAGACAACATTCCATTAGAACTACTGATGGCCTTGGGAGAGCCAGTCATGACAAAACTCTACCATCTGGTGAGCAAGATGTATGAGACAGGCGAAATACCCACAGACTTCAAGAATAATATAATAATTCCAATACCAAAGAAAGCAGGTGTTGACAGATGTGAAAATTACCGAACTATCAGTTTAATAAGTCACAGCTGCAAAATACTAACGCGAATTCTTTACAGACGAATGGAAAAACTGGTAGAAGCGGACCTCGGGGAAGATCAGTTTGGATTCCGTAGAAATGTTGGAACACGTGAGGCAATACTAACCTTACGACTTATCTTAGAAGAAAGATTAAGGAAAGGCAAACCTACGTTTCTAGCATTTGTAGACTTAGAGAAAGCTTTTGACAACGTTAACTGGAATACTCTCTTTCAAATTCTGAAGGTGGCAGGGGTAAAATACAGGGAGCGAAAGGCTATTTACAATTTGTACAGAAACCAGATGGCAGTTATAAGAGTCGAGGGGCATGAAAGGGAAGCAGTGGTTGGGAAAGGAGTGAGACAGGGTTGTAGCCTCTCCCCAATGTTATTCAATCTGTATATTGAGCAAGCAGTAAAGGAAACAAAAGAAAAATTCCGAGTAGGTATTAAAATTCATGGAGAAAAAGTAAAAACTTTGAGGTTCGCCGATGACATTGTAATTCTGTCAGAGACATCAAAGGACTTGGAAGAGCAGTTGAACGGAATGGACAGTGTCTTCAAAGGAGAATATAAGATGAACATCAACAAAAGCAAAACGAGGATAATGGAATGTAGTCAAATTAAATCGGGTGATGCTGAGGGGATTAGATTAGGAAATGAGACACTTAAAGTAGTAAAGGAGTTTTGCTATTTAGGGAGTAAAATAACTGATGACGGTCGAAGTAGAGAGGATATAAAATGTAGACTGGCAATGGCAAGGAAATCGTTTCTGAAGAAGAGAAATTTGTTAACATCGAGTATAGATTTAAGTGTCAGGAAGTCGTTTCTGAAAGTATTTGTATGGAGTGTAGCCATGTATGGAAGTGAAACATGGACGATAACCAGTTTGGACAAGAAGAGAATAGAAGCTTTCGAAATGTGGTGCTACAGAAGAATGCTGAAGATAAGGTGGGTAGATCACATAACTAATGAGGAGGTATTGAATAGGATTGGGGAGAAGAGAAATTTGTGGCACAACTTGACTAGAAGAAGATATCGGTTGGTAGGACATGTTTTGAGGCATCAAGGGATCACAAATTTAGCATTGGAGGGCAGCGTGGAGGGTAAAAATCGTAGGGGGAGACCAAGAGATGTATACACTAAGCAGATTCAGAAGGATGTAGGTTGCAGTAGGTACTGGGAGATGAAGAAGCTTGCACAGGATAGAGTAGCATGGAGAGCTGCATCAAACCAGTCTCAGGACTGAAGACCACAACAACAACAACATGAATCGAATCTGAATTTCACAATTGGCGGCCTCCCCTTGTGAGTAATGAAATACAAAGGTACTTATGGTGGAACTATCTACACTAATGAAACATTGGCACACACACATGGTAAATGAGGAAAGAAGTAGTTCTAATGACTTGTAAGTTATATATTCAGTAAGGCGACATAGAGTCAATTCGAACGAAATTACAAGGGAAATCCTGCCTATGAATCATGGACCTTGCCGGATGAAAGCGAGGGGAAACTACATCCGTTATTTTTCTGGGGGCATGCAGCTCATTTGTATAGCTTAACAATGATGGTTTCGTCTTTGGTTAAATTGTGTCGTGCGCCCGCGTTGCCTGTTGGCTAGTATCACGAGCTCGAGCTGTTTACGAAATTGTTTACATCTATAAAAAAAGAACTAAAGAAGAATTTCTGCATTTGTAGTATGTTTACTTTTTACTAAATAACTAATGAGTTGTCTCTGTGTTACGGGATAGGTGATTGTATGTCTTGTTAACTGTGATCTTGTTAAAGATGCCTGAGTACCATGACTGAAATTTTTAATGAAGGTTTCTAGTACTATGGTAGTGGCAACCGCCTCCCTATGTTAGTTGCACTCCGTCTTCAGGCCACGAGTGGCCTACCGGGACCATCCGACCGCCGTGTCATCCTCAGGGTAGGATGCGGATAGGAGGGGCGTGGGGTCAGCACACTGCTCTCCTGGTCGTAATGACGGTATTCTTGACCGAAGCCGCTAATATTCGGTCGAGTAGCTCCTCAGTTGGCATCACGAGGCTGAGTGCATCCCGAAAAACGGCAACAGCGCATGGCGGTAGGATGGACACCCATCCAAGTGCCGGCCACGCCAAACAGCGCTTAACTTCGGTGGTCTCACGGGAACCGGTGTATCCACTGCGGCAAAGCCGTTGCCTATGTTAGTAGGGAAGGAGAAATTATTACTACTGGCGTCGCTCTGCCGCCGCCTGTATCAACATAAATTTGAAACATTTGTCAGTCATTTTGGCTACTTCGAAGGCAATGGCGTTTTGAAAATCGATGACATTTGTGACATAACCATTTGACCATATATTTGGCTGTTTGTAATGTAAATGTATTTTTATACATTTAATATTCTTTACTAAAAGGAGAGATTTTATACTGTTGCCCCTTTGAGGTGTTTGCCATCAGTTAGTTATTCAAATTTAGTCTTTTCAGTTAATGTTATTCTCGGATGTTTCCTCTTTAAAATAAATGCATTAGTATTTTTAGAAACGTTAATAAATGCATTATGGTTCAGTATCTTTCCACTCAACACCAGCTCCCTACTGCATTTCAAAAACATTCAGGAAGTAAAATAATCCCGTTTTCGGATCTTCGGATGGGGACCACTCAGAAGTATGTCGCCATCAAGAAAATCAAAAGATACAACCTACTGGACGGAGCGTGCAATGAATGCTAGGCCCCTTGATAGGATATGTAGGTTAGAGAATTTAGAAAAAGGGAATTGGTAGATAGAAGATATTGTGGCAATTAGTGGAGTGTGGTGACACCAAGAAATGACTTCTGAAACAGTTTGTAAAGGGTAATACAAAATCAGAAGAGGTAATGGGTCTAATAATGAGTGAGGATAAATCCACAAAAGCAAAATTCACAAAAGCAAAGTGGTAATGGAGTGTAGTCGAAATAAAACAGGTGATACTCACGGAAACGAGAAACTGAAAATAGTAGATGGGTTTTGCCATTGGGGCTGCAAAGTAGCTGATGATGGGCGAAGTAGAGACGATATAAAACGTAGGCTGGCAATGTCAAGAAAAGCGTTTCTGAAGGAGGGAAATTTGTTAACATAAAAGATAGACTTATAGATTTAAGTGTCAGGAAGTCATTCCTGAAAGTATTTACATGGAGTGTAGCCACGTACGAACGTGAAACATGGTCGATAAACAATTTAGACAAGATGAGGACAGAAGCTTTTGAAATTTGGTGCTACAGAAGAATACTGAAAATAAGAGGGAGTACTGAGTAGAACTGGTGAGCAAAGAAATTAGTGACACAACTTGAGAACAGGAAGGGACTGATGGATAGGACATATGCTGAGACATCAAGCGGTCACCATTTTAGTACTGCTGGAGGATATATATATATATATATATATATATATATATATATATATATATATATATATATATACTCTCACTTTGCAATAGAGAGTCTCTCACCTGGAAGGTGCCGTGTCTTTAATGGACAGTCACTCACCTTGCAGCATCCGCCGTGATGGTGCTGTTGGCGGCTGCGGTGATGGCCGTGGTGTTGAGGTGGCGCAGGAGGTCGGCGCTGCAGCCCGCGATGGACACCGGCTTGCTGGGGATGGTGATGAGTCCGGCGGCCATGACCGCCTGTGAGCCAAGCACCACCCAGCCCATGAAGATCCAGCCTGCTAGCCCTCCGAGGATCGCACCCTGTGCAGCGGTCGAAACAATCGAAAGATCAGCTGGAATTCTTTGGCGGACATCAGCTGTAATTTTCAATCCCAACGACAGTTGTGGTGCATACAGTTGCTTATTGTTTGTGGATTACTAAAGACAAGAGTGAAGAATATTTCGCTAATTCTATACCGCTCTCAGTATAGCGAAACTCCTGGAAAAGTCTTGTCGAGTAAAAAACACTGCTGCAGCTTAGTGGTTACTTTATACAAAAAGCAGGGTTTTGTAACTTTAGTTACATCATAAGGTGAAGTGCCCAATTAAAAAAAAAAACTGAAATTACAGGAAGAAGTGACAACCTTGGATAAAAAGAATATCTGATCATTGCCAAAAGTGGCTGAATGCAAGGAATAAAACATATGTCAATGGCCAGCTCTTACAGGTATTTCATGATATTGAAGTATAAATGATGATAAACTTTCCCCCATTTCCTAGAACTTCACTCCATTCCAAAAATAATGTCGCAGCCCGTGATAGATCAATGCAGAAGCGGGCCAATAGCCTAACCTATAAGAGAATATAAGTAAATTGCTAAAATACGGTACGGAGGTGAATTGGGGGGGGAGGGGGGGGGGAAGAAAACGGAAAGAAACGAAAAAACTACACGATGTACCAGTGGATTAGACGAGTAGAGTAGAGTGCAGCTGCGAGACTGACAACATACTGAAGCAGAAACATACGATGAGACACAAGACGTGTGGCGCAGGTGTGGAAGAGCTAAGGTGGACTCAAGAGCTCGGAAGAGTACTAGGAATTTGGTGTACACGAGATTACAATGTCAAATACTTGCAATATAAAATACCCACGCTCGAGGTAGTGCTGCACCGTAAAATCGGCCGAAAACGTGATAGCATCGGCTTCTTGGGACAACGACGGTATTCTGCTGGTGGACTATTTACCTCAAGGATCTACTATAAGCGGACGGTAGCATACTAAGCATCGGCTTCTTGGGACAAAGACGGTATTCTGCTGATGGACTATTTACCTCAAGTATCTACTACCGGGCTATTACAAATGATTGAAGCGATTTCATAAATTCACTGTAGCTCCATTCATTGACATATGGTCACGACACACTACAGATACGTAGAAAAACTCATAAAGTTTTGTTCGTCTGAAGCCGCACTTCAGGTTTCTGCCGCCAGAGCGCTCGAGAGCGCAGTGAGACAAAATGGCGACAGAAGCCGAGAAAGCGTATGTCGTGCTTGAAATGCACTCACATCAGTCAGTCATAACAGTGCAACGACACTTCAGGACGAAGTTCAACAAAGATCCACCAACTGCTAACTCCATTCGGCGATGGTACGCGCAGTTTAAAGCTTCTGGATGCCTCTGTAAGGGGAAATCAAAGGGTCGACCTGCAGTGAGCGAAGAAACGGTTGAATGCGTGCGGGCAAGTTTCACGCGTAGCCCGCGGAAATTGGCTCATGCCACAACTGGAGACCGACAGTGCCGACTTCATCTTTCAACAGGATGGTGCTCCACCGCACTTCCATCATGATGTTCGGCATTTCTTAAACAGGAGATTGGAAAACCGATGGATCGGTCGTGGTGGAGATCATGATCAGCAATTCATTTCATGGCCTCCACGCTCTCCCGACTTAACCCCATGCGATTTCTTTCTGTGGGGTTATGTGAAAGATTCAGTGTTTAAACCTCCTCTACCAAGAAACGTGCCAGAACTGCAAGCTCGCATCAACGATGCTTTCAAACTCATTGATGGGGACATGCTGCGCCGAGTGTGGGAGGAGCTTTATTATCGGCTTGATGTCTGCCGAATCACTAAAGGGGCACATATCGAACATTTGTGAATGCCTAAAAAAACTTTTTGAGTTTTTGTATGTGTGTGCAAAGCATTGTGAAAATATCTCAAATAATAAAGTTATTGTAGAGCTGTGAAATCGCTTCAATCAATTGTAATAACACTGTATAAGCGGACAGTAGCATACTAACCTGCGAGACCAATTGAAGGAAGAGATTAATAGTAAATGCCGAGAAAAGTTGACCAAAGAGATTCTTTTGATGCATGGTAACTCACCTGCGGGCCTGTCCAACGCTGTCGCTGTCAAACTGACAACCCTGGGCTTCCAATTAGTTAATCCTTCGTACTCGTCAGGCCCACGCCGTCGGACTGTTATCTGTTTTTCCGACTTGAAGAGGTCAGAGAGATTGCGGAGAGCTGGTTTCGCCACTGATCACATGACTTTTATTTACACATGCTAGAAAAGATGCGCTAACTATGTAGCTGGGAGAGAATAAATTGAGTAAATGGCTGATTTCTAAACTCTAGCTTTATTGTTTCTAGACAACACCCCGAAGCTTTCAGCATCTCCTCCTACATTCACAGCATTGAACAGAATATTCAAAATGCAATGACGAAAACGAACGTTGCAACAGCCTTCAGATTCTAAAGCACTGCGATGTGGTCGCTATCGCTGCTGGAACAGCTCAGCATACAGTCGTGGCGCCGCTCGCCCACTGCACGCACTGAACGCACACGCGAGTGGCATGTCGGCCAACACCTCATCACTAAACCTATTCATACTGCGGTGAACCACTGCTGACGTACAAAGAACACTGCCCGAGAAACAAAGGCGAGACGGAACCGAGCAGCACTGAATGCAAAGAGCGAAAAGTAAGGTGAGCGTTACTGTTGTCAGGGAGTGAACGGAATTCGTTTGTTTCCGAACAAGACACACAGCGAAGACTGCCGATATTTAAATGGTTTTTAAGGATATTTTCGATTTAACACACATAAAAATATGGAAGAGAGAAGTAAAATAATCGAAATTTATCAAGATATGGGTGACGACTCGGCCGTTTTAAAAAAAATACTCATTTAAAGCCCTTAAGAACCTCAGAAAAGCTTTCTGTAGAACTAGAGTCTAACGCGCATAGGATTATTTCCATAGATATCAATTATGAAACTTCGTAGCAAGAAATGTAAATTTCCCAGAACTGATTCCTTTAGCAATGAAACTAATAACAATATCCTAATTAAATTACTCAAGCGAATCAGGCAATGGTTCCAATTGCTAGATGTATATGAAAATTGAAAATACATCCTAATCTCCCTCTCCCCCTCTCTCTGTTCACTTGTAACTCACCATCTCTTCGTCTATCCCCTCTTCCTTTCCCCTCCCTCTGTCTATCACCTCCTCCGCCATCTCTCTCCATCTCCTCACCCCCCACCCCCACCCTCTCTGTCCACCTCTTCTTCCCTCCTCTCTTTGATCTTGAACCTTGTTTCCGATATTGCAGATTTGTAATACATAACACTGTTCTAATCAAAGAACGATCACTCTTGGACGCAACTTTCCTGCTTTGTGTGAAAATCGACTGCGAGGGAGATAATTGAAATACACATTATTACACCACGTGATCAAAAGTATTCAGGCACCACGCAGAGCATACGTCTTGCATATCAGGTGTATTGTGCTGCCACCTACTGCCAGATCATGTCAGCGACCTCAGTAGTCATTAGACATCGTGAGTAAGGCAGAATGAGGCGCTCCGCGCAAATCACGGACTTTGAACGTGGTCAGGTGATTGGGTGTCACTTGTGTCATAGGTCTGTACACGAGATTTCCACTCTCCTAAACATTCCTAGGTCCACTGTTTCCGAAGTGATAGTGAAGTGAAAACGTGAAGGGACACGTACACCACAAAAGAGTACAGGCCGAACTCGTCTGTTGACTGACAGAGACCGCCGAAGGTTGAAGACGGTCGTAATGTGTAATAGGCAGACATCTATTCAGACTATCACACAGAAATTCCGAACTGTATCAGGATCCACTGCGATATGACAGCTAGGCGGGAGGTGAGAAAATTCCCATTTCATGGCAGAGCGGCTGCTCATAAACCACACATCACCCCGGTAAATACCAAACGACGCCTCGCTTGGTGTAAAGAGCGTAAACATCGGACGATTGAACTGTGGGAAAACGTTGTGTAGAGTCACGAATCACGGTACACAATGTGGCCATCCGATTCTAGGGTGTGGGTATGGTGAATGCCAGGAGAACGTCATCTGCCAGCGTGTGTAGTGCCAACAGTAAAATTCGGAGGCGGTGGTGTTATGGTATGGTCGTGTTTTTCATGGAGGAGGCTTGCACCCCTTGTTGTTTTGCGTGGCACTACCACAGCACAGGTCTACACAAATTTTTAAGCACCTTCTTCCTTCCCACTGTTGAAGAGCAATTCTGGGATGGCGATTGCATCTTTCAACACGATAAGGAACTTATTCATAATGCTTGGCCTGTCGCAGAATGGTTACACGACAATAACATCCCTGTAATGGACTGGCCTGCGCAGAGTCCCGACCTGAATCCTATAGAACACATCTGGGATGTATTGGACGCCCACTTCGAGCCGGGCCTCACCGACCGACATCGATGCCTCTCCTCAGTGCAGTGCTCCGTGAAGAATGAGTTGACATTCCCCAATTAATCTTCCAGCACCCGATTGAACGTATCCAGAAAGAATTTGTCTGACTGTGAGAAAGAATACCGCATATTTTTATAGCAGAGCACAGCTCAGGATTTTCTTTCTCGGAGTCGATTTTAACAGAAAACACCCACATCATTGTTTACAAAATATGCAACCCACTACCGTCTGAATCTCTATCATATTATCGTGTAAGAAATTGAAGTAAACCGATCAAGATCGTTGCAGGAATTTTGGTAACAACGATTCCCTTTTGTGTATTAAACATATTAAAAAATATATAGATTGTTACCTTCCGAATGTTCAGTATCGTGTAGAAATTTGAAGTAAATTGATCAACAGCATTTCAAGATTTTTAGCAACATCGTTTACGCTTCATATATTACATACACTTTTAAATATTAAAATATATATAGCCCGTGTCTGTCTGAATGTTCATTAGAGTATTGTGTAAAAATTTACGGTCAGTCAGTGAAACACTTTTCCACATTTTTGGTAACAGTGTTTCGCTTTAATACACTGACTACTACTAAAGAACACAGGCACTGCAATATCGTATTTATCCGCCAACATTGGGCAGGAGACTTCCCTGTACGGGAATATACCGGGTAGTTATAATTAAACTTCCCCAATTTAACGCGTTACAACACTGAGACTCATCACCGTACGAGTACCAGACTTGGTAGCATTAATGTGCAGAGTAGGGATGCATGATTTCCATGCGCCAAAGCGCCACCGTCTAGCTCCAACTACGCCCACCAAGTGCCGTGATCCGTCATCGTGATTCATAGTCTCACACACCTGACCAGTCGTAGTGCACGTGTTGACGTGTTAACATGAGCTTGGATAAAAGGAGCAGGGTGCTATTGGTGAAGCTTTATTATCAAAACAACAGTAATGCTGTAGCTAAACTTCGACAATATCGCCGGCTGGAAGGATTACGGATGGGCCCTCTTTCTCCACCTGCAGTACGGAGCATGATGAAGTTCGAATCAACTTCAGAAATGGGCGTCGCTCCGAGAAGAGGGCTACGACCGTTTGCACCAAAGGTGATTAATGAACTCGCTGCTACTATGGCAGACAACGCAGCGCGCAATTCCCGATCGTCATGCAGTACGCGTGCTGTGAACATCCCGTGGAGGGTAATACGGAACGCCGTGCTGGATCCCAACGGCCTCGTATCACTAGCAGTCGAGGTGACAGGCATCTTATCCGCATGACTGTAACGGATCGTGCAGCCACGTCTCGATCCCTGAGTCAACAAATGTAGACGTTTGCAAGACAACAACCATCTGCACGAACAGTTCGACGACGTTTGCAGGAGAATGGACTATCAGACCATGGCTGCGGTTACCCTTGACGGTGCATCACAGACTGGAGCGCCTGCGATGGTGTACTGACCGACGAACCTGGGTGCACGTATGGCAAAACGCCTTTTCTCGGGTGAATCCAGGTTCCGTTTACAGCATCATGGTGGTCGCATCCGTGTTTGGCGACACCGCGGTCAACGCACGTTGGAAGCGTGTATTCGTCATCGCCATACTGGCGTATCACCAAGCGTGATGGTATGGGGTGCCATTGGTTACACGTCTCGGTCACCTCTTGTTCGCACTGACGGCACCTTGAACAGTGGACCTTAAATTTCAGATGTGTAACGACCCGTGGCTCTACCCTTCATTCCATCCCTGCGAAAACCTACATGTTGTTGTTGTTGTGGTCTTCAGTTCTGAGACTGGTTTGATGCAGCTCTCCATGCTACTCTATCCTGTGCAAGCTTCTTCACCTCCCAGTACCTACTGCAGCCTACATCCTTCTGAATCTGCTTAGTGTATTCATCTCTTGGTCTCCCTCTACGATTTTTACCCTCCAACACTAAATGGGTGATCCCTTGTTGCCTCAGAGTATGCCCTACCAACCGATCCGTTCTTCTAGTCAAGTTTTGCCACAAACACCTCTTCTCCTCAATTCTATTCAATACCACCTCATTAGTTATGTGATCTACCCATCTAATCTTCAGCATTCTTCTGTAGCACCACATTTCGAAAGCTGCTATTCTTTTCTTGTTTAAACTATTTATCGTCCACATTTCACATCCATACATGGCTAAAATCCATACAAATACTTTCAGAAACGAATTCTTAACACTTAAATCAATACTCGATGTTAACAAATTTCTCTTCTTCAGAAACGCTTTCCTTGCCATTGCCAGTCTACATTTTATATCCACTCTACTTCGACCATCAACAGTTATTTTGCTCCCCAAATAGCAAAACTTCTTTACTACTTTAAGTGTCTCATTTCCTAATCTAATTCCCTCAGCATCACCCGACTTAATTCGATTACATTCCATTATCCTTGTTTTGCTTTTGTTGATGTTCATCTTATACCCTCCTTTCAAGACACTGTCCATTCCGTTCAACTGCTCTTCCAAGTCCTTTGCTGTTTCTGACAGAATTACAATGTCATCGGCGAAACTTAATGTTTTTATTTCTTCTCTATGGATTTTAATACCTACTCCGAACTTTTCTTTTGTTTCCATTATTGCTTGCTCAATATACAGATTGAATAGCATCGGGGAGAGGCTACAACCCTGTCTCGGTCCCTTCCCGACCCCTGCTTCCATTTCATGTCCCTCGACTCTTATAACTGCCATCTGCTTTCTGTACAGATTGTAAATAGCCTTCGAATCTCTGTATTTTACCCCTGCCACCTTTAGAATTTGAAAGAGAGTATTCCAGTCAACATTGTCAAAAGCTTTCTCTAAGTCTGCAAATGCTAGAAACGTAAGTTTGCCTTTCCTTAATCTTTCTTCTAAGATAAGACGTAAGGTCAGTATTGCCTCACGTGATCCAACATTACTACAGACTCCAAACTGATCTTCCCCGAGGTCAGCTTCTACCAGTTTTTCCATTCGTCTGTAAAGTTTTCGCGTTAGTATTTTGCAGCTGTGACTTATTAAACTGATTGTTCGGTAATTTTCACATCTGTCAACACCTGCTTTCTTTGGGATTGGAAATATTATATTCATCTTGAGTCTGAGGGAATTTCCCCTGTCTCATACATCTTGCTCACCAGATGGTAGAATTTTGTCAGGACTGGCTCCCCCAAGGCTGTCAGTAGTTCTAATGGAATGTTATCTACTCCCGGGGCCTTGTTTTGACTCAGGTCTTTCAGTGCTCTGTCAAACTCTTCACGCAGTATCGTATCTCCCATTTCATCTTCATCTACATCCTCTTCCATTTCCATAATATTGTCCTCAAGAACATCGCCCCTGTATAGACCTGCTCAGAGCCATTTTACCTACTTGATCCTCTGCTGCCTTCACTATTTCATTCCTCAAAGCTACTGTATTTCTTCCCCCCATTCCTGTCAATTGTTCCCTTATGCTCTCCCTGAAACTCTGTACAACCTCTGGTTCTTTCAGTTTATCCAGGTCTCATCTCCTTAAATTCCCACTTTATGCAGTTTCTTCAGGTTTAATCTACAGTTCATAACCAATAAATTGTGGTCAGAGTCCACATCTGCCCCTGGAAATATCTTACAATTTAAAACCTGGTTCCTAAATCCCTGTCTTACCAATATATAATCTATCTGAAACCTGTCAGTATCTCCAGGCTTCTTCCAAGTATACAACCTTCTTTTATGATTCTTGAATCAAGTGTTGGCTATGATTAAGTTATGTTCTGTGCAAAATTCAACCAGGCGGCTTCCTCTTCCATTTCTTAACCCCATTCCATATTCACCTACTACGTTTCCTTCTCTTCCTTTTCCTACTGTCGAATTCCAGTCACCCATGACTATTAAATTTTCGTCTCCCTTCACTACCTGAATAATTTCTTTTACCTCATCATACATTTCATCAATTTCTTCAGCATCTAAAGAGCTAGTTGGCATATAAACTTTTACTGCTGTCGTAGGCGTGGGCTTCGTGTCTATCTTGGCCACAATAATGCGTTCACTATGCTGTTTGTAGTAGCTTAGCCGCACTCCTATTTTTTATTCATTATTAAACCTACTCCTAATCTTTTCTGTACCTGAATTTCTTCGTTAATGGTTGTTGTATATTTTCGGGGCGGACGTCCCTTGATGCTTGTTCAGGTTCGTCGTCGATTCGTTAACTCAATTTTTTTTTATTACAGAGGGCAGCTAACCCCCTGACCGAACATGCTGAGCTACCGTGTATCCCTAGAGCACATTTATGTTACCAGAAATATACTGATGAACAAAATTATTTTGACCACCTATCTAACAGCGCGTGTGTCCACTTTTGGCATTGAAAAAATGGAAATGATCGTAAATCCGTTGCAGCATCCCTGAATATGGAAGTATATAGGAATATAAAAAAAGCGAGGAAGGGTTATCTGTTTAGCAAGAGTAATAGGAGGCAGATTTCTGACTACCTTACAGATCAAAATGAAAATTTCTGTTCCGACATTGACAATGTTGAGTGTTTATGGAAAGAGTTCAAGGCAATCGTAAAATGCGTTTTAGACAGGTACGTGAGGAGTAAAACGCACCGTGGTTCAACAAACCACTGCGAAAGCAAAGAGAGCTTCACTGCATATTTAAACGCAGCCAAAACCTCTCGGACAAACCGAAGCTAAACGATGTTAAAGTTAGCGTAAGGAGGGCTATGCGTGAAGCGTTCAGTGAGTTGGAAAGTAAAATTCTATGTACAGACATGACAGAAAATCCTAGGAAGTTCTGGTCTTACGTTAAAAACAGCAAGTGGATCGAAACAGTATATCCAGACACTCTGGGATGATAATGGCATTGAAACAGAGGATGACACTCGTAAAGCTGAAATGCTAAACACCTTTTTCCAAAGTTGTTTCACAGAGGAAGACCGCACTGCAGTTCCCTCTCTAAATCCTCGCACAAACGAAAAAATGGCTGACATTGAAATAAGTGTCCAAGGAATAGAAAAGCAACCGAAAGCACTCACCAGAGGAAATTCCACTGGACCTGACGGGATACCAATTCGATTCTACACAGAATACGCGAAAGAACTTGCCCCCCTTCTAAGAGCCGTGTACCGCAAGTCTTTAGAGGAACGGAAGGTTCCAAATGATTGGAAAAGAGGGCAAGTAGTCCCAGTTTTCAAGAAGGGTCGTCGAGCAGATGCGCAAAACAATAGACCTATATCTCTGACATCGATCTGTTGTAGAATTTTAGAACATGTTTTTAGCTCGCGTATCATGTCATTTCTGGAAACCCAGAATCTACTCTGTAGGAATCAACATGGATTCGGAAACAGCGATCGTGTGAGACCCAACTCGCTTTAGTTGTTCATGAGATCCTTCCTTGACTACCGGAAGGCGTTGGATTCAATTCCCCACTGTCGCCTGATAAAGTAAGAGCCTACGGAATATCAGACCAGCTGTGTGGCTGGATTGAAGAGATTTTAGCAAACAGAACACAGCATGTTGTTCTCAATGGAGAGACGTCTACAGACGTTAAAGTAACCTCAGGCTTGCCACACGGGAGTGTTATGGGACCATTGCTTTTGACAATATATATATAAATTACCTAGTAGATAGAGTCGGAGGTTCCATGCGGCTATTCGCGGATGATGCTGTAGTATACAGAGAAGTTGCAGCATTAGAAAATTGCAGCGAAATGCAGGAAGATCTGCAGCGGATAGGCACTTGATGCAGGGAGTGGCAACTGACCCTTAACATAGACAAATGTAATATATTGCGAATACATAAAAAGAAGGATCCTTTATTGTATGATTATATGATAGCGGAACAAACACTGGTAGTAGTTACTTCTGTAAAATATCTGGGAGTATGCATACGGAACGACTTCAAGTGGAATGATCATATAAAATTAATTGTTGGTAAGGCGGGTGCCAGGTTAATTTTCATAGGGAGAGTCCTTAGAAAATGTAGTCCATCAACAAAGGAGGTGGCTTACAAAACACTCGTTCGACCTGTACTTGAGTATTGTTCATCAGTGTGGGATCCATAACAGGCCGGATTGACAGAGGAGATAGAGAAGATCCAAAGAAGAGCGGCACGTTTCGTCACAGGGTTATTTGGTTAGCGTGCTAGCGTTGCGGAGATGTTTAGCAAACTGAAGTGGCAGACTATGCAAGAGAGGTGCTCTGCATTGCGGTGTAGCTTGCTGTCCAGGTTTCGAGAGGGTGCGTTTCTGATGATGTATCGAATATATTGCTTCCGCCTACTTATACCTCCCGAGGAGATCACGAATGTAAAATTAGAGTGATTCGAGCGCGCACGGAGGCTTTCCGGCAGTCGTTCTTAACGCGATCGATACGCGACTGGAACAGGAAAGGGGACAAATGACAGTGGCACGTATGGTGCCCTCCACCACACATCGTTGGATGGCTTGCGGAGTATAGATGTAGATGTAGATGTAGATGGCAGGCCGGGAGGCCCCGATTCCGGTAAGTTCGGCGCCAAGTGTAAGTCCTATTTCATTCGGCACCATTTTGGGCGACTTGCGCGTCGGTGATGAGGATGAAATGATGGTGAGGACAGCACAAACTGTTATCCAACTTAAACTCGTTTGCTAACCTTTGACTAAACAGAACCTAATTTGAACTGAACTGTAACTGATCTGAATGCAGCTTGTCTTTATATTGAATGTGTAACTTAAGTAAAACCATTATCTGGCCCTTACAAAATTTCGACTAACGTCGTGTCATGACAACATTGTTGCAAATTTCTCGAAAGCAAAACAGCAAACAGCAAGCAGGCAGCGGCGAAGCTAGATTCTCGTCTCTAAATACATATTCAAACTGTTGCATGTGGTATTGCGTAATGATAAACAATGGGGTGGGGAGTGTAGCTATTCCTATGAAATGATATTCCAAGGCAACGATTTTAGAATGAAGTATGTATTCAAAAAAGACAGAGTAAAACTTCGCCGGATCCCCACACATAACGTTGGTCTGAACAATACTATGCTTAACAAACTGAACAATGATTTAAATGTGGTACAATGTTAACAGAGAATTTCTATAAAAACCAAACAGTTTAATCAGTTAATATGTTAGAGCATGAGTCAGGGCGATCTTTCTGTCAGCTCTGAGCAAGCTAACTAGCTGATAATAACCATTCCTAGCTGAGCAGTGCTGCAGTCGTACCTCAAACTCCTTCTCTGCAAAGTAATAACATTATTCGAAATATATATTCTCGTCGCTTTCAGATGTATTCATCTCACTCATGTGAGGTGACCTTTACAATCAATCTTTCTTCATCTAACACGAACCATCACAAATCAACAAAGCACTGCTGAATATGTCTATCACCCACTTCAACTAAGAATGTAACAGACTGTGAAGAGGCAAAGACTGTGCCATGACAAGACCAAATATTGTTGAACAAAAACGTAAGTTGCTCTTTCTCTGAAATGCACATCAGTGACATACAAAAAACAAAATGATATGACCATCCTACAGAGTTAGATAACACATGTCAAAATTTATGTTAGAAGTTGTTGTTAATGTTAGTAAAAACAGTTAAGAACTGTGCAGTTTTAACGAAAATGCGAAATAGAAGCTGTACTTTTCTAATGAAGCGACATCTAGTAACGGGAAGAGACGAAAGTTCTTTTTTTTTTTGTGAGACAGTCTGGCATATAGCAGTACACGCGCAAAGCGTCGTAAACCCGACTGCCAAATTATCCTGCGCATTATTAATCCTATTTTAAGCAATATTAGTGGATAATACGGCTACATATTTTCACGTTCGTAGTTAAAAAGCATTCCTTTCACTGCTACGTAACGTTAAAAGCAGTTCCATGAAACGCGATTCGGACATTTAAAACACTAAGGTGAATCGGTCACACATGGAATCGGCGTATTCGTTTACAAGCGGTGACCATGATAGGATTTTTAAAATCTTTTCTCCTGAAAAGGAACTTAAATTCTGTGCGTGAAAACCAAAATAGCAAAATTTGGTGATAAAACAACAACCTGCAAGGTAGTGCAGCAATGACAGTTCTTGATAGTTCGACAGTGTATTTTGGATTGCATTATAGTTCTTGAGAGACAAGAAAAACACTTAAAAAATGTCGCTGGTTCTAACGGCAATCCGGAAAGATGGAACATCACGATGGAGTAGGACAGCGTCAGCAGTGGGGCAGCGCTTCCTGATGGCGCACGCGTGGTGGGAAAGAGTGACTCAAGTGGCCAACAGGAGTTATTACTGGCGGCTAGTGACAATAGGATCTAGATTATTTGTGAAATACGTCCAAAAACATGTAATTTTTATTTCCTTTCAAATTTACGTAACAGTGAATTATAAGTTAGATATTACAACAATTTATTTACGTTCATAAATACACAACAGATTTTGACAACATTTGTAATTCAGAAAGATTCTCATTTGCATAAGATTTTTCCTAGACGGCTAAACAACTCGTAACCGAAACTTGTACTATCATTGGCACAATTGTTAGATTGATAAAAAGTGCGCATACACACAACTCTCTACATTATCCCTTTCTCCCCTTTCATAAAGCGGCTTTAGTACTGAGTACTTTAATCTTTCAGGAAACTGACCATTCCTAAAGGAAAAATTACATATATGGCTAAATACAGGGCTAAGATGCGCAGCACAGTACTGCAACATGGCTTTCATTTCTGAGATCCACGTTGGACGTTTACCTGAGGGCGGCGCTGAAGATACCCGCAACAAAGATTCCCGGCAGACCACGTAAGTCCTGTAGGGCTTGCATCACCAACAGCGGGACCAGTTGATTCTTGGCGCCCGCTTGCTGAAAGAGAGGGAAGACTCACTGTCTATGGTGCACTCGTTAAATTCTTTGTATTTCCATAGGCATGTGATTACCCATATAACTCATAGCTACAGCTTATATTTGCAGGACCAGATATTTGATCTGCAGATGTTATTTGCAACTGATGGAGCCCGGGAATGTGAGACCCACAAGTGTGTATTTTGTGTTATTGCAAGTTATATGTTAGGTAAAATTCAAAGACAAGAATATAAATACTATAAATCAAAGCCAATTGTATAGTAGACAGGGCTTTCTAGCGGTCCATGTGGAATTAATTGTTAGCTGCAAGTGGCTGAATCGGATATACAACAGATAAAGCGGTTAGATTAACCTTTAACTGAGTGTTAGCAGTTTCTTCCACTGACCTCGTTATTAGTCAGATAATGTTTGCTATGATGCTAGAGGACTTGGTTAGTGTAGTTACAACTGAATGATAAATGATTATTTTGCATCAAAAACTTCTGTGTTTGAATGGAGTTCCATGTCTCCCGGCAAGGACCAAACAGTCGAGTGCTAAAATTGCAACCTCTTTACTTTGTATTTTATTTCCCTATTCATATAATCTAATCAATTTAGGGCCTGCAAGTCCGCTCTTGCACCGGACCAAGGTTTCGCAGGAACAGTACTTCTTGTCTCACACTTGCAGTGGCAGTTGGTAGTAATTTTAACAAGATAAATGGTAATAAAACAAAAAATCTTTCGAATCATCTTTGAATGTACCTAAAGAGAGTGGTATTAACAGTATTGTTGTTGTTGTGGTCTTCAGTCCTGAGACTGGTTTGATGCAGCTCTCCATGCTACTCCATCCTGTACAAGCTTCTTCATCTCCCAGTACCTACTGCAACCTACATCCTTCTGAATCTGCTTAGTGTATTCATCTCTTGATCTCCCTCTACGATTTTTACCCTCCACGATGCCCTCCAATACTAAATTGGTGATCCCTCGATGTCTCAGAACATGTCCTACCAACCGATCCCTTCTTCTAGTCAGTTGTGCCACAAGCTCCTCTTCTCCCCAATTCTACTCAATACCTCCTCATTAGTTATGTAATCAACCCATCTAATCTTCAGCATTCTTCTGTAGCACCACATTTCGAAAGCTTCTGTTCTCTTCCTGTCTAAGCTATTTATCGTCCTACGGTCGCAGGTTCGAATCCTGCCTCGGGCATGGATGTGTGTGATGTCCTTAGGTTAGTTAGGTTTAAGTAGTTCTAGGTTGTAGGGGACTGATGACCACAGATGTTAAGTCCCATAGTGCTCAGAACCATTTGAACCATTTATTTATCGTCCACGTTTCACATCAACACATGGCTACACTCCATACAAATACTTTGAGAAACGACTTCCTGACACTTAAATAAATACTCGATGTTAACAAATTTCTCTTCTTAAGAAACGCTTTCCTTGCCATTGCCAGTCTACATTTTATATCCTCTCTACTTCGACCATCATCAGTTATTTTGCTCCCCAAATAGCAAAACTCCTTTACTACTTTGTCATTTCCTAATCTAATTCCCTCAGCATCACCAGACTTAATTCGACTACATTCCATTATCCTCGTTTTGCTTTTGTTGATGTTCATCTTATACCCTCCATTCAAGACACTGTCCATTCCATTCAACTGCTCTTCCAAGTCCTTTGCTGTCTCTGACAGAATTACAATGTCATCAGCGAACCTCAAAGTTTTTATTTCTTCTCCATGGATTTTAATACCTACTCCGAACTTTTCTTTTGTTTCCTTTATTGATTGCTCAATATACTGATTGAATAATATTGGGGATAGGCTACAACCCTGTCTCACTCCCTTCCCAACCACTGCTTCCCTTTCATACCCCTCGACTCTTATAACTGCCATCTTCTTTCTGTACAGATTGTAAATAGCCTTCGGATCTCTGTATTTTACCCCTGCCACCTTCAGTATTTGAAAGAGAGTATTCCAATCAACATTGTCAAAAGCTTTCTCTAAGTCTACAAATGCTAGAAACGTAGGTTTGCCTTTCCTTAATCCTTCTTCTAAGATAAGTCGTAGGGTCAGTATTGCCTCACGTGTTCCAACATTTCTACGGAATGAAAACTGATCGTCCCCGAGGTCGGCTTCTACCAGCTTTTCCATTCGTCTCTAAAGAATTCGCGTTAGTATTTTGCAGCTGTGACTTATTAAACTGATAGTTCGGTAATTTTCACATCTGTCAACACCTGCTTTCTTTGGGATTGGGATTATTATATTCTTCTTGAAGTCTGAGGGTATTTGCCTGTCTCATACATCTTGCTCAGCAGACGGTAGACTTTTGTCAGGACTTGCTCTCCCGAGGTTGTCAGTAGTTCTAATGGAATGTTGTCTACTCCGGGGGCCTTTTTTCGACTTAGGTCTTTCAGTGCTCTGTCAAACTCTTCACGCAGTATCATATCTCCCATTTCATCTTCATCTACATCCCCTTCCATTTCCATAATATTGTCCTCAAGTACATCGCCCTTGTATAGGCCCTGTATATACTCCTTCCACCTTTCTGCTTTCCCTTCTTTGCTTAGAACTGGGTTTCCATCTGAGCTCTTCATATTCAAGCAAGTGGTTTTCTTCTCTCCAAAGGTATCTTTAATTTTCCTGTAGACAGTATCTATCTTACCCCTAGTAAGATAAGCCTCTACATCCTTGCATTTGTCCTCTAGCCATCCCTGCTTAGCCATTTTGCACTTCCTGTCGATATCATTTTTGAGACGTTTGTATTCCTTTTTGCCTGCTTCATTTACTGCGTTTTTATATTTTCTCCTTTCATCAATTAAATTCAATATTTCTTGTTACCAAAGGGTTTCTACTAACCCTCGTCTTTTTACTTATTTGTTCCTCTGCTGCCTTCACTAATTCATCCCTCAAAGCTACCCATTCTTCTTCTACTGTATTTCTTTCCCCCATTCCTGTCAATTGATCCCTTATGCACTCCCTGAAACTCTGTACAATCTCTGGATCTTTCAATTTATCCAGGTCCCATCTCTTTAAATTCCCTCCTTCTTGCAGTTTCTTCAGTTTTAATCTACAGTTCATAACCAATAGATTGTGGTCAGAGTCCACATCTGCCCCTGGAAATGTCTTACAATTTAAAACCTGGTTCCTAAATCTCTGTCTTACCATTATATAATCTATCTGATACCTTTTAGTATCTCCGGGATTCTTCCATGTATACAACCTTCTTTTATGATTCTTGAACCAAGTGTTAGCTATGATTAGGATATGCTCTGTGCAAAATTCTTTCTTCTCTTCCTTTTCCTACTGACGAATTTCAGTCACCCATGACTATTAAATTTTCGTCTCCCTTCACTACCTGAATAATTTTTTTTATCTCATCATACATTTCATCAATTTCTTCGTCATCTGCAGAGCTAGTTGGCATATAAACTTGTACTACTGTAGTAGGCGTGGGCTTCGTGTCTATCTTGGCCACAATAATGCGTTCACTATGCTGTTTGTAGTAGCTTACCCGCATTCCTATTTTCCTATTCATTATTAAACCTACGCCTGCTTTACCCCTATTTGATTTTGTGTTTATAACCCTGTAGTCACCTGACCAGAAGTCTTGTTCCTCCTGCCACCGAACTTCACTAATTCCCACTATATCTAACTTTAACCTATCCATTTCCCTTTTTAAATTTTCTAACCTACCTGCCCGATTAAGGGATCTGACATTGCACGCTCCGTTCCGTAGAACGCCATTTTTCTTTCTCCTGATAACGACGTCCTCTTGAGTAGTCCCCGCCCGGAGATCCGAACGGGGGACTATTTTACCTCCGGAATATTTTACCCAAGAGGACGCCATCATCATTTAATCACACAGTAAAGCTGCATGACCTCGGTAAAAAATTACGGCTGTAGTTTCCCCTTGCTTTCAGCCGTTCGCAGTACCAGGACAGCAAGGCCATTTTGGTTAGTGTTACAAGGCCAGATCAGTCAATCATCCAGACTGTTGCCCCTGCGACTATTGAAAAGGCTGCTGCCCCTCTTCAGGAACCACAAGTTTGTCTGGCCTTTCAACAGATACCCCTCCGTTGTGGTTGCACCTACGGTACGGCTATCTGTATCGTTGAGGCACGCAAGCCTCCCCACCAACGGCAAGATCCATGGTTAATGGGGGGAGTACTAAGAAGTAATAGTTACAACACAGAATGACACGGTGCTCTTTTTGTGGTTAAGAGTTCTTAGAGTCATGACTTCGAGATGAAAAGGTTGTTCATTGAGTTTGATACAGGGCTATTTGTCTGCACCTAGGGTTGGAGAGCGACAGACATTCTGGCACACCTTTTAAAGCCGAACCACTGCTGTGATCGCGAGGTAGGTGCTGACGTGATTGGTTATTTCAGAGGTAAGGAATTACGCAGCGTTTTGTGACCACACATATACAGAGGAACACAATATCACTCTGATCAACACTGACTGACATCTCCACTGCCCTCTACAAATTGTTTGGCAATCATCGAGAAAATTTGCACCATCCACTCAGAAATATGCCTAAAAACTGAAAATCCATTATATGGAAAGTTACTATATTTCATTGAATAGAAAGATATATCATAAATCTTAGGCTGTGACTTTAGATTGATATTACAATCTTTTTGTGGTCACAACATCAGTCATGCTGAGCAGGAATACACTATCGCTATCGTTTATCTTAGTAATGAGAGGATCGCAGTCATGGAACACTGCATAAGTGAGCAAACCAATATAGCAGCTCATCATAATGAGGAACATTGCACCAGTAATGAACACCCACATTGTCCTGAAAATCAACAAACAGGTACATGAGGACAATATGCTCAGTCTCTTAGGTCAAGGTTAGTGTTATCACAACAATTTTTCATTGGAAAGTAAACACTAAGCTGAAACGTCTTGAAAAGTTCAAAATATTTATGTGATTGGAACTCGAACATGGTCCTTGTCTTTCATGTACAAGTAGAACATCTGGGAATTATGGCAAGTAGAAGATATGTTACATATGTACTAGCAGAAATAAAGTTTTAATGGTATTCACATTGCAATTCAAAGACAGGGAAGATAAACAGTTTCCCAGAGATACACGACGTCAAATCAGTCTTCATGATTACATCTGAAATATGCGAACTCACGAAGCTTGTGGAAGATTATGTAAACCTCAGACCTCCTACCACTTACGAAATACCATATGAGTGCGGACAGTGTGTAAGTAGGCTGTTTAGGTTTTTATGTTGGTAACGCCACGTAGCGCTCTGTATGAAAATCACTGACTGTGCTGTGTGCAGTCTGTGGCTGGTTTGCATTGTTGGAATATTTGCTATTGTAGTGTTGGGCAGTTAGATGTGAACAGCGCATAGCGTTGCGCAGTTGGAGGCGAGCAGCCAGCGGTGGTGGATGTGGGGAGAGAGATGGCGGAGTTTTGAGAGCGGATGATCTGGACGTGTGTCCATCAGAAAGGGTAAATTTGTAAGAATGGATGTCATGAACTTCATTTGATAACTTTGCCTATCAGTAGTTAGTGCCTTCAGTTTATTTAGCTGGCAGTATTGGCGCTCGCTGTATGGCAGTAATTCGAGTAACGAAGATTTTTGAGAGGTAAGCGATTCATGAAAGGTATAGGTTATTGTTAGTCAGGGCCATTCTTTTGTAGGGATTATTGAAAGTCAGATTGCGTTGCGCTAAAAATATTGTGTGTCAGTTTAGTGATGATCAGAATAAGTAAAGACAGAAATATCTGAGTACGTTCAGTTTTGCTCAGCTGTTTGAAAATCAAATAACGTGTTTACCAGCACAGTAATTGAAGAATTTTTGTAAGGGGATGTTTCAAGTGTGACGTCGGACAGATTGTATGCGGGACAGCATAACACTGGACTGAATATGAGAGTTGTCTGTGACTAATCCATCCAGAGAATTGTGCAGTAGCTAAAAATGCATTATAAAACAGACATACCATCGCATTCAACGGCACCGTCATCATCGTGAAGGCTGACAGTTTCTATGCTAATGCACTTAAAGGAGGTATATAGATTAAAATATCGGCTAACGTCTTCAACAAAGACGGTGCTTTACAGCTAAGCACATCGTGCAAGCGGTGCATCGTGAAATTAACCAGGGGCGTAGCAGACTGTGAACACAAATGTTGCCTTATATGACGATGGACCAAGAATCAGTGACAGCACAGCCTGTACTATGGCTGTTAACGCAGATGGTGGGTATCAGAAGGCAATTAGTTGCCACTTGTCAGTGGCTAAAGAGTACTGGTGGATATGGAACCACTAACCTTGCTGGAAGCTCGAGAACATTTTATTCACTATTTAAAATGTTTTGCAGTTTCCTTTTCCTTCTGTTTAAATCAGTTCTATTGCAACATCATCATCTTTCGGCACCATTCCTTCTTCATAGCTAAAATACCTAAATATCTAAAATATCTGACATTACTTCCAGAATGTCATTAATATAGTTAATAGTTATCTACGTTGCTGTTTCTTGTTTAGAACTATTCATATGCTTCAGTTAATACTGAAATAGTTACAAAAATGGTTCAAATGGCTCTGAGCACTATGCGACTTAACTTCTGAGGTCATCAGTCGCCTAGAACTTAGAACTACTTAAACCTAACTAACCTAAGGACATCACACACCTCCATGCCCGAGGCAGGATTCGAACCTGCGACCGTAGCGGTCGCTCGACAGCGGACTGTAGCGCCTAGAACCGCACAGCCACTCCGGCCGGCGAAATATTTACAATTTTTCTCTCTGTAAGTAGTTTTCCATATTTATTGATGCAATACGGTATGTCCGCCACATTATTTTCTATTTTATTTTTTTTCCTTTTTCTCCCAACGAGTGACTTGGTATAGTGGTGTAAACGCTGGACTCGCATTTAGCAAGATTGAGGTTCAAATTCCCGGACAGCCACAGCATCCAACACATCCGTATGCAAACACGTTCGATGCCGCGAGTTCACGTTCCGTCCACAGTTTATAACATTTTAAGTGGAATTAGTGAACGAATATAGAAATTTGGTGCTCCAAATTGCGTGGTTACACCTCGGCTGCCCATCGCTTCCTCTGACAAATCGAACTCAATGAAGGCGATGTCATATTTTAACGTGATGCCATAGAGTTTGGTCCTGGAGGTGTTTGATTAGGTCCTACTTGCAGGTGTGAATCAAGCAGTCATTTTCAACACTGATAAATCGAAGCTAGTTATGAGGATGTAAGTGAACAGCGACGGGAGTACCACAACATAATAATTGGAAGAGCCTAAATTGGATTCCTTAACTGCGATGTATTCTGCATTCAACGTTTACAGAAGAACAGGAAGAGAATATTAAGCATTGAAAGTACGAGAAAAGAATGCACTAATGTTCAATATCAAGTTCACATGCTATCAAACATCAATTAAAATAAAAGTTACACAACTGAAATCTGTAAAGGGTCTATACGTTTGTGGTAAGAGAGTGAGAGACGCTAGCAATGAGAAGCAATAGTTCAACATGTTGGGAGTATTACCTATCGTATAGGCCGTAGCATTTGGCCTTATTGTAACGATGGTGACTGACGCTTGTCTGCGAGGGCCCCTGTGACGGATAGGACGCAAAGTGTTGACTGCCCAGGACACCGACAATGGTGAGGGCGTTCACGATATGCAGTGTCTCTATTGTTTAGAAGTACGATATTAAGTTCCTTCGGACATCAATGCTTGTCTGAAAAGAAACAGGCACTGCGCCGGCTACAGACGTTATGAAATGTATTCGCAGTTGTCAATATCGACAACCATCAACTATGCAATAGAAAGACGACAATGAAAATTTATGCCGGAACGAGACTCGAACCGGATTTCCAGCTCATCGCGAGCGGTCGCCTTAGCAATGTGCTATACGAGCACGACTCGCGGAGAAATCCAAACATCGACATGTCGTCAACCATTTGTCTACAACCTGCACCTGTGGATCTTTTATATACACTCCTGGAAATTGAAATAAGAACACCGTGAATTCATTGTCCCAGGAAGGGGAAACTTTATTGACACATTCCTGGGGTCAGATACATCACATGATCACACTGACAGAACCACAGGCACATAGACACAGGCAACAGAGCATGCACAATGTCGGCACTAGTACAGTGTATATCCACCTTTCGCAGCAATGCAGGCTGCTATTCTCCCATGGAGACGATCGTAGAGATGCTGGATGTAGTCCTGTGGAACGGCTTGCCATGCCATTTCCACCTGGCGCCTCAGTTGGACCAGCGTTCGTGCTGGACGTTGTAACACTCCCTTATATATTTTGGTGTATCCGCTCGTTCGCGGATCTGAATAGCAGCCCACATAAGTATTAATTAATATGACCGTGTACCTAATGGGGCTGGCAATCGGACTGGACTGCTCAGGAGATGTTACATTCCATTCTGTCCTTCTCAAATGCTGCAATAATGTACTGTTTGGTGGTAAGGAGGACAACAAACACAGCTTCACAAATAAGACCTATATTCTTAGCAAAAGCACAAAAATAAGGAGACAGCCACTGCCTTCGTCAATACACTGTTAATAACGGCTAATCTCAGCACAGGTTTCTTTCGCTATTCATCGTCGTCACACGCAAAATCCAATCACTGTAATCCAACACTGCAATCCAAATAATGCCGGCGCGGTAGACGCGGAATCTCAATAACGGCACACAAATATCACTGATTACACTTGTAATTAAACTTCTTCACTTTCCCGTATAATACTAACACAAAGGGGTTAAACCGCGGCGATGGCCACTCCCTTTGTCGGTAATCTGCATTATTTCAACAACTGCTGGCTTCTGCACAGCTCTCTGCCCGCCTCGCGGGAACCTCCAACACACACTGACTGACTCAACTCTCGCTCTCGCGACCTGACACACTAATCGATAGTTGCCCTGTCGACCTGTGCTGATGCAACTTAGTAGTAAGGGCCTGCGGACCCCTTACAACGTGCAGACCGCGTGAGACGACGCTTCATCCAGTCCCAAACATGCTCAATGGGGGACAGATCCAGAGATCTTGCTGGCCAGGGTAGTTGACTTACACCTTCTAGAGCACGTTGGGTGGCAAGGGATACATGCGGACGTGCATTGTCCTGTTGGAACAGCAAGTTCCCTTGCCGGTCTAGGAATGGTAGAACGATGGGTTCGATGACGGTTTGGATGTACCGTGCACTATTCAGTGGCCCCTCGACGATCACCAGTGGTGTACGGC
Organism: Schistocerca nitens; assembly: GCF_023898315.1. Classification (NCBI taxonomy): domain Eukaryota; kingdom Metazoa; phylum Arthropoda; class Insecta; order Orthoptera; family Acrididae; genus Schistocerca; species Schistocerca nitens. Next base: position 204,255,614 of record NC_064622.1, read on the forward strand.
CAGTGTAGGAGATCGCTCCCCACACCATGATGCCGGGTGTTGGCCCTGTGTGCCTCGGTCGTATGCAGTCCTGATTGTGGCGCTCACCTGCACGGCGCCAAACACGCATACGACCATCATTGGCACCAAGGCAGAAGCGACTCTCATCGCTGAAGACGACACGTCTCCATTCGTCCCTCCATTCACGCCTGTCGCGACACCACTGGAGGCGGGCTGCACGATGTTGGGGCGTGAGCGGAAGACGGCCTAACGGTGTGCGGGACCGTAGCCCAGCTTCATGGAGACGGTTGCGAATGGTCCTCGCCGATACCCCAGGAGCAACAGTGTCCCTAATTTGCTGGGAAGTGGCGGTGCGGTCCCCTACGGCACTGCGTAGGATCCTCCGGTCTTGGCGTGCATCCGTGCGTCGCTGCGGTCCGGTCCCAGGTCGACGGGCACGTGCACCTTCCGCCGACCACTGGCGACAACATCGATGTACTGTGGAGACCTCACGCCCCACGTGTTGAGCAATTCGGCGGTACGTCCACCCGGCCTCCCGCATGCCCACTATACGCCCTCGCTCAAAGTCCGTCAACTGCACATACGGATCACGTCCACGCTGTCGCGGCATGCTACCAGTGTTAAAGACTGCGATGGAGCTCCGTATGCCACGGCAAACTGGCTGACACTGACGGCGGCGGTGCACAAATGCTGCGCAGCTAGCGCCATTCGACGGCCAAGACCGCGGTTCCTGGTGTGTCCGCTGTGCCGTGCGTGTGATCATTGCTTGTACAGCCCTCTCGCAGTGTCCGGAGCAAGTATGGTGGGTCTGACACACCGGTGTCAATGTGTTCTTTTTTCCATTTCCAGGAGTGTACGAGGGCTAGTTGGAAAGTAAGGTCGTATCAGTCGCGAAATGGAAACCACTGTGAAAATCAAATATGTTTTATTTGCGAGAGTTAGCTGCATCTTCCAGGTACTGCTGAACATAGTCACCGCTCCGGCTTAGACATCTGTCGTTGAGTTGTACCAACTTTCAAATATCTTTCTCAAAGAATGTACCAGGCTGTACTTTCCGTGACTTCTCTATGCTTGTCTACAGTTGCCGTCTGTGCCAAAATGTTGTCTTTATAACCAGCGGTTCATGTGAGCAGAGATGAAACTCACTGAGAGACAGTATGGGCTGTATTGTGGGTCATCAAACACTTCCCACTAAAAGCGCTGCAGAAACATTTTCGTTACCTCTGCATAGTGCGTCCGAGAATTGTCATGAAGAAGGAAACGTATGACAGTTATGTTACGTGGGCTGCTTGACATTAGGCGAAATATCTCCCCAGGTCCTCGTACTTGGCGGGGGACACTACTTTCTGGGGATCTTTAAGTGCTCACTGTGCGCTCAGAACTGAATACTTGGCGGGGGACACTACTTTCTGGGGATCTGTAAGTGCTCACTGTGCGCTCAGAACTGAATACTTGGCGGGGGACACTACTTTCTGGGGATCTTTAAGTGCTCACTGTGCGCTCAGAACTGAATACTTGGCGGGGGACACTACTTTATGGGGATCTTTAAGTGCTCACTGTGCGCTCAGAACTGAATACTTGGCGGGGGACACTACTTTCTGGGGATCTTTAAGTGCTCACTGTGCGCTCAGAACTGAAAAGAGCGACATGACGCAGTCGACAGGCGTACTACACGTCTGCACAAAGATTTATCGGATTTTCGCTGTGATCTCTATTTCGCGCCCGATCGGATCTTACTTTCTGGACGGGCCTCCTATATTCTCATATGGGGGCGATCTTTTAACTGAAAGCCTCTTGCCTGGTGTCAGCGGGTACATACGATATTGAAGCGTCTGTGTTGTTCACAAGTACGACCCAAAGGCCCTTCGGACACGCATGCACGGTTCTGGCCTTGAGTCGTGCTCGGATAGGGTAGTGGTAAGGCGTTTCACGTATGGTGAGTCAGTGACCATATTGGATCCTACTTAAAAATTCAGTCCCAGCCGGAAAACACCTGACTGTCAGGTTAGACAATGCTACCGTAAAAAGCCGTCCCTACAAAAAGCTATGTCTGTCAAACCAGCGAGTTCTGAGGCATCTCTTTATTCCTATTAGGTTGCCGTTACCAGGTTGATCTTAACCGCCAGCTATCTCCCAGGAATGTGTCCCTGTGCTCGTGACGCCCTTCTTCAAACCAAGGAGCTTCTCTAAAGGTCACTACCATCTTGGTGACAACCATTACAGCTTGAGAGGTATTGGCTTAAAACGAACCAGGCTCAATAAAACTGTGTACAGAGAGAATAATGTAAAAAAAATTCTGGCTCCCTCTCCTCTCGGCAACAACATTTAATTTGTAGCTTAACTGCCTACTGAAATAGATTCAGAATTGCAAAATAACTGCTTTGGGTTCGAATGTGCGATTACCACTTCGAACGTCGATTTGTACTGAATCCCAACATTTAATGTGTAAAGCTAAAACTGTTGTCTGAACTAAACTAATCTAAACTCAAAAAGGCCATGAAGGCCCAATGGTATCGACCGGCCACCGTATCATCCTCAGCCCACAGGTGACACTGGATGCGGATATGGAGGGGCATGTGGTCAGCACACCGCTCTCCCTGCTGTATGCCCGTTTCCGCGACCTGAGCCGCCACTTCTCAATCAAGTAGCTCCTCAGTTTGCGTCACAAGGGCTGAGTGCACCCCGCTTGCCAACAGCGCTCGGCAGACCGAATGGTCACCCATCCAAGTGCTAGCTCAGCCCGAAAGCGCTTAACTTCGGTGATCTGACGGAAACCGGCGTTACCACTGTGGCAAGGCCATTGGCTTTAATCGTCTGAAGATGCGAATAATACCGAAACTGTATTCAAAAGAGAATAACAGTGGTTACCCTACAACGTCTCCATTAAGGGAACAATCCAGAAGTTCAAAAACATCTGTCTGCAAAATCAAAAATGTAAATTTTCGTTTGTTCAAAAGCGTGTATGAACGGTTCCTTTGAAATATAACTTTTTGTAACAGCATTACCGTATTATTAATTTTATAAAAAATTATATATCATATACATTCAAAAAGTAGGTGTATAAAAGACATGCTTATCCCGATGCTACGTTGTGTAAAAATTTCAAAGCAGTTGGTCAAAAGATTTCGGAGAGTTGTGATTAGGAACATTTGCTGTTTCTATATAAGTGCATCTCCGAAAGTTCTTCGAGGATTCCTCTGAAATTTTGACACAACACCGCATTCGAATACTCAAGTGTTTTAATATACAAGCTGGATCACCATCTCGTGTATATGTAAAATACATGTACTAAAAGGCGAAACATTATAAAAATTTAAATTTTGGTTTGTTCCAAATCGTTAATCTCCGAAAGTCCTTGACCAATATGAAATTTTGACACAACGTCAATACGGCCGTGTTTTGAGGTACCAAATTATTTAACAGATGTATATTTTTAATACATGTAACATACATACGAAATGTGTAAAGAGAAAACTTTGTTACCAAAATTCTCAAAAAATTTCCAATATTCAGTAGTGAATCGTATTTATGGCTTATTGGTTTATGGTTAGAATGCTACTACAGAATCTGGATTTGCAATAACAATAAATAACGCTCAAGGTCCGAGAAAAGGGCGGGGAGAGGAGATTGACAGAGGCGTGAGATGAATAAAACGGGAAGAAGGAAATTGAAGAATAAGATGGATACGGGAGGGGGGGGGGAGAAGGACAGAGAAAGGAGGGATGATGGACTCAGAAAAGGGGAGAGAAAGGAAGCAAGAGGAGATGGAGAGAGAGGGGGGGAGGGAGAAGGAGAAGGTGGACAGAGAGAGAGGAAACGAGGAGGGGGTGGACAAAGAGAGGGGGGAGAGAATGATCTTAGGACGTACATCAAATTATCAATTTCAATACATTCTAGAAGAGTGTGTTTTCTCTGCTCTTTCGTTTACATTTAAGCACACGGAGCCACAGCAAAGGGTGGCCAGGTACAGCTAAGTAAGAATGCAATTAATCTAGAGAAGTCCGCCATCAGTCTTTAAGGACACGGACGGTCTGCACAGAATTGATGCAAACAGTCCGTAGAACTTCCGTTTGATACCCTGAGGCTGGTGTGTCTGAAGCTTATACTCACATTCGCGCCTTGGGCAGGCTCTCGACTGAGGCGAACCTCTGCAGCGTCATCTGGGAGACGCCGATCGGCAACCAGCCGAAGAAATTGCCCACGAGGAAGCCGAACCAGCTGTGGCGGGCCGTGAGTTCGAACCCGAGGCTGCAACACACGGCGTGAACCACTTTCTGGCACGTCCAGGCTGTCAGATTAGTAGTACACTTTGGACATGTGAAGTTATGCTGGATGTATGATAGGATCATACTAAATAAAATTGCAGCGAACGCTTTGACTACTGTTGTTGGTAGGACACACCACGGAGACCAACATCATAAAGACTATTACTTCATTTTACTTCATGATATTGTGATATACCGTTGACGCCTACGCATGTACACCGTCACGGATTTGAGGTCGAATGGGGACCATAGCACTGAGAACGCGGGCCCCGTTCAGCAATATGTGTCCACGTATTTTAAACTTAGTATTTTACTTCAGTTTTTTAGAGTTTCGTACTTCAAACGGTGAAAATAGGATTCTTATAGAGTCACTTTGTCGTTCATCTGTTTCTGGGCCCGTATACACTATGTGATTAAATGGACACCCCCAAAAACGTACGTTTTTCATCTTAGGTGCATTGTGCTGCCACCTACTGCCAGGTACATATCAGCGACCTCAGTAGTCGTTAGACATAGTGAAAGAGCAGAATGGGATGCTCCACGGTATTTACAGACTTCGAACGTGGTCAGGTGATTGGGTGTCACTTGTGTCATATGATATTTCCGCATTCCTAGCCGCGCGGGGTAGCCGTGTGGTCCAGGGCGTCTTGTCACGGTTCGCGCGGCTCCTTCCGTCGGAGGTTCGAGTCCTCCCTCAGGTTTGGGTGTGTTTGTTGTCCTTAGCGTAAGTTAATTTAAGTTAGATTACGAAGTGCGTAAGCCTAGGGGCCGATGACCTCAGCACTTCAGTCCCATAGTCCTTACCACAAATTTCCAATTTCCACACTCCTAAACATCCTTAGGTCCACTGTTTCCATTGTGATAGTGAAGTAGAAATGTGAAGGGACACGTACAGCACAAAAGCGTGTAGGCGGACATCTGTTGACTCTCAGAGACCGTCGACCGTTGAAGAGGGTCATAATGTGTAATAGACAGACATCTATCCAGACAATCGCACAGGAATTCCAAACTCCATCAGGATCCACTGAAAGTACTATGACAGGCGGGAGGTGAGAAAACTTAGATTTCATGGTCGAGTGGCTGCTCACAAGCCACACATAACCCCGCTAAATGCCAAAGGACGCCTCGCTTGATGTAAGGAGCGTAATCAATGGACGATTGAACAGTGGAAAACCGTTGTGTGGAGTGACGAATCACGATACACAATGTGTCTTCCGATGCCAGGGTGTGGGTTTGGTGAATGCCAGGTGAACGTCATGTGCCAGCGTGTGTAGTGCCAACAGTAAAATTCGGAGGCGGTGGTGTTATGATGTGGTCGTATTTCTCATGGAGGGGGCTTGCACCACTTTTTATTTTGCATGGCACCATCACAGCGCAGGCATACAGTAACGTTTTAAGCACCTTCTTGCTTCCCACTGTTGAAGAGCAATTCGGGGATGGCGACTGCAACTTTCAACGCGATCGAGCACCTGTTCATAATGCACGACTTGTGGCGGAGTGGTTACACGGCAATAACATCCATGTAATGGACTGGCCTGCTATTTAGCCTTGGTTTCCCTACAATTCCTATTTATTTCATTCTCAAGTGGTTTACATTACTATATTGCTGTCTTTCCCTCAAATTTTCGTACGTCCTTCCTTCATCGATTAGTTGAGTGTTTCTGCTGATACTGCAGTTAGCTCCTTGTACCGATGTCTGTCCTACATCTATGATTGTCCTTCTAGTGACGTCCACACCTCTTCAACTAAACTGCCAGCTGTAGCATTCATAGTGAAAACCAGTATTTCAGTATTCCGCTGTTGATTCTTCCGGATGACTCTCTTAAACTTCAGTCTAACCTTCAGCATTACAAAATTGCTATCTTCTCCTAGGTTCGCCTCACAGTTCAGTATTTGATTTCGTAATCTGTCTGATCAGCTGGAATCTTCGAATTCTACGGACCTCTTCCACGTATAGCTCCTCCACTTGTGATTCCTGAACAGAGTATTCGCTATTATTAGTTGAAATTCATGGCGGAACTCAATTAGCCTTCGTTCTCTCTCATTACTACTACAAGTCCATAACCTCACCTAATATTTTCATCTCTTCCTTCCCCTGCAACTGTGCTCCAACCACACGTGATCCACACATTTTCTCGTTCAGTATCCTCATATACTTTTTCTATCTCTTCATCTTCTGCCTGCGACGTCGGCAAGCATTCCTGAACTATTGATGTCGGCGTTGGTTTGCTTTTGAGACCTACTCTACCACTGAAGTGTCCATAGTAAGCCACCATCGACCCTACCTTCCTATTCACAACAAATCCTACTCGCATCATACTATTTTCTACTGCTGTTATTATTACCCTTTATTCATCTGACCAAAAATCACTCTTTTCTTTCCATTTCACTTCATTGAACCCCACTATATTCAGATTAAGCGTACGCAATTCGCTTTTCAGATTTTCCGGCTTCTGTACCACAATAAAACTTGTGACATTTCTCACTCCGACTTTTAGAATTTTAATCTTTGGTTGTTTATTCTATCTTTTTCTCAGCAGTCCTCTCCCGGGGATCCGAATGGGGGACTAGTCCGAAATCTTTTTCGTACGGATAAGAGTTTATCTTAACACTTTGTAGTTACATGCTACATGTCTTGTGGATACAAATCATATTATGTCTTTCCGCCTTTGAGGGGCAGCTTCCCAATCCAAGGGCAAAAGGCTGCACTGCAACTCTTTCCGTTTCTGCACGGTCTTTAACAAGGCCGATGGGAGAACGAGGGTAACTTCTTATGCTGGAAGCTTCCGGCCACTGTTGCAGATTAACCAGCGGCTGGGTTCTACTACGGGACCCAGGGCATTTTCATTACATGTCAAAGACCCTATATGTTTTTCGATCTGGTTCTTCGTTTATTTTCGTCACTAGTCCTGCGCTAGTGTTACTTCCCATCTTTCAGATTCTATTGATAAGAATTATGCTCGTTTTTCTTTTATTTTATTTGTACAAAGGGTACATAGTCGCCTGGCCGAATGCACTTAGCTGTCGCGTCGGAAAAAGTTAATTCTGGTTAGGATTGTACGGGGATCTCGGCCTTGGCCATCTGTGTGATACAGTCCCGACATCTGCCTGGAGAGACCGAGGAAATCACTAGACCTCGGTCACGACTTCCGTAACGGGAATTTAACACAGGACTTCCAGAATGCCAGGACGGGAATCTGCTGCTACCCTTCAGGCTCTGTAGACCCCTACACCAAGGGTGTTCCCATACAACATGTGAATGTGATACATAAAAGTATTTCAGTTTATTTGTTATATTTTGTGTAACTGGTGGTGAATAGCTTTACGCGAGGGCGACCAAAATTTTGAAATTTTCTTTACTGAAACCTCATTTACTACATGCTATTTAAATTTCAATTCCTGAATATTACTTTCCAATATCATTCCTGTGATAAAAATAATAATTGACAAAAGCTGGCACAGGGCCACGCCCCATAGTTGTTCCATATTTCCTATGCAATTACTATGGGTGGAATATTTCGGTGTTTAGCAGATGCAGAACTTCTACAAAAGTGTGTGCATGGAAAAATTCAAAATCCTAATGTAAGCTACAACTGTCTGATAGGAAAACCATACTCCAAGGCATCATGTGTTTCCACAACTGTTGATGAAGCTGCAGCGTATGGTTCTTGTTTGGTTTTTATGTGTGCTAATCTTGGCAGACTACGGTCTCTGCAGAGGTTATGATTTGATCCAGGAACTTTCACACTGTTGTCATTGAAGGAAATAGATAACAGGAGCATTGATGCAGTTGACAGTATTTTTATTCAGTTTGAAAATCATGTTAACTTAAGAGGACACGCACATAAAAGACTTCTTGAAGATAAAGACGAGAATGCATATAATGTGCACTAGTTAACCCAGATAAGTTAATGCCTAATACATACGCTATCAAAGCCCTTAACTTACATTATCCTCACAAACCACTGACATTATAATACTTTAATTTGGAAGTCAGTTACTCGGTACTACTCGTATAGTGAAACATTCTGTGAAAGGAGTTTTCACTTACTACGATACGAGGGTCACTCCAAAAGAAATGCACACTATTTTTTTAAAAATCCATCTTTTGCTCTACACGTTTGAAAGTCTTATAGTGTGTAGATAAATCGTTTAGGAACAATATTTTCATTTCTCCACATAATTCCCATCCCTCTCAACTGCCTTCCGCCATCTTGGAACCAGCGCCCGTATACCCCGCACGGTAAAATTATGGACCAACCTGTTGGATCCACTGTTTGGCAGCGTGAACAAGGGAGTCATCATCTTCAAACCTTGTTCCACGATGAGAGACTTTCAGTTTCCCAAATAGATGACAGTCACATGGAGCCTAGCCATGACTGTAAGGCTGCATACCGTTTTTGTTGTTTCCTTGTGAGCCACTGTCAACATCCTGGGAACCCACCTGACACAAATATTTTTTTAACGCAAACGCTTTCAGTATTCTGCAAACACTTCCTTCCTCTATCCCAACGTAGCGTGACAATTCGTTCACTGTGATGCGTCTGTCAGCAGTCACCAATTCGTTAACTCTTTGCACATTGTCTGGAGTGTGCGGAGTTCAAAAAAAATGGTTCAAATGGTTCTGAGCACTATGGGACTCAACTGCTGAGGTCATTAGTCCCCTAGAACTTAGAACTAGTTAAACCTAACTAACCTGAGTTTGAAAACAAGCGGGAAGGATGTATCTACACACTGTAAAACTTTCACAGATGCAGAATGAAAATTGTATTTTTACAAAAATAGTGTGCATTTCTTTAGGAGTGACCCTCGTAGGAAGGCATTTACGTAAGAGAAAAGCCCGAACATTTGAATTTTTGTTTTGCACAAATTTGGAGAGCTGTAAAGCTTAAGTATAAGGAAATATCAATATTCTGTTCCACAGATGTTTTCAATAATGATATATCGAAGTTTGTACAAAAATACTTTAATTTAGAACCAACAGATTTTTAGAAAGAGGAAGTCATTCTCTGATTTCTTAAAAGATGTCCTATCATCCTGTCCCTTCCTCTTGCCAGTGTTTTCCATAAACTCCTTTCCTTTCTGAGTCTGCAAAAAACATCCCCATTCATTACGTAATAAGTCCATCTAATTTTCAACGTTCTTCTGTAGCATCACATCTTATATACTTCGATTCTATTCTGTTCCGGGTTCCCCACATCCCATGTTTCGCTACCAAAGAATGCTGTACTCCAATCGTACATTCTCAGAAATTTCTTCCTCAAATTAAGGCTAATGTTTTATACCAGTAGACTTCCTTTGACGAGGAATGACTTTTTTGGCAGTGCTAGTCTGCTTTTTATCTTCTCCTTGCTCCGTACGTAATGAGTTATTTTGTTGCCGAGGTAACAGAATACCTTAACTTCATCTACTTCGTGATCGTCAATCCTGATGTTAGGCTTCTCACCGTTCTCATTTCTGCGACTTCTTATTACTTTCGCCTTCCTTCGATTTACTCTCGTTCTATATTCGGCACTCATTCGACTGTTCATTCCATTCAATAGATAATGTAACTCTTTTTCACTTTCATCGAGGACAGCATGTCACCAGCGAATCTTATCGTTGATATCCTTTCACCCTGAACTTTAATCCCAATATTGAACGGTTCTTTTATTTCCGTTATTGCTTGTTCCTGTATATTCGATATTTAACAGTACAGGTGAAAGACTGTCTTACATAATTTTACTTCCATCGCTTCGTTCTTGGTCATCCAGCCTTACTGTTTCTTCTTGGTTCTTGTACTTATTGTATAATTACTGTCTTTTTCTATAGCTTACCCCATTTTTCTCAGAACGTCGGACGTTATCTTACACAGTTTTACACTGTTAAAACTTACGCTAGGTCGTCAAATCCTATGAACGTGTCTTGACTTTTCTTTAGTCATATTCGATCAAGAAGCGCAAACTCACGACTGCCTCTCTGGAGCCAAACTGATTGTCTTCTAACAAACACTCCCACTTACCTGAACTTGGTACCTTTGCAGTCATAATGATGATATTTTTCCGTAAGCTCTGATGGTACACAGCCAGTCTCATAGATTCTACAAGCCAACTTAAATAATAGTATGGATTCCACTCTCCCAATGATTCTAGAAATTCTGCTGCAGTGTTATCCATCTGTTCTACCTTATTTGATCATGAGCGTTACACAGTTCCTTTAAATTCTGACTCTAACACTATATCCCCCGTGTCTTCCACATCGACTAAAATGTCTTATTCTATCACGTCATCGGACAAGCCCTTCCCTTAATATAGGCCTTCGGTATACTCTCGTCACCTGTCTGCTCTCTCACCTGCGATTAACAGTGTGCTCCCTATTGCATTTTTAGTGATACCACCATTACTTCTAATTTCACCGAAGTTTGATTTCTCTTTTCTGTATGCTGAGACATTCCTGCAGACGGTCATTTCTTTATCGATTTCATCACATCTTTCTCGCAGTCATTTCACCTTAGCTGCGCCTGCACTTCCTATTTATTTCATTCCTGAGGGATTTACATTGCTGTGTGCCTGTCTCTGCCTGAACATATATGTAGTTCCTTCTTTCGTCGGTCAGTTGAAGTATTTCTTCTGTTATGCACGGTTTCTTTGCGAATACCTCCCGAGTACCTATGTTTCTCTAGCAAACTTCTACGATTGCCCTTTGTAGAGTTGTCCATCCCCTTCAAGCGAAATGCCTCTTCTCGTATTCCTTATCCCAGTATCCACATCCTTATCAAACTTCAAACAATTCTCTTAAACTTCAGTCTCCTCTTCATCATTATTAAATTGTGATCTGAGTCTATATCTGTTCCAGGGTATGCCTTACAATCCAATATCTTATTTCGGAACCGCTGTCTAGATGTAATTCATCTGGAATCAAATGCTTCAAATGGCTCTGAGCACTATGGGATTTAACATCTGAGGTCATCAGTGCCCTAGAACTTAGAACTTCTTAAACCTAACTAACCTAAGGACATCGCACACATCCATTCCCGAGGCAGGATTCGAACCTGTCACCGTAGTGGTCGCGCGGTTCCACACTGAAGCGCCTAGAATCGCTCGGCCACATCGGCCATCTGGAATCTTCCTGTGTCTCCAGTTTTTTCCAAGCATACGTCCTCCTGCTCTAATAAATGCTGAACAAAAAATTTGCTGTTACCATCTGAAATATACTGCAGAGCTCAATTAGCCTTCCTCCTCTCTAATTCCTACCACTAAGTCCATATTCTCCCTTAACCCTTTCTCCTATTCCTTCCCCAAAAGCACTGTTCCAATGCCTTATGGTTATTTCACTTCACCAGATCTTGCTTCTGAATTTTCTCATTTCCTGTCACCATTGAAATGTAGCTTGTATTGGAGTGGTATTTTACACAGAAAAAGCAGAAGTTCTAAGTTTTTCATAATACTACGTGAACTGCATTTTTATTGTTTGTAATGTAGTACCTTCCGGTTTATCCAGGTATACTTCGCTTGTATTTAAAAAGAAAGACAATCGGAGCGCTTACTCTTAGCAAGCAAAGGATGAAATTAGCACTGGCACTGAATTTCCCAATTTCAAGCAGACATTTATTCTCCGTATGTACTTCCTGGTTTTAAGTCTTTTGCATCATGTTCATTTTACCAGAGAGCGATTTGTATTATTTGTATAATCACCTGTTAATTTGACTGTGACGAAATGAAATCATTGTCTGAGAAAATTTTTCAAACTGTCGTAGTCGACGAATATAGAAAAAAAAAATAAATAAATAAAACGAAGATTGGTCTGGATAAGAAAATTACGTAAACTGAAACTCAAAGTAAGGCAGCTAACAAACCATACAAATAATCACTGAAAGACTACAAATTTCTCCATTTTCTCAAAAAAGATGTCAAAGTACACCACATACGTGCAACGGCGATGACTTTCTTGCTGTCATTATGCAAACCGACATCTGAATTTCAAATGGTATGTGGTGAGTGACCAAAAATTCTCTGAGATCAACAGAAAGTAAAATTCATTGCCATCGATATCATAAACGATCCTTCAGGCATTCAGTAATGGTTCTACAAGAAAATGTAAATAATATGTATATGCACCGGTTATTAGCATTCTTTAACCATAGTATTGGCAATACATCCAGTTTACTGAAATAAGTAATCATAAAGGACAGTTTTGGTGCCACGGAAGTGGACGCTATGTCAATCCGCTTACTCAGGTAGCTCTATCCTGCCGCTGTCCACGTTCCGCTGCCAGACCGTGCCCAGTCCTCCGACGTCGATTGTGCCCTTGACGATCACCAGAATGACTGCCATGAACATTAGTACGCTCTGGATGACGTCCGTCCACACGACCGCCTTAAGGCCGCCCTGGAGTACAAAACAGACAATACACTAGATGGTGTGAAGAAAAACAGTATGCACATTACCAGTGATAAATTGCGGACTCTTTTTTTCGGGGGGGGGGGGGGTGTCTACTTGCACAAACAAATATTTTGATGATATAGGAGTATATTATACGAATCTATACTATTGGAATTGGGAATTAGTGATAAGGGCTAATGGGACCAAACTGCTAAGGTCATCGGTCCCTAAGCTTACGCACTCCTTAATCTAACTTAAACTAACTTACGCTAAGGACAACACACACACCCATGCCCGATGGAGGACTCGAACCCTCCGACGCTGGGAGCCACGCGACCGTGAAAACACGTTCCAGACCGCGCGGCTACCCCTCGCGGCAATTCATATCATCTTACATCCAGGACGTCGTGAATAACTCTGTGACATAACATACTACTTACTCAGTGGAAATTAACGGAAGTGTGGGAGTAAGTTTTCAGGGCCTACCAGTTGTGCACAGGAAGTTGTACATCACACGGCGTGAGGTCAGCGTGACTTCAGCGGCAGATGGTGGTGGCACGCAACACTACGCACTTGAAGGAACGGGAAACAGAAAGTGTCTGTGTCAGTCAGCTAGTAGTTATCGTGCAGTGCGGTTGTGTTCTTCATTTCAACGTGGCCCCGAAACAACATTTGGATGACTTCAAGTGGGGAAAAAACACCGAGAAAATGGAAGAAGGGCGAACTGTGACGAGTGGTCTGTGGTATTGTTCACAGCACTGTTTCACGTGCGTGGGCATCATTCAGTGCAATGAGCAATAGTGCCCAAAGGAGAGGAGGTGATCGACGACGGTCAGCAACAGTAGAACATGACCTTAGCATAGTGCAACAGACAAGGAGAGACCCACGTCAACCACATTTTTCAGGACTGTTAGGCCTGCAATCTGACACTCGACAGCGGTACCGTACGGCCATCCAATGGGGTGGTCTCCCTGACGAGGACCAGTGCGTTGTGCTCCGTTGAGACTTACACATTGACGACAACAATTGCGATTGGGTCAAGAGCGTAGAGAGTTCTAAGGAGTGTGTCAGAACTCTCCATTATACAAAACAATATATCCAACATAACGCTATTCTTTGCATTGTATAAGCACTCAGAGATCGATAGTAACAATCTGAGGGCGAAACATGGGAGCGAGAGTCTAAGCATTGTTGTGAGACGAAGTCTGCCTGATAGAGTGAAAGAGTAGTGTCGGTCGAGAGCTCGGAGACAGAAGACGTGGCACGCTGCCCTCATGTCGGCGATGGCAGATCTTACCACACTCAATGCCTGATTTCATTTATATAGCCACGAGAGATTTAGGTGGGTTAACTATTCTTGAAAGTGGAATTCGAGGTAAAATTGGCAAGCATAGCACAAAAGCAATTGCAGTGTTAGGCTCGTGATTGTTAGTCCGAGTTTGCAATAATCCCATGTTTTACTTGTCAGCGAAAGAAACCTCCTTATCCTCCAAATAATAATAATTATTCTCCACAGCTAAATAATGACTTGTGGTTAATAAATGTTAATGTAATTACGAAACGGAAATAATTTGTTAATCTGGAACTCAGCCATTATTGACACGTATGTCATTCGTCATTGTCATTATTAATACTTGTTCATTATGATCCTGAAGTTTTAAATAGACTTAATTAATGAAATCCCTTCTCAAAACTTATTTAATAGTTAACTGGACCCATCAAACTCCTTTTTATTAAATGCATTCTTAGTAAAAGTAAGCTTTAGCCGCTGCTGCTGCATGCTGCTGCGCATTGCTGTAAACCATATGGAAAAATGCAGTCATCTAAAGAGGTGAGTGCAAACCTTATGGTCAGAACAGAGACACTGACACACCACAACATGTCATGTACTCTAGTCCAGTAAATTCCGTTGCACAAGACTGTTTCTGTATCACTTATAAATTCTTATTCAAATACGCAGTAAGATAGCTTATCCAAATGTTAGTTTTAAGTTTTTCATGCTACGATCTGTTGAGGACTTAAATGACAGTGAAACTGACATTCATACTACATGCACACAGTGTTATGCAGGTTAAATTCCGTTTACTGGTAGCTCAGGTTGCTTATCGAGTCCAATTTCACAGACGAACATAGGCAATACTGGCTGCAGCTACGTTACGTATTTTTTGCATATACGTTACAGAGTGGATCAATAAGGTGTGTGGTGGCGTGCCTTTCTTGGATGAAAGCTGATTCAGCCTGTGTAGTGATTCTCCCTTGGACCCCCATATGGCGAAAGGTCGGGACACGTACTGCACCCAGAAACCCTGTCGAGCGAGCATGATATTCTTGGCATGATATTATGATGTGGGAAGACATAATGGTGCACGGGTATACTGACCTCCAAATTTGTGAACACAATTTGTTCACCAGTCAACATTGTTATGATACTGTTCTCTGTGCGTCTTTCCAGTGGTGCGTTGCTCCGTGACTTCATTTTAACAGACGACAATGCACGACTGCATCGAACAGTGCACGTGGAAAAGCACTTGGAACGAGAAGATATACAGCAAATGGACTGGTTTGCCTGTTATCCTTACTTAAATCCCATCAGGCATGTATGGGATGCGTTGCGTAGACAATTATAGATCGTCCACATGCTCCAATGACCATCCAGATGTTGTCAACCACGCTGGTAGAGGAATGGGGCATCTTGCTACAAGAACTCCGTGACAGCCTGGTGACCAGCATGGAAGGACGTTGCAGAGCATACATTGCTGTCCGTCGTGGCCATACCACATATTAAGAACCATATCTAGCCGATTGTAATGTTCAAAAGACCATTACAAATCGGGGCGTCTTAAGTGTAATTATTTTCTTTGATTGAAAGTGGCATGTCTATTCGTCTCATTGCATATGTCTACAGTTACCTGCTGTGTTATACTGTAGTAGTTCTTTCTATGTATGACCCAAGTTTCAGCGAACTATGTTGCTTGGCAGTTACACTTTGTGCGAAAGTTATTTTCCTCCTTAAGTTTTGCACGCCACTGTATATTTGCATATACGCAGACGGAAAAAAAATCCGCAGAACGAAGAAGCAGTTTTGCAAGAGAAACGAAACTTGGCAGATGTGTTTCAACATCTGAAAGATGACGTCTGTTCAGATTTAGTAGCAGTCGCATAATAGTGGCCTTGGCAAACACCCACTAAGAGGGTACAAATAATTTTTGCTTTAAACACGCTCTGTAACGGTTGTGAGCGCTAGTTACCTTTGATATTGCAAGTAGTGTGTTCATGTTGGTCAAGTATGCCTTTAATATGACGAAGACGTCATTATCAATAGCACACCGAAATTGAACGAGGTTGTGTAATAAGGGCTACGAGAAGCTGGATGTTCCTTCCGCGACACTACAGAAAGACTTGGCAGGAATGTAGCCACTGTACGTGGTTGCTGACAGCGGCGGTCACGGGAAGGTGTGGGCGCAAGAATACCGGGATCCGGACGGCCAAGAGGCACTACGACAGGGAAGACCGTCGTGTTCGGTGTATCGCTGTCCTATTGCGCCTGCAGCAGCAATATGAGCAGCGTTTGACACCATAGTGGCACAACGAACTGTCATCAACCGATTTATTCGACAGCTCCGAGCCAGATTCCCTGTAGCGTACATTCCACTGACCCCAAACCACCACAATTTGCGACTTCAGTAGTGTCAACGAGAGCTCAATGAAGGGCGAAGTAAAGGCTTGTTGTGTTTGCTTATGACAGACGGTTCTGACTAGGTGCCAATGATGACCGTTTGTTGGTCACAAGGAGGCCGGTAAGTGCCTGCCACAACCATCCTGCCTAGACACACTGGACGTACACCAGGAGTTATGGTCTCGGTTGCAATTTCGTATGACAGAAGGCCCACTCTCGTGGTTATCTCCCTCACACTGACTGCAAATTTATACGTCAGTCTGGTGACTCGACCTGCTTGATCGCCAGATCTGTCTCCAACAGAGCACGTATGGGGGAGATCATCGGACGACAACCCCAGTGTATAATCAGCATTAACCGTCAGTTCATCAGCTGACCAAGTACAGCAGGCATGGAACTCAATCCCACAAACTCAGCTGACATCCGGCACCTATACGACACGGTACACGAACTTTTCCATGCCTGCATTGAACATTCTGGTGATGGCACTGCTTGATAGTGTACGAGCATATCACGGTTGCAATGGATTACCTCGCGCTTTCATTAACTTGCGATCTTGCAATGTTAATCATTTAAATATATTACGCAGTCAAATGTATGTCCAAAATTTCATTACTCTATATTACACTACTGGCCATTAAAATTGCTACACCAACAAGAATTGCAGATAGTAAACGGGTATTCATTGGACAAATATATTATACTAGAACTGACATGTGATTACATTTTCACGCAATTTGGGTGCATAGATCCTGAGAAATCAGTACCTAGAACAACCACCTCTGGCCGTAATAACGGCCTTGATACACCTGATCTTGAGAAAGGCAGTACATTGCAAAAAGGCTATATACGTTGGTGTTGAAACTTTTAACAAAAGTTTCTGAGAAATGTGGTAGAGCTGAAAGGTACAGCGGCAGGAATAGGGTATTGCCGTGTAAGCAGCGCCAAGTTTGTCAACCAGCCGGGTTACGCCGTTATGCGTGGCAAGCGCCTTGGCTTACGTTGCTAAAATGAAACTTATTTTGCCGGCCAGAGTGGCCGAGCGGTTCTAGGCGCTACAGTCTGGAACCGAGCGACCGCTATGGTCGCAGGTTCGAATCCTGCCTCGGGCATGGATGTGTGTGATGTCCTTAGGTTAGTTAGGTTTAAGTAGTTCTAAGTTCTAGGGGACTGTTGACCTCAGAGGTTAAGTCCCATAGTGCTCGGAGCCATTTGAACCATTTTTTGAAACGTATTTCTTCTTGACCGTACGTCAAAGTACTTATAACTAAGGTCGGCTGCTGTTGTTGTAAACAGAAATACGCGCAAACTTCCAGCGTATCAGAAGAAACAAGTAGGCAAGAGGAAGGATTGATCCAACGAGGCCTGGCGTGAGATCGCAATTTTGGGGTGCTTGAATCGTCGGAGCCGATTCCGCCCATCTTGACCTTCAATTCAGGCACATCTCTCCGATGTTTTGGTGAAAATTTTCAACATTGTCTTTGACAGGTGTTATATCATTGTACTCGCGTTTTCGAGAGATTTTGAATGCAGTTAAGGAAATCATAATTGCTTCAGTATCCAGGTTGGTACAGCAATAGCAAGGTTTACAACAAAATTACGTGGCCCTCCGCATACTATCATTTGTTGGAAACCTCTTTTCGATATCTTTAACCCTTCGCATAGTGAAAGGTGTGATACGCCTTACGATACTCACTCAGGCATATTTCAAGACGCTTCGAGTGACTGGTTTAATCATTCGATCGCGGCATACTTCCACGCAGTCAGATGACATGAGACCACCCTAACATGTCTTTCCCCTAGATCCCCATTGCAACATATTGAATCTCCAGAGTGTGGCGCATGTGAGATAATTTTAACTTTGTGCCATATTTTAACAAAGCACGGCTTGTACGATATCTGATTTTTCTTGGTAATACCCACTGTTTTAGGTAACAAATTGATTTTAAAATTTGTGAAATATCAGGAGTAATTCCTGAGTAATTATGATGCAGATCTTAATGCGCTTGAGAATCGCTGAATTTTCTCAGTTTTTTATTTAAGTGGTCACTCAATCACTTCTCTGCAATTAACAGATTTAAATACAAATGTCAAAAAAGTTTTGCATCACCTCGGTTCCAAGACTTTCGGAACCTGAACAGAAAATTGGAATGGAGATCAACATAAACATCATTTTCACCCTTTTTATTGCTGATGAAAACCACACATTGCATGTTGTACTACCACACAGCGAGACCTTCAGAGCTAGTGGTCACGATTGCTCTACACACCGGTACATCAAATACCCAGTAGCACCTCCTCTTGCACTGATGCATGCCTGTATTCGTCGTGGCATACTATTCATTAGTTCATCAAGGCACTGATGGTCCAAATTGTCCCACTCCTCAAGGCCGATTCGGCGTAGATTCCTCAGAGTGGTTGGTGGGTCACGTCGCCCTTTTCAATCTATTCCAGGCATGTTAGATAGGGTTCATGTTTGGAGAACATGCTGGCTACTAAAGTCGAGCCATGTCGTTATCCTAAAGGAAGTCATTCACAACATGCGCATGATGGGGGCGCGAATTGTCGTCCATGAAGACAAATGCCTCGCCGATATGCTGCCGATACGGTTGCACTATCGGTCGGAGGATGGCATTCACGTATCGTACAGCCGTTACGGCGCCTTCCATGACCACCAGCGACGTACGTCGGCCCCACACAATGCCACCCCATAACAGTAGGGAACCTCCACCTTGCTGCACTCGCTGGACAGTGTGTGTAACGCGTTCAGAGTACCCGGGTTGCCTCCAGACATGACTCCGACGAGTGTCTGGTTAAAGGTATATGCGACACTCATCAGTGAAGAGAACCTGATGCCAATCCTGAGTGGTCCATTCTGCATGTTGTTGTGTCCAAATGTACCGGACTACATGGTGTCGTGGTTGCAAAGATGGGCCTCGCCATGGACATTGGGAGTGAAGTTGTGCATCATGCACCCTGTTGTGCACAGTTTGAGTCGTAACACGATGTCCTGTGGCTGCACGAAAAGCACTATTCAACATGGTGGCGTTACTGTAAGAGTTCCTCCAAGCCATAATCCGTAGGTAGCGGTCATCCACTGCAGTAGTAGCCCTTGGACGGCCTGAGAGAGGCATGTCACCGACAGTTGCTGTCTCTCTGTATGTCCTGCATGTCTGAACCACATAGCGTTGCTTCACTCCGAGGCGCCTGGACACTTCACGTGTTGAGAGCCCTTCCTTGCACAAAGTAACAATGCTGACGCGATCAAACCGTGGCTGAACTACAGACAACACGAGCCGTGTACATCCTTCCTGGTGGAATGACTGGAACTGATCGGCTGTCTGACCCCCTACGTCCAATAGGAGCTGCTCATGCAGGGTTGTTTACAACTTTGAGCGGGTTTAGTGACATCTCTGAACAGTCAAACGGACTGTGTCTGTGATACAGCAACCACAGTCAACATCTATCTTCAGGTGTTCTGGGAACCTGGGTGATGAAAAACTTTTTTTGATGTGCGTGCATTTGTTTCACTGTTGCAATTTTATTTAAGAACAGTTTTCTTTCCTAAGTGCTGCAGATTTTTGGAACAGACAGGAGGCATGCACACATGTGTCGTTGAGGGTGTATATGATGGAGAGAGAAGATGTGTATGTGTATCACGCTCTACAAGCCTTTAACGTGAATCACTGACTTGCTTGCCAGTATAACACTGATCAGCCAGCTACATGTATGTTATAAAAAGAGTTCAAATACTTTATATTACTAACAGGAGATTAATTGATAAATATTTTATTCCATTAGTTTCACTTTACAATTACTTTAGCCTTCTGAATGACGGTTTTTTAATAGATTGCAACCTCATATGTCCAATAAAAATTTGTTGAGGACGTCAATAACCACATGTCTGAGCATCCTAAAATTAAATAGCAATTAAATTCGACTTACATGAAGTAAAAAGAGATTACTGGACGCAGTTAACCTTATAGGTTAACCCTGTTAACCGCTGTAGAAGGTGAAATACAATCTGTACAAACTTTTCAGCAACGACAACTTACAGAGTGACAATTACTGAACTAAATGAAAAAATGCAGGCTTCGAGACTTTATAACTAAAAGCCTAAGAAGCCAACCTTGCCTATGATATTGCACAGGGCGCAGGTGGAGGATTTCCAACGTTCTGGCAGATATGGTTGACAGCTGCGAATACACGATAAGCAGTCCCACACCAAGGCAAAATAAAATAAAATCCACTTTACGTCTGTCTTGTAGCAAGCGGCAAAGTGGTCAGCGTCTGTTCACCAGTTGTGCGGATGAAATTTATATTCTGCAACTAACCCTTCCAGTCTTAACACTCTGAGTTCACTCAGTGAGTTTACTCAACCCCACCTGATTTCAAGTACAATCATCATGCGGCATTTTGATAATCACAAAATTATCCAAGGTGGTCAATCCACCACCAGTATCACTGGCACAACTTGTCTTTCGGATTCTGTGGCGTGCAGGCTGAAATGCAGCGTGATTCAACAAAGGAAGTGGGAGTCCTCTGCCAACTTACGACCAAACCAAATTCATTTTAGCAACACATAACACACTAACACTTTTGCAACCAGGTAAATTTCATAAACTAAGAAATACTTTAAAAAGGAAAGAAGATTCAAGTTTTGGCACTTCAAGAAACACGATTGACGGACAATAACACCATGGATTTCAGCAATTGTCGTCTTTTTAAAAGCATAACTAATAAGGAAATACTGAACAATACACCACATCTGGGAGTTGCTGTTGCAGTCTCCAAAAATATTTTAAATTGAGTAACAGATTATTATGGGACTGCGAATTCGATTATCGCGATCGAAAAGTCTCTTCACCCCCCCACGGGTGACTGTGTGCTGTGTAATATCTAGTCATGGAATAATCGGTACGATATTCCTTGATGGCACGGTGAGTATAGAACGGTACATGAAGGTTTATCCCAGTACATCTGTTAGGGAATTTCAATGAAATTTTAAATATCCAAGTTAGGAATGGGCCTAGTATTGAGTCTGACCCATTAATAATAGACTAATGACAATTTCTCTTAATTGCGCAAATAAAGCATACACTTTAATTAATGCCTACACGCCAGTCAATGAGGATAACCATAAAAACCCGAAGATGTTCATGGAGCTGGGGAAACGTTAGAAAGCATCATTTTGAAGATTCCCTCATACCGTGTTAAAATTTTAATGGCTGATTTTAACGCTCAGTTAGGCAAAGAAAAAAAACTAAGATAACGGTGGGGGGATTTCCTGCATATAAAAGGACGAATCTAAATGGGCAAAGACTTGTTGAAACGTGCAAAAATTTAACGTTAAAATCATGACAACACATTTTGAAAAGAACCATTGTAAATAAAAATCTTGGTGGGTACCCAGTACATCTGTTAGGGAATTTCAATGAAATTTTAAATATCCAAGTTAGGAATGGGCCTAGTATTGAGTCTGACCATTATTTAACGCGAATAAAAGTAAAACTTTAACCTCAAAAACTCTTCAAAACCAAAACTGTTATCCCATAATTTGACACGGCTAAAATAACCCCAACTTTGACAAGCGAACTTGACAAGAAGCAATCCAAAAATTTGCAAAGTCAAAAAAAAGTTCATCAAAACAGCACAAAATTTAATTCCGCTTCGAAAGAAACAAAAACGCCCTTGGTGGAACACGGATTATCAAACAGTAATTAAGTCTACACATGATGTATTCAAAAATTGGAGTAGTAACAAAACTGAAAATACGTGCAACACTTGGTCCTATTGGACCTAATGTGAATAATAATAGTATATGAAAAAATTTGTTACAAACTACGACCTGCACACACTTTATTCAACATGTAAACGTCACTGCAGATATTCGGATTTAGGTTACGATATGTTCGATAAGTCTGCCATCATTTGCGATGATGATGTGGCGCTGACGAATAGCGAAATTCTGCATGATCCGCTGACGTGTCGTAACATCGATGCTGTCGATGATCTCCTGAATGGCTGTTTTCATCTCAGCAATCGTTTTGTCGTTATTGCTGTACATCTTGTCTTTAATACACCCCCACAAAAACGAGTCGCGTGTGTTCAGATCCGGAGAATATGGCGGTCAATCGAGGCCCATGCCAGTGGCCTCGGAGTACCCTACAGCCAGAATACGGTCCCCCGAGTGCTCCTCCAGGACATTAAACACTCTCCTGCTTCGATGGGGTCGAGTTCCGTCTTGCATGACCCACATCTTGTCTAAATTAGGGTCACAGGGATAATGGGAAT
Organism: Schistocerca nitens; assembly: GCF_023898315.1. Classification (NCBI taxonomy): domain Eukaryota; kingdom Metazoa; phylum Arthropoda; class Insecta; order Orthoptera; family Acrididae; genus Schistocerca; species Schistocerca nitens. Next base: position 204,278,209 of record NC_064622.1, read on the forward strand.
GACATCATCTTCCAAAACCTTCATGTACCGTTCTATACTCACCGTGCCATCAAGGAATATCGTACCGATTATTCCATGACTAGATATTACACAGCACACAGTCACCCGTGGGGGGGGTGAAGAGACTTTTCGATCGCGATAATCGAATTCGCAGTCCCCAAATGCGCCAATTTTGCTCATTGACGAAACCCATCCAAATCAAAGTGGGTTTCGTCGGTAATTCAAACCATATATGAGCATACTAATTCCAAAAATACTCCGCGCCCACCGTGCTGTTTGAACGTATTAACGCCAAAAATTCAGAATTTACGGCGATTTCATTTCATATAGTTCATTGTAACCTTGTAATAAGAAGATTTCACAGAGAGAAGCTACTCGTCCCGGTTTTAGTGACCTCCTGCTGTCTGTATGAAATAACAAGCACGTGGAAATAATGACAACAGGAATTACATTTCTGTTCCAGAAGACATTCCTACTGATGCTTAATGTGGCTGTTTCAATATCTAGGTTTGTGCCACGGTACTTTCTTCCGTAGATACAGAGTATTACAATGGTGAAACCCAACCGTGGTCCTATCAGGGTACATAATCTAGTGACAATGACCTCCTGGAAATTTACTTACCACGCAGGTGTAGAATATGCACACGGCGCAGACAATCGGAGTCACAATGTGCACGTTGATGCCAGTCACTGTAATACAGTAAGAAACAGCATGTTATTACCTGTACTCTAATTGATGCAACGACACAAGTTATAAACATATTTGGAAGACGTGATGTGTGAAAAACACGTTTCTCTATTTTGGACAACGCTGCGAGCGTTAGCAGATCTATCTTAAAACTACAGACTTACGACGTTGACTTACCAAAGATACATTATCTGATCGAATGTGCCCTGACATGGACGTTAATATGAGAAGTGTCCACCCGTCGCCTTTTTAACGGTGTGAACTCTGCTAGAGATATTTACAGTCAGGTGTCAAAATGTCTGTGGAGCATTCATCGTCAAGAACCGAAACCAGAGCTGGTGATGATCTTGGACCATGGGGTCTGGAGCTAAGTCGATGTACTAGTTCATCCCAAACGGGTTTGACTAGTCAGAACGCGAGGAAGGCATTTCATGATTGCTATTGTTTACATACTATTGTTTCGTAGATGCTGCTTCACTACAGCGTCCATTGTCATGCTGATATAATCAATCAGTGCCTGCAACTCTTCCTCTACTGTACGCAATAAAATGTATTCATATCTTCCATATTTAGCGTTTTCTTAAGCGCTATGAGGAAATCCCACTCTAATCGCGAGATATACTCCCATACCGAATCACCAACTCTTCCGTACTTTAGTGTTGGCGCTACACATAATGGTAGGTAACTTTCCCAAGCATCTGTCAAACCCAAACCTTTAGATCGGGTTGCTACAGGGTATAGCCTGATTTATCGCACAAAATCACTGGTTTCGTGACATACACTGATCAGTGGCGTCACTGTTTACACCACCTCAGGCATTGGTTAGCACCGACTACGGAAATATGTGGGTTATGAGGAGCTAATGTACTATGGTACCACATTCTTTTTAACTCGTTACTTTCACTTAGTGTGTTAGCTGGACTGCTGGTAGACTTTGTAACTCACAAGTAGTGCTTCCCTCTAATTGCGTGGAACATTTTTTATAACCATTATCCGAAATATTCGCAGATCCCACCCGTCAGCACGTAAGCTCTGCCTCGTTTCGGTTTTTCTGTGGTTGTTCGCTCGTGTCTCCATTTCAGAATCACATTTGCGACAATCGACTGACGCGACTTTAGAAGAGTTGAAGTATCCCTGATGGTTTTCTTGCTCATTGACATCCAGGCATCAGTCCACGCTCGAAGTCACTGAGCTCTCCTCCTAAGCGACCCATTCTGCTGTTTTTATACTGGTGGTTCCGCCTATTGTGGCGTCCGGTAACATAGGGGTGACCGGACACTTCTGATCTCGTTGGGCATGTCTGACATTCAATTAAATTGCAACGCAGCCTGATAATAGAGGTGAACGTAATTTGCTATCATCCAAACTGAATACATACAATGTCTTTGGTCTCTCGAGTTTTCCATCAAACCCTTTCACTGTTAGGAAAATAATCTTTCGTGTATCGCCAGTTAATAATTAATCAAACAATAATATACATATTTAAAGCGGATTAAAATAAAATGCTAGTTACCTATCATGTAGGTGGTTTGAGGTCGTCCCCAATGGACATATTGTGTGACATAACTGTAATGTACTGCTCTTCTACCGATATAGTTGTCAAGCGCAGGACTGGCAATATGACTAGTCATCGATGCGCGACGCTTCGGAGGTTCCATGTCTGGGTAATGGAAATGTGGAACTCTTCACATGCTATTGTGTCAGAAGTGTAACGCGAATACTTTGAACAGATGCACTATACAAAGCCATCGGCTTTCTATGAAACATGTATCATACTTAAGACATTTATTCTTGATATCAAACACTACTAAAAGTTAAGGAGATGAGCCTTATAGACGATAAGGAACCATTTCCTGATGCCCTCAGACCCATTTCCTAATCTCTACAACTTGAGTGGCACAAAAGCACAAACCCGTGTGAATCCTGAAATGTGCCTCAGCGCGCTGGGGATTAACTATTCAGAAAATTGAGATATCTAGCTTGGTTCTGACAACATGTAGAGTATGTTAGTGTATTATAATGTAGTGTAGTGTACTGCTATGAAGTGCAGAGTAGTGTAGTGAAGTGTAGTGTAGTGTTCTATGGTAGTGCATTACAAAATTTGTGATGCGACAGTACAGCAAAGAACACTCAGATGGCCGAAGAGTATGTGGAAGTTCTTCATTCTTTTTTCTCTACTTGCTTTAACAAATTATTAGTTTTATGCGGATATGGTATGTAGAATTTTCGTCCTTAAAAACCAAACATATCATGTGCTACATTCATGCCAGTTACTTGTGATTTACAACACAATTTAATACAAAAAAGACGACACATTACGAAGGAATTATCCGACTGGAACATAAATTCGTAGCTGTAATGTACATGTACAAACGAACAAATGATTAGAATTTTACAAATGTTGGGTGATTTATTCAAGAGAGAAAGACTCATGCAATGAGCAAGAGATTAAGCTTTGGTCCACCTCTGGCCATTATGCATTCAGATATTCGGCTTGGCACTGATTGATATAGTTGGTGAATGTCCTCCTGAACCATATCGTGCCAGATTATCTCGTTTTGCCAAGTTAAATGTTCAAAATCCCGCGCTGGTTCGAGGGCCCTGCCCATAATGTTCCAAACGTTGTGAATTGGGGAGAGACCCGGCAACTTTTCTGGCCAAGATAGGGTTTGGAAAGCGCAAAGGCAAGCAGTAGGAACTCTAGCCATGTGCGGCTAGACACTATCTTGCTGAAATGTAAGCGCAGGGTGGCTTCCCATGAAGGGAAACCAAATGGGGCGTAGGATATCGTCGAGGTGTGTTGTAAGGGTGCCGCGGAGGTCAACCAAAGGGGTCCTGCTACGAAAAGAAATGAGACTGTAGACCATCACACCTGGCTGTCGGGGGACAGTCAGGTTGATATCCCAGCGATGTCTGGTGCGTCTTGTAATGGTTCTTTATTTACGTGACCATTACGGCACTCCAACCGGAGTTCTTGATACCAGTAACATTGTACTACTTTTCTGCGAAGTAACAGACATATTTTTGGTTTTATTAATGTATAGGTACTCCGATATATTACAGTGATATGGTTCTTGTTTGTACTCATTTCTGTGAGACTGTCATAATCTTTGACTTACTTGTAACAGTTCTGGCGCGAATGCCCACAGAGCAGCCTTTGTTTCACTTTGCAGAAGTTAAGTTGTTATTTCGCTTTGTAAAAGAACAGTCAAGTGTTGTGTTTGGTTAAAGTGGCAATTAAATATATGAAGATTGATACAAAACTGTTTTCTTGATGATGTGACAATTAAGAAGAAGTATATGTGAATTTACAAGAAGTTTAATAAGAATGTGGATCGTGGACACCAAGTCAAAAATTATTTCTACCATACCATTGTTCTGAACTGGGATTGTTTGATCATTAAGAATTTCCTGAAAAACGCATTTGTTAGGTCTTCAAATATTGCTAAAATACCGTTGTGGACCTTCTACCAGTCAAAGTGGAATCACCCTAGAATCAACAAGGTGAGCCTTAACAACTTCGACGAAATCTACGTGGGAATCCATTCAAGATAAGTGCCAAAATTACTGACTTTTTTAGAGTGACTTCATTATTTCCATTCTGACGATACCACCCACAGTCAATAACTTTGTTGTTGCCCGATAAAGCGAACATATGCTGCGTAAGCAACATTATTAATCTGATTTCTAACCTCCTTTGCAAGTGAATTCCAAGTCGAATAACTGCTTACATTAGGGCTAGATGAGGACCAAAGCGCTGTAGACTTGTTCCAAATTGTAAAGTTTAATTCTGTTGCATAAGTCACCCAATTTTTCTGAAAATATAACCATTTCTTTGCCTGTACGTGTGCATCACATCTGCCGATTTTCATCCCATTCGAATAATTCATTTGTGGCGATTCGTCTTTTTTGTGTCAGAAGGCATCTGACATGTTGTTATGTCTACACTACTGGCCATTAAAATTGCAACACCAAGAAGAAATGCAGATGATAAACGGGTATTCACTGGACAAATATATTATACTAGAACTGACATGTGATTACATTTTCACGCAATTTGGGTGCATAGATCCTGAGAAATCAGTACCCAGAACAACCACCTCTGGCCGTAATAACGGCCTTGATTATCCTGGTCATTGAGTCAAACAGAGCTTGGATGGCGTGTACAGGTACAGCTGCCCATGCACTTTCAACACGATACCACAGTTTATCAAGATTAGTGACTGGCGTATTGTGACGAGCCAGTTGCTCGGGCACCATTGACCACACGTTTTCATTTGGTGAGAGATCTGGAGAATGTGCAGGCCAGGGCAGCAGTCGAACATTTTTTGTATGCAGAAAGGCCTGTACAGGACCAGCAAATGCGGTCGTGCATTATCCTGCTGAAATGTAGGTTTTCGCAGGGATCGAATGAAGGGTAGAGCCACGGGTCGTAACACATCTGAAATGTAACGTGCACTGTTCAAAGTGCCGTCAATGCGAACAAGAGGTGACCGAGACGTGTAACCAATGGCACCTCATAACATCACGCCGGGTGATACGCCAGTATGGCGATGACGAAAACACGCTTCCAATGTGCGTTCACGGCGATGTCGCCAAACACGGATGCGACAATCATGATGCTGTAAACAGAACCTGAATTCATCTCAAAAAATGAAGTTTTCCCATTCGTGCACCCAGGTTCGTCGTTGAGTACACAATCGCAGGCGCTCCTGTATGCGATGCAGCGTCAAGGGTAACCCCAGCCACGGTCTCCGAGTTAATAGTACATGCTGCTGCAAACGTCGTCGAACTGTTCGTGCAGATGGTTGTTGACTTGCAAACGTCCCTATCTATTGACTCAGGTATCGAGACGTGGCTGCACTATCCGTTACAGCCATGCGGATAAGATGCGTGTCATCTCGACTGCTAGTGATACGAGGCCGTTGGGATCCAGCACGGCGTTCCGTATTACCCTCCTGAACCCACCGATTCCATATTCTGATAACAGTCATTGGATCTCGACCAACGAGAGCAGCAATGTCGCGATACGATAAACCGCAATCGCGATAGGCTACAGCCCGACCGTTATCAAAGTCGGAATCGTGATGGTACGCATTTCTCCTCTTTACACGAGGCATCACAACAACTTTTCACCAGGAAACGCCGGACAACTGTTGTTTGTGTATGAGAAATCGGTTGGAAACTTTCCTCATGTCAACACGTTGTAGGTGTCGACACCGGCGCCAACCTAGTGTGAATGCTCTGAAAAGCTAATCATTAGCATATCACAGCATCTTCTTCCTGTCGGTTGAATTTCGCGTCCGTAGCACGTCATCTTCGTGGTGTAGCAATTTTAATGTCCAGTAGTGTGTATAAGAGGACGTTGTGGTGCCGTCCAGACATCACGATGGCACACCGAAGTCGGCAACACGAATCGACACCACAGGCGTTAGCGAGGTCTCGATGCACTCTGCAACGGCGTGCGGGAGGCGCTCCTGCAAACCGCACCTCACCTCACAGTAACAGCAGCGCCATCGCAGTGGAGGTCGGTATAGTATCGACAGTTCGAGAGCTCAGCCCAGTTCGAGACCTCAGCTACAGTAGTCAACATCGTCATCTAAGACCACCGAGTAGTGAAGGTTTCAGATGAACATGTACTGGTATAAAAGTCGAATATTGTACCGCAAGAGAACAGTTTGTTAATTAGCGCATCAAGCGATGCTTTAATAGTCGATGACGGTTGTAAATAATCCAATGCTCCTGTGGGAAAGAAGTGCGTCAAAGCTCAATAAATCTTTTATTCATTTACGTAATAAAGAGAACTAATATTTCATGTGTTTTACTTTGCTAGGCCATCTCCCAGAGAACTGAAAGGACCCACAGGTATAGTCGGACGAAAATTTTTTGTCTGGCAACAATAGTGATCAAAATGTTTCTGTCTGAGGGAACTTCTGCAGCGTATATGCAACGCAGTGCGACCACGATGCGGATACATAAGCTCAGACATGTACACAAGGGATTATTGTGGCGTTCGTCTCTTTCCTACATGCTTGCGGTAAATTCGGAAACGTGAACAATAACGCAGTTATTATCACATGCGTCCAAATAGAACCAACGTGCTGCTGTTTTTTTCTTGGCTGTCGAAGGACACACACCGATAGACATCCTTCGGTGACTGAAAAATGTGTATGGGGCAGCATGTCTGTCAAATACCACCCTTGTGGTATGGTGCGCCAAGTTCGTGATAACACGCGTCCCCATATCGCAGACGTCACAACGTAGATGTAAAGCCAACTCAAGTGCGACCAGCCCTGATCTCAACCCGTGCGATTACCACGCCCTCGATCCCTTGAAAAACACCTTGAAGGGTCCTGTAGGACGAGTACGTGCAGCGGGCAGTTGCGAACTTCTTCATGCGGCAGAACACGGAGTTTCACCAGACGGGTATCTTCAAAGTGGTGCGTCGATTGGATGGTTGCCTCAATGTTCACGTCGTCTTTGCCTGACTGGCATACCTGTTCTGGACTGTACGGCCGTAAAACAGAAACATGTATTTTGGACACTTAATAAGTAACTGCTGTGACGAACCACAAAATTTACGGCAGATGCAAAATAATCAGATAAGATTACATTCCTCTTACTGATGCGGTCTAATAAGAAAAAACTATGTAGCTAAATATATCTGTTTACCTTGATTAAAGGCGAGAGCAGGCACGTACATAACAATTGGAATCCACGATATCTGTAACAAAAGATAATCTTTTTCATGTTGATATATCGTGTTTAGATGCTCGTGATGAATGGTTAACTCTTAAGATAGTATGACAACGTATGTATGGCACCCAAAATATTTTGGAGATTGTGAAATATGATTATCACCTGAGGAACACGCTGACAAAGCAACAATACATTTATGCAGGAGAAGGACATATTTAATGGCACCAAATTTACACTACCAATCTCCTGTAACAGCCGCTTCCCGCAAGAAGTAGAGGATCATAAATGTGATTGATATTGTTAGCAAAACAGGTTCCTTTCCACACGAAACTGATTTCTGGGTAGTGTATTCCAGATACCACTAATATTTCATTATTGTTAATTTGGTTCAAATGGCTCTGAGCGCTATGGGACTTAACATCTAAGGTCATCAGTCCCCTAGAACTTAGAACTACTTAAACCTAACTAACCTAAGGACATCACACACATCCATCCCCGAAGCAGGATTCGAACCTGCGACCGTAGCGGTCGCGCGGTTCCAGAGTGAAGCGCCTAGAACCGCTCGGCCACTCCGGCCGGCTATTGTTAACTGTTTTCACCTCTAGAACGCAACGTACATATTAACTCTTAAGGTATACAACTTATCAATGACATATAATACTGTTAAACTCATATGACGTTTCGTAAATTTTTGACGTACATTTTGTTTATGTATTGAATTTTCTCAAATACCGCCTACCGGACTGAAATGGATTGTCTGATATATTTCAAACAAGTATTAACTATGTCGTCAAGTATGTCTTCCTAGAATATTGTGAGAACTGGGCGATGTTTCAAATCATTAAAACGATATGATGGAGAAAATGACACAACTTGGAACACGGTAATGGTCAGCAGGAGGCTAGCAATACTGTAAGAAGCTTCTTGCAGAGTTTGGAATAGTAGCGAAGACTGGCAGATGCACACATCGAGTTTTGAGATGGGCTGTGAGGTATACTGGGATGTAAGAGTGTATATTCTAAATTTGTGTTTCCAGATCTGGTCTGGGTACAGTTTTAATATGCCACGGATTAACAGCTCTCCGTGTGTGAGGAAGAGAAATATTCATTTTTGTTTGTAAGTAATCACATTAGAGCCAATACGAGATGGGACTGGTGACTGGAAGTAGAAGCAGAAACATCCAACAGAGTATAAAGAAAACAGAGCTCTCGTTAGCAATCGTTATTTGATGCTCTTAGCACTTCTGTTCTGCCACTCCCTCTGTCCTGTTTTTCAAACTTTAAACTTTACAGCTTTTGAAGCGCCGGAGAATAATAGGCTCTACGTACACGATCCAGTCAGATTAGTGCCGCCACCCGTAAAAAGCCTCAATAAGAACCTTTTGTATCCCGGACGTGCAGGAAGAGGTTGAATGAGGTTGTGGATGATACCAATAGGTACGTGGATCCATACCGACTGCACTGCCATGCCCAGCCTCGCTAGGTTTGTCTCTTGAGGATCCATGACTCGAGCTGCCCAGTCGAAGTGGTTACACGATTCTCGATTTGATCTAAATTTCAGGAGTCTGGTGGCCAGGGGAGTGCGGTACACTCATCCTGCTGCTCTTCGAACCACGCATGTATACTTTCAGCTGTGTGACACGTTGAATTTTTCTGCTGGTATATTCCATTGTGCCGAGGAAATATGCAAACTGCATGTAAGGGCAGAAAAGGTCCAAGGATAGATGCGTACTTGTGTTGATCCACTGTGCCATTAAAACACTCCCCAGACCATAATGTTCCCTCATCCAAATTGGATCCTTCCGACGATCAATGCAGGGCCGTACGCGCCAACGTCCATCTGTCCAATGTAGAATACAACGTGATTCATCCGGAAAGGTCACCTGCCATCAGTCAGTGGACTTACAAGTCCGGTGTTGACGTGCAGAATCTAGCTATTGCTATTGACAAACTGCAGTCGTTGAGGAGACACTGTTGGTAGAACCTTGGTTCACCTTAGCGTCAGTTGCTCTACAGTTGCACGTCAGTTCGCCCTTATGCATCTTCTCAGTATACGTTCCCTCAGCTGTCGTTCATCCCTGTCATTCTGCACCACATTTGCCTCGGCTTTGGGTTTCGATAACGGCATTACGCCATGCATGGTGCATTTAACCACGGCTTCACGCGAACATTTTACAAACATAGCCGTTTCGGAAATGTTCCCACAATTGGACCGGAAGCCAATGACCATTCCCTTTCCGGACATGATATAAATCACTCAGTTTCCGCATTACGACGACAACTGCACTGTCTTGCTCGTTCCCTGCTTGTGCTGCCACGTGCTGTCTGCGAGTGATGTCGAATATAAGCGGTGGTCGCATTAATGTGAATGGACTGTGTACATACACTGAAAAAACTCACATTTCTTAACGCAAAAGAGTACAAATAGAGGGAAAATAACGGTGAAGCCTGTCTACTTACAATGCCAACTATAAACAGGGACGAGCCTAGCAGCCGGGCACTCTTCCCAAACCTCATCTCCAGGTACTGTAATAAAAACATAAATAAATAAAAACCGAAAATGTAGGCGAAGTAAATAAAATATTATATAACCACACACATGACATACTGGAGAAGCGAGCACTCAGCAAAAGTAGTTGAAATATATTTCTACACAAAATAGTCTTAGCTTCTAATGTACCTCCATAGCTATAAGCAACATTCACTAGGTTTTTAAAAATATTCCTCATGTGCGTCAACAAAACTCAATAATCATGTTTGCCACCAATTTCTGACATTCTTCATGGCCGAATATAGAAGAGTGAAAGAATTTGGGATCGCTCAGGGTAGTTTCTCAGGCACAAAAGAAAGGACACATCCTGAAATGGGTTTTTAGGACTACCTTTTCAAATAACCAAATTTACGTTTTGTAACGGTCTTTATGTGTACAAAATACAGGGTCGTCATAATTAAGCTTTCGCTACGAGAGCCATTGTGGACGGAAAACTGTTTGCTGCATGTATACACAATTTTCAGGAACGATGTTCAGACAGTGTGCTGCAGGATTTGCGTTGTTAGTAGATTTAGTGTCGTTAGTTGCCATTAGGCGCCGGTGCTGTTACGGTGACTTAGGGCTGAAACACAAGCATGAATTTGAAAATTTGTGGTAAACTCTAGGAGACCAAACTGCTGAGGTCACCGGTCCCTAAGCCTACACACTACTTAATTTAACTTAAACTAACTTACGCGAAGGACAACACACACACATACTCATGCCCGAGGGAGGACTCGAACCTCTGACGAGGGGAGCCGCGCGAGCCGTGACAAGTCGCCTAAGACCGCGTGGCTGCCCCGCGTGGCATACAAGCGTAACTGCGCATTACAGCTACGGACAGGTGATCTGTTTTGTCAAAAAAAAAAACATCAGTAGTCCTGGTTCTCTTCGTGACTACTGGCGCATTAAAAGGTTCTCTTTCCGCACCGGGGTTGAAGAACATGATTCTGAAGTTCTAATTCACTGGCCGTTGGGAATTGCTCATGGGAGAGGCCGACGGCCAATTGCGGCACAAATTGGTGAAGAAGTTACCGTTGCCATGGCTGAGAATCCTAGACAGAATGTGCGATCTTCAAGCAGTCCAAGAGCAAACAATTGTGAAACGGTATCTTTAGTGTGGTTCCAGGCAGTTGTGGGTGCATGCAGATGGTCGTCACACACAGTGACGTGGGTAACCAAGAACGTAAAAATGGTACGCACTTAACAAACGTCACCCTCTCCTATGGAAATTAAAATGTGTTTCTTTCGATGATTTATTCATTATTTCTCCTCCGCATGTCCTTAGAAATCTTTCCACACACTTCCTGTGCCCTAAGATAACTCCTTTTTCATTGAGGTCCCCTCAAGTAGGGAAAGTTTAATTACGACCACCCTGCATTCATCTGATACTTGCCGAGAGCATGCTGTCAAGAAAAATCTTAAGGCGAGTCAGAATGTCTCTGCATCGGATTCCTGACAACGAGGTACTACGCACTTGTGAACCATTCCGCCATGATAATTCTTTCGTATATATCTTTCATTTTTGCACCTTTGATTCTGAGGCATTGTGTGCCTAAGAAAAACTGATCCTAGCCGTCTTCACTTCGTTCTTCATGTACATACACGCCACAAGTATCGTCACCTATTTCAAAATGTAGACATCTAGAAACCCCGGTGGGATCTAATGAGTATTCCTGGTTAAGATTAGTGAGATAGCACCAAACTGTTATTTTCAATTAGTTATTCAAGCAGCTTAATTGTGACAGCTCCTTGAATGAATAAATGACCATAAATGGTTGCCAGTTTGCAAACGCAGGTAGATAAGAATCGACAGTTATCTCAGACGGAAAACTAAGAAGATATTTGAAATTATGACGAAATATTGGGTAGACGGAAGAGCAAAACATCCATCATGTAATACAAATTATAATAATCCTTGGGTAACAATTGTATTATTGAATTGTTTTGATAAATTATTATTGAACTGAATTGTATTATTGAGTAACAGCAGCTTGTGTCATTGGATACAGTAGTACAATGAAGGCCATAAAATAAAAAAAAAAAACACCAATAAGAAAATGGTTGCCAGTTGCTTTGTAAAAATTTTTAATGTCGAGGTCTATTAAGATAACCTACCTTTACTTCTCCAATAGACAGAAATAAACTAATTACAATTAGAAATCAGTATTGCAACCAATACTTTACTGTTGTGAAGAGAGAGAAAGAGAGACATTTCTTCTGTGATTTGAACAGCAGGTTACGCCAATGTTGTTGTTCTTAGCTATGTAGGGTCTGTAATTACTCGTATACTTTTAATACAGGTCTTCATTAATTAAAAATTTGCGAATCACTAATCAGAAAGGGTTTGTGATGCTTCGAACTCTGCAGTTGCAATTTCATGCAAATGTTAAAGTAAAAAATTTGATTGTGGACTTGATCTGTGATCTTACTAGACCGGTATTACACTTTTATACGAACATCAGTAGGAGCCACTTATTGGCCAAAATTTTTATGTACTCTGATTCTTAAATCGGGGAAAATCAAGCGTTTTCGATTAGTTGCAGCGGGAAACTTGCTGTCGTAATTGTTGACAACGTACAGTTAGCAGTAGTCAAATACGAATTTTGTTTGCTCCAGAATATTTTCCACAAATCATATCAGATCATTTTTCGACTTCTCTCTGAGCATTGTTTTACCGTTTGAATAGATTTCGGAATTATACTGTACATAATCGCTTCTGCAAATGCTGTGACACATACTAATGGACTAACGTGTAGTGACATGAGGAGACACCCAACAAACGTTCACAGAGACGTCTCTAGGCGCCGTGGCGCTACGTACCTCGTAGTTGGAGGTCATTCGAAGGCCGTGGAACACAGGAAGGTATGTGAAGCCTATGAAGAGAGACGCCGTGAAGAACTACACGTTTATGAAGACGTACTGCGTGCCTCGAAGATAGAGTTCCGTAGGCGTGCCGAGAAGCGTGATGCCCGAGATAGAGCTGGCAATAGAGACCACAGGTGAGGCAAAAACCAGAGACAGTACACAAAATGGTGCTGAATGGGTGCCTGCGTATCGTCTCTCTAAAAACAGCTTTAGGTAATATTAACCAATTTGCAGATTACATGCACGTGTCACTTTTCTTCTAATGACTTCCGCGGCAGCTGCCTGCTGCAACGACAAAAAATTTGTTGTACATAGTATTTTCATATGATGATAGAATCACAGGGATGATGAGAGAGAACAGAAAATTATTAACTTGAAATAAGGAACCAGGAACCAAGTGAATGAAAAGCTACACCATGACCTACAAATCGTTGTTTGTACAGTGCCGAATGTAACGTCTAAAAGTAAGCGCAGTTTTTTATCATGTGTGATATCTTAATACGTACACACAGCAGTGTTTTGGTTGTTTTATCCCTGCGTCCAACAGTCTTGCCACAAACACATCACAAATCTTACGACCTGATGATTTCACATTGCCGTAGCTGCACCACTAAGTAGACTAGCCCTTTCAGAATAAACTGCTACCCAGGGGAAATAACCATTCGCACTTGCTCTTGCTATAAATACTTGGAGGCTGCAGCCAACCTGAAACATACGGCTCGTATAAATATAATCATTAGTCTCTAAATGACGCAAATAGCGATGAAATGTTGTGAAGCACGCCGTCCTCAGTCATCAAAACAAATATCTGCACTTATATCCATTACAACGTGTATAATGATTTGTAATGTGCCTGGTTGCAAACATTGTACGGAAGGCAAAGGAGTACTAAAATCTTCTCTCAGGTTTTTTCAGTATGAATATACGAGTATTAGTGGTGTGTTTCCATGAATTTTGATGAGCTGCTGTTTTCAGTTTCTGGATAATATTTTGACGACTGAACCAGCTGCCTTCTACAGGCGCCGCGAGTGTACTCGCTCCCTGGAATCCAACCAGACTGTGGACTATCGTTGGCCATTTGTACCTAAGTCCGAGCCTTTATTGTTTTTCGGAGCCCTCGCAGATGTTCCAGGACACTCAAATTTACGTTCACGGAATATTACAGTGGACTCTCAAAAAGAAAAGAATATCAAAGGTGGAGTGGGCGTCGGAAATCTAGGTGGAAACAGCATTTTGTGAGTTTCTTTCGAGAAATCCTTTGTTCCCGGATGCAGCGTCCTGGAACGCACTATATGCAAGATTGATGAACATCTGGGCTGTGTGGATGGAACTGGTATACGTCCAAAATTAAGCTTTTTCAGGACAGCAAATTTAAGTTTGCATCTCGCACCTCTAGTATAAATTAGGATGCGACAGTAACTTGTAAATATAAGCCTTCTGTCACAATGTAGAAATCTGAAGTGGAAGGACTTTAACTGCCTCAAAACTTTCAAAATCATTATTTTGAAAAAAGATTTGCGATTATGTGCTAAAATAAGAGTTGACATCATCCTAAAAAAAGGACAGGTTATTTACGGTCAAGGAATACTAAGAAAAGGATAAGCTGATAAATTCAAAACGAAAATCCAAACAATATAGTTATTTCAAATCATTGCAGTTTCATCAACTTATTTGTCACTGTAAATCTGAAGACCACATTTTAAACCTAGAAATAAATTATGCAGCCGAGGATGTATTTTTTTCTTTGCTTCTGTAACGAATCTTGCATCAGGGTAAGTTGTCTGAAAGTGACGGCAGGTTAAGCTCACTGACTGACCTTCAGATCTGACACCAGAAGCACGCTATTTTGTCAAATGAGGCTCATGAAATTCAGCATGGTCATTCAGGATTTATTTACATATAATAATAATAATAATAATAATAATAATAATAATAATAATAGCTGTTCCAAGTGCTTTACAACGTTTTTAGCCAGTTGCTCTCATTTCCGGCAAGTTCTTTTTCTCCTGGTCGCGACAAATTCTTGGAAGTCTTTGTCAAAAAATTTGAGCGTTGTGTTTCATAAACCACAAACTTATTCGCCATCAGTCGGTGGCAGCAGACCTAATTGCCATGAGCGTTTGATCCTACGCTACTTGACTGCCAAAGCGCTCAGCTGCTTTGGTTCATGTGAACGAACTACTGAACTAGGGCACACGCCACTTGTCTGATACAAAGACAAGTCTGTCTAGTAATGATAACTGATGGAAGACAATCATTCAGTTTTTATGACTGGCACCACCTGGCAGCCAATCTACCAGTATGTGCACTTATTTGAAGTTTATTCCAGGAAGAGGATCGAATTGTCAGAGGCATTCCTACGCATGTGTCTCCGTTCAGTCATCACACGAACGACGTAGTGGTTAATACTGAGACATGTGATGGCTTAGTAGTGGTAAGGCATCTGGACCAGATAAGATGCCCGTAAGATTCGGCAGACATGTGAAAGAACTTGCTTCCCATCCAGCAGCAGCTTACCGTCCGTCGCTAGAACCTCGAGGAGTACCTTCAGACTGAAAAAGTACAGGTCATTCCCGTTCCCAAGAAGGGTCGTAGCACGCACTGGGACCCTATACTGCCGACGTCTTTCAACTGTAGAACTATTTTATGTTACGCGGTTTATAGAGAAGGAAAGTTTCCTTTATAAAAGCCAACATGGTTTCCGCAAACACCGATCTTGTAAAACTGTTCAAACAATGAAGGCTTTCACGACCGGATGGTACTGTTGTTGATAATTCTTCCTGGTTATATGGCCGTGGTCCATGGAATTCTTCTATTCCTAACGTTTCGTCCAATACTACGTAGGACATCTTCAGAGGTATGGCTGGTCCAGAGGAATTCCATGGACCACGTCCTTGTAAAACTGTGTTTATCCATAAGACCCAAAGCTGAGATTAACGCCGAGTTACTTCAGGAGCCGGCCGGAGTGGCCGTGCGGTTCTAGGCGCTACAGTCTGGAGCCGAGCGATCGCTATGGTCGCAGGTTCGAATCCTGCCTCGGGCATGGATGTGTGTGATGTCCTTGTGTTAGTTAGGTTTAATTAGTTCTAAGTTCTAGGCGACTGATGACCTCAGAAGTTAAGTCGCATGGTGCTCAGAACCATTTGACTGAGGACGACGTGCTTCACAACATTTCATCGCTATTTGCGTCATTTAGAGACTAATGATTACATTTATTACGACCCGTATGTTTCAGGTTGGCTGCAGCCTCCAAGTATTTATAGCAAGAGCAAGCGTGAATGGTTATTTCCCCTGGACAGCAGTCTGTACTGAAAGGGCTAGTCTACTTAGTGGTGCAGCTACGGCAGTGTAGAAATCATCAGGTCGTAAGGTTTGTGATGTGTTTGTGGCAAGACTGTTGAACGCAGGGATAAAACAACCAAAACACTGCTGTGTGTACGTATTAAGATATCACATATGAAAAAAAACTACACTTACTTTTACTTCAGGAAGGCATTTGACAGAGTCCCGCATTATTATCTAGTGACACAAATATGAGCTTATTAAGTATCGGACCAGATATGTGGCTGAATTAAACAGTTCCTTCCAGTCATAACTCAAGAGGTCGCTCTAAGCGGAAGGAAAATCAACAAATTTAATGATATACATCTAATTTATTCCTAGTCGCGAATACGGACGACCATAAGCTGTGTGATGGAATAACGACGATGAAAATTTTTGCCGGACCTGGACTTGAACCCGGATTTATAGTTTATCGCAAGCGGTCCCCTTACCTTTTAGGCTATCCGAGCACGCATCACGCCCAGCCCCTATCTGATACAAACAGCATCTACCGTAAAGTATCTAGGACTAACTATCGAGAGCGATCTTAAGTGGTGTGACCATACACTGAGGTGTCAGATGTCATGGCATAGCGATATGCGCGTATACAGGTGGTAGCAGTGTCGCGTACACAAGGTATAAAAGGGCGGTGAAGCGGGGGAGCTATTATCTGCACTCAGGTGACTGAGGTGAAAAGGTGTCCGACAGATAATGGCCCACGAAGGGAGTTAACAGACTTTGACTGGAATGATAGAGCTAGACGCATGATGTATTCCATTTCGGAAATCGTTAGAGAATTCAGTATTCCGAGATTCACAGTGTCAAAAGTGTGCCAAGAATATCAAATTTCAGGCATTACCTCTCACCACGGACAACCAAGTGGCCAACGGAATTCACTTAACGACCGAGAGCAACGGCGTTTGCGTAGAGTCAGTGCAAAGAGACAAGCACCACTGTGTCAAATACCAGCCAGTGTAAGACTGACGACGAAGATGTCTTTTTAGGACAATGCAATGAACTTTATCACGACCTCAGAGAACTAGTCAGATGATTCCCGATTTGAGTTGGTAAGAGCTGATGATAGGGTTCAAGTATGGCGAAAAGCCCACGAAGCCACGGACCTGAGTTGTCAACAAGCGACTGTACAAGCTCGTATGCGATCCATAATGCTGTGGGCTGTGTTTAGATGGAACGGCCTGGGCTTCTGGTCCAAATGAACCGATCTCTGAATGAAAATGGTTATGTTCGGCTTCTCGGACACCATTTGTAACCATTCATGAATATCATGTTTCCAAACAGAAATCGAATTTTATTGGATGATAGTGCGCCATGTCACTGCGCTACATTTGTTCGCAATTGAAGAAGATTCTGGAGAATTCGAGTGAATGGTTCGGCCACCCAGACAGCCCAACACGAATCTCATGTAAGTTATAGGACATTATGGAGAGGTCAGATAGTGCACAAAATCCTGTGCCAGAAACACTTTATCAATTCTGGACGGCTATAGAGGCAGCATTACAGAATATTCTTTCAGGGGACTAAAACGATTGTAGCGTCCATGCCATGTCGGGCTACTGCACTAAGGCGGGAGTAAAAAGGTCCGACACGATGTTAGCACGTATCCCATGACATTGCAACTTCTGTGTATAAAACAAATGGGAAGAATCTTTAGGCAATATAACTAATCCACGAAGGAAGTAGCTTGGTATCTTAGGTACTACATAAGATTGATTGAAGAGGGAGAGAGAGAGAAGAACCAAACAAGAGCGATGCGTTTCCTCAAGGGATCTTTTACTCTGCAGCAGAGCGTTACCGACGGCATGCTTGACAAACTCCACTGGCAGATGCGTTGTGCATTAAGGAGATCTTTATTATCGAAATTCCGATAGAGTAATCTCCGGGTAGAGTCGGACAACATACTCGTATTTCATCCTCCCACGACGTCTCGCGAAATGACCATAATGAGAAAATTCGAGTGGTACAGGGAAAGGGTACCAGTTATACCAGAGATACTCTCCGCTATACACCGTGAGTTCGCTTGCAGACTGAAGAGATTATATGCACATGTAGAGTATATTACATTCGATTTTAGGTGAACATTTAGCTCTGAACAGTGACCTGTTCCTGATCGATTCCGCACACTTTGAGTTCAAAAACAGGTTAGTTGCAATTGATGAAGGAGTAATTGCCCAAAAAATGCGACTAATGAAATTCAATATGGATTGTCACGCCATCACTGTTTTCTGGGACTTACCGCAGCAGTAGAGCTCCGCCAGAGTAAGGCAGTAGGTGCACGCAGCGACGAGGTTTTCCCATTAGTCTAAGCACCGCAAATTGCAACGGAGCGTTAACAAGGATCTTTTGAAGAGAGCTTTCCACACCGCCAGGCCACGGATTTGTTATTCCAAACGTGAATGGAAATAGCACTCAGCACAACAAGTGCGCTGTGAGCCAGAATAAACATTAACTGTAACACTGGAATCAGCCCTCCCTTCCTCTCCGACTCTGCACAGAACCCCCTTATTCCTTACCTTATCAGTCCATCTGATTTTCAACATTCGTCTGTAGCACCATATCTCAAATGCTTCGATTCCTTTCTGTTCCGGTTTTTCCGTAGTCCATCTTGCACTACCATACAATGCTATGCACCAAATGTACATTCTCAGAAATTTCTTCCTCAAATTCAGGCATAACTTTGATAGTAGTAGACTTCCTTCGCACAGGAGTGCTCTTCTTCCCAGTGCTCGTCTGCTTCTTGTGTTCCCCTTGCTCCGTCCATCACAGCTCATTCTGCTGCAAGGTACCGGAAGTCCTTAACTTCGTCTACTTCGTGATCCCCAATTCTGAGATTAACTTTTTCGGCGTTCTCATTTCTGCTACTTCGCATTACTTTCGTCTTTTTTTATTTACTCTCAATCCACATTCTATTCTCATTAGACTGTTCATTCCATTCATAAGATCACGTAATTCACTTTCACTCAGGATAACAATGTCATCAGCGAATCGTATTACTGATATCCTTTCACCTTGAATTTTAATCCCACTCCTGAAGATTACTACTCCTTTGTTGCACACAGTCATGGTTCCGGCTTGATAGCCGTTCTCAGATGGAAGTTGAAATGTCAGAAAATGTCCAGCCTGTCTGATGTCAGGAGCAAGCTGACTTAACCTTCCAGTACAAATAAAAAAAATTAAATTTGGATAATTTCATTCTGACGTAACAAAACTGATGAATCTTAACTCATGAAAAACTAATAAATTTTGACATAAGCAGCGCTACTCCATGGCCCTGTGAAATCAATCTGAATCTGTCCGTGAGAAATAAACTGAAAAATTCTTACCTCGTGATGGTGTCGCCGGATAACGCAGTCTGTGGATCTGCTCATAAATGGAACAGCTTAGTGCAATGCTGGCCTATCTACTAATACTGGATAGTATCTGTCTGAGATCTGAATTACGGGAAAAACTGACTTTACTCAGTGACACAGCTGCACAGCAGCTCGTCTGATTACTAAAGAGCACATGAAAATGATCTGACAAAAATTCTGGAATATTTTAATTTAGATAAATAACTGGATCAGGACTGGCAATGACTTAAGGGGAACTTATACTTTTGTAGTTGACTGGTAAAGAAAACTATATTCTGAAAATTTTCTACGCTATTGATAAAGATCTGCAATCCATTACACGGGAAAACTGAATTATTACAAATCTGGGTCAACTGGTGCTGACGAGTCACGAAAGAAAAGATTGAAACAAATCCATATTAACATGTCAGACAAGTGACTTAACTATGCGCATGCCAGTAAAAGTAATAAAATTTATCTTACAATAGATGGTTGACTTAATTGCACTGTTGTTTTTTCATTATATTAACAATTATTCATTTGTTCATCATCATCTCATTCCATGGTATGATTTAGCTCTGCGGCTGATCACAATTATTATTCAGTTCCATATAATAAAATTTTACAATTTGTTCTGCACTGCGACTTTAACAACTACTACCTATGAACTGCGCTGTACCAGCGACAGACTACAACTGCACTGTAGCAGCGAGCGATTGCAGCTGCGGCAGAAAAAATGGTTCAAATGGCTCTAAGCCTTATGGGACTTAACATCTGAGGTCATCAGTCCCCTATACTTAGAACTAAGTAAACCTAACTAACCTAAGGACATCACATACAGCCATGCCCGAGGCAGGATTCGAACCTGTGACCGTAGCAGCCGCGCGGTTCCGGACTGAAGTGCCTAGAACCGCTCGGACAAAGCGGTCGGCTACTGCGACAGAGACTGCTCTCGCTTGCGACTCTATTGCAGCTCTCTTTTAACAGGGACAAAGATATTTTATGTCTCAGGCAGCGTCTGTGAATTGTCGTTCTAGCAAGTGAGCAATACGTCGAGATTATATTTGCTCCAGCAGGGTGGTGAACCCCTTACTCTGATTGAAATGACAATAGTTGTGGGATACCCCCTAGTGTCATGTCCTGTTTCCTAGTGCAGAGCAGCACATGACGTGGCGTAGACTGAACAAGTCGTTGGAAGTCCCCTGCACAAATATCGAGCGATGCTGGCTTCATAGCCGTCCATAACTGCGAAAGTGTTGCCCGTGCAAGATGTTGTGCACGAACTGACCTCTCGATTATGCCCCCTATATATTCGTTGGAATTCATGTCGGGAAATCTGGGTGGCCAAATAATTTGCTCGAATTTCCCAGAATGACCTTCAAACCAATCGCTAACAATTGTGCAGCGGTGACATGGCGCTTTGTCATCGATAAATATTCGATTGTTCTTTGGGAACATGAAGCCTATGAAAGGCTGCAAATGATGTAGCCGAACGTAACCATTTCCAGGCAATGATAGGGTCAGCTGGACCAGAAGATACAGTCCACTGCGTCTAAACACAGCACACACGGTTATGGAGCAACCACCAGCTTGCACAGTTCCTTGTTGACATCTAGTGTCCCTGGCTTCGAAAAGTCTTTGCCACACTACCATCAGCTCTTAGCGACTGAAATCGGGGTTCAGCTGGCCAGGCCAAGGTTTTCGAGTCGTCTAGGGTCCAACTGATATGGTTACGAGCCCACTAGAGGCGCTGCGGGCGACGCCGTACTCTTGACAAAGAGAGTCGTGTCAATCGTCTGCTCTCATAGTCCATTAACGCCAAATTTCGTTCGTCGAACGTCCCGCATTGATTTCTGCGGTTGTTCATGCAGTGTTTCTTGTCTCTTATCACTGACAATTCTACGCAAACGCCACTGCTCCCGGACGTTAAATGAAGGCCGTCGGTCACTTCGTTATCCGTGGCGAGAGGTAATGCCCGGCATTTGATATTCTCGGCACTCTCTTGACACTTTGGATCTATGAATACTGAATTCCCCAATGCTTTCCAAGTGGTATGTCCTTTGCATCTAGCTCCAACTACCATTCCGCGTTCAAAGTCTGTTAATTTCCATCGTGGGGCCATGATCACGTCGGACACTTTTTCACATGAATCATCTGAGTACAAATGACAACTCCATCAATGCACTGCCCTATTATACCTTTCGTACACCATACTACCGCCATTTGTATAAGTGCATATCGCTATCTCATTAATTTTTGTCATCAAAATGTATACTAATATAACTATTGATCGGTTG
This sequence comes from Schistocerca nitens, assembly GCF_023898315.1. Classification (NCBI taxonomy): domain Eukaryota; kingdom Metazoa; phylum Arthropoda; class Insecta; order Orthoptera; family Acrididae; genus Schistocerca; species Schistocerca nitens. The sequence continues at coordinate 204,299,958 of NC_064622.1, forward strand.
CAGTGGGCATTCCTCTGTTTATACATACATTTATACAGAGAACGCTTTTCCGAAGGCTGCTGGAAATTTACTTTAATACTCAATACCTTTTCAGATGTCTAACAGTTAGGTTGACATAGAATACACACATTCGAGGCGTTACCGAGTATGTAACGACAGTACCAGAACACGTGACAGGAAGTGCTGTCTCTAAATGCGGATTCATTATTAAAACAAATTTCAGAAATGAATGATAATTATACGACTCGCTGTTATTCCATAAACGCAATTGCCATGATCAACTAAATATAGAAATAGCGTGGTTTCTTGTGGCAGGGATACAACAATGATACTGCTGTGTGCCCAGTTTTCGTTTGACGCAGAACATATGTTTTCTCATAGAGGAGGTTGAATAAACAAGAATACAACTATTTTGTTCGCATTGGATTTGAATCTAAAGCTTGCACTATAGCTTGAAAATTTTTGCAAATACCACTCGTCTTCTAACGAAACGCATATATAATTTTGTACTTTCCATCTGTTACTTTTCGTCTCAAAACCTCTAAAATCTCTGATCCCGACCACTCCTCATTAGCCTTGTCAGTACTACTTTAGAACAGCAATATCATGGGCTGATATTCCATAGTACTAATAAGTTACCACTAGCCTTATACCTGTACTTCTGTAAGCATACTCATATTCCTTTCTTCTCCGATTCTGCGCTGAACCTCCTCATTCCTTACATTATCAGTCCACCTAATTTTCAACTTTCGTCTGTAGCACCATATCTCAAATTCTTCGATTCTCTTCTGTTCCTGTTTTCCCATAGCCCATGTTTCACTACCATACAATGCTGTACTCCAAACGTATATTCTCAGAAATTTCTCCCTCAGATTAAAGTCTATGTTTGATAACAGTAGACTTCGCTTGGTCAGGAGTGCCCTTTTTGCCAATGCTAGTGTGATATCGATGTCCTCCTTGCTCCATTCGTCACTGGTTATTTCGCTGCCTAGGTAGCAGAATTCCTTAATTTCAACTACGTCGAGACCATCAGTCCTGATGTTAAGTTTCTCGCTGTTCTAATTTCTGCTGTTTCTCATTACTTTCGTCTTTCTTCGATTTACTCTGAATCTATGTTCTGTACTCATTAGACTGTCCATCCATTCAGCAGATCGTGTCCTACAACATTTTTAATCCGAGCATTTCGTTCATGGTCGTGCATTCTTATTATTCCATCTTGGTTCTTGTACATATTGCATATTGCCCGTGTCTCCCTAAAAAAATGGCTCTGAGCGCTATGGGACTTAACATCTGTGGTCATCAGTCCCCTAGAACTTAGAACTACTTAAACCTAACTAACCTAAGGACATCACACACATCCATGCCCGAGGCAAGATTCGAACCTGCGACCGTAGCAGTCGCGCGTTTCCGGACTGAGCGCCTAGAACCGCGAGACCACCGCGGCCGGCTGTCTCCCTACAGCTTACCCCAATTTTTTTCAGAATTTCGAACACATTGCACAATTTACTTTGTCGAAAGCTTTTTCTAGGGCGACAAATCCTATCAACGTGTCTTGATTTTCCTTTAATCTTGCTTCCATTATCGACCACATCGTCAGAATTGCCTCTCTGGTGTCTTAACCTTTCCTAAAGCCAAACTGATCGTCATCTAACGTATCCTCAGTTTTCTTTTGCATTCTTCTGTATATTATTCTTGTCAGCAACTTGGATGCTTGACCTATTAAGCTGACTGTCCGATAATTCTCGCACTTCTCAGCTCTTGCAGTCTTAGGAATTGTGTGGATGATATTTTTCTGGAAGTCAGACGGTGTATTGTCAGACTCATACATTCTACACACCGAAGTGAATAAGGTTTTGTTGCCGCTTCCCCTAATGCTTTTAGAAATTCTGATTGAATGTTATCCATCCCTTGTACCTGATTTGATCTTAAGTCCTCCAAAGCTCTCTTATATCCTGATTCTAATACTGGACCCCTATCTATTCTAAATCGACTCTGTTTCTTCTACTACGTCAGACAAATGTTCCCCCTCATAGACCCCTTCAATGTACTCTTTCCTCCCATCCGCTCTGTCCCCTGCATTTGACAATGGAATTCTGGTTACAGTCTTCATTTTACCATCCTTGCTTTTACTTTCACCAAAGGTTGTTTAGGCTTTCCTATATGCTGAGTCAGTCCTTGCGACCAAAATTTCTTTTTCGATTTTTTCACGTTTTTCATGCGGCCTTCTTGTCTTAGCTTCCCTGCACCTCCTATTTATTTCATCCCTCAGCGTCTTGCATTTCTAAATTCCTCAATTTCCCAGAACATTTTTGTACGTCCTTCTTTCGTCTTTCAGCTGTATTTCTTCTGCTACCTATGCCTTCTTTACAGTTACCTTCTTTGTCCCTATGTTTTTCTTTCCAGCTTCTGTGATTGCACTTTTCAGGGATGTCCATTCCTCTTTAGCTGTACTGCCTACTGTTCTTTATTGCTGTATCTACAGCCTTCGAGAACTTCAAGCGTATCTCATGATTCCTTAGCCGGCCGGTGTGGCCGTGCGGTCTAGGCGCTTCAGTCTCGAACCGCGTGACCGCTCCGGTCGCAGGTTCGAATCCTGCCTCGGGCATGGATGTGTGTGATGTCCTTAGGTTAGTTAGGTTTAAGTAGTTCTAAGTTCTAGGGCACTGATGACCACAGCAGTTAAGTCCCATAGTGCTCAGAGCCATTTGAGCCATGATTCCTTAGTACTTCCGTATCCCACTTATTTGCGTATTGATTCTTCCTGACTAATCTCTTAAACTTCCCCCTACTCTTCATGACTACTACGTTGTGTTCTGAGTCTATAACTGCTCCTGGACACGCCTAACAATCCACTATCTGATTTCGAAATCTCTGTCTGATCATGATGTAATCTAACTGAAATCTTCTCGTTTCACCCGCATTTTCCAAGTATACCTCCTCCTCTTGTAATTCTTGAACAGAGTATTTGCTATTACTTGCTGAAATACATGACAGAACTCGATAAGTCTTTCTCCTCTCTCATTCCTTGTGGCAAGCCCATTTTCTCCTATAACCTTTCTGTAACCTTTTCTTCTACTCCTTCCACATAACTGCATTCCAGTCCCTCATGAGTATTAGATTTTCATCTCCCTTTGCGTATTGTATTACCATTTCAGTATCCACATATACTTTCTCTATCTCTTCCTTTTCAGCTTGCGAGTCGACATGTATTCCTGAGCCATCGTTGTCGATGTAGATTTGCTGTCGATTCTGATAAGAATAACCCTTTCACTGAACTGTTCACAGTAGCACTCTCTGCCCTAGATCTTATTCATAACGAATCCTACTCCCAGCTACAACTTTCTGCTGCTTTTGATATTACTCCATACTCATCTGACCATAAAGCCTTGTCTTCTTTCAGTTTCACTTCACTGACCCCTACTGTATCTGTTGCGAGCCATTGCATTTCTATTTTCAGATTTTCTAGCTTCCCTACCACATTCAAACTTCTCACATTCCACGCCCCGACTTGTCGGACGTTATCGTTTCTTTGATTATTCAATCTTTTTCTTTAGGTCGCCTCCCCCTTGGCAGTCCCCTCAAGGTGATCCGAATTGGGTATTATTCCTGAATCTTTTGTCAATGAAAAGATCATCGTGACACTTTTTCAGTTACAGGCCATATGTGTCTGCACTATGTGTCTTTAATGCAGTGGTTTTCATTGCCTTCTGCATTTCCATGATGTTGATCTTTGCTGATTCTTCCACCTTTAGGGGCAGTTTCGCACTCCAAGGGCAAAAGAGTGCCCTCAACCTCTATCCGCTGCTTCGCGTTCTTTAACAAGGCCGTTGGCAGAATGAGGGTGAGTTGTTATGCCGGTGGCCTTCGGCTACCAATGCTGATTATTAATCGATATTTAAGCGGCGGTGGGTTTCGAGCACGAGACCAAAGAGGTTTTGATCATGAGCCGTAAACGTTCGATGGGATTCATGTCAGGCGATCTGCGTGGCCAAATCGTTCGCTCGAATTATCCAGAACGTTCTTCAAACCACTCGCGAACAACTGTGGCCCGGTGATACGGCGCATTGCCATTCATAAAATTCTCATGGTTTCTTGGCGCAAAAGGTCTCCAAGTCACCGTACATAACCATTTCCAGTACATTACCATTTATTATCAACTTGTCTCCATGGGTTCGTTGGGTCTGCACCGTACTCTACCCCTACCGTCAGCTCTTACCAACTTAAGTCGGCAATCATCTGACCTGACCACGGTTTTCGAGTTGTATAATGTTCGATGGATATGGTCATGACCCCAGGAGAGACGGTGCAGGCAATGACGTGCTGTTACAGAAGGCACTCGCGTCGGTCCTCTGCTGCCATAGTCCATTAACACCAAATTTCGTGACACTGTCCTATCGCATACCTTCGCCGTACGTCCCTTATTGATGTCTTTGGTTATTTCACGTAGTGTTGCTTGTCTGTTAGCACTGACAATTCTACCTAAAGGCCGCTGCTCTCGGTCGTTCAGTGAAGGCCATCGGCCACTGTGTTGTCCGTGGTTAGAAGTAATGCCTGAAATTTTATTTTCTTGGCACAATCTTAACACTGTGGATTTCAGAATATTCAATTCCAATACGGTTTCCGAATCTAAATGTCCCATGCATCTAGCTCCCACTACCACTCTGCTTTGAAAGTATGTTAATTCCTGTTGTGGGGCCATTTGTCGGTAACTCTTTCACATGAATCACCTTGAAACGTGGCTACACTGAGCCACAGCCGGCCGGAGTGGCCGTGCGTTTCTAGGCGCTACAGTCTGGAACCGCGAGGCCACTACGGTCGCAGGTTCGAATCCTGCCTCGGGCATGGATGTGTGTGATGTCCTTAGGTTAGTTAGGTTTAAGTAGTTCTAAGTTCTAGGGGACTGATGACCAAAGAAGTTGAGTCCCATAGTGCTCAGAGCCAGCCACTGAGCCACAGGGCCAGAGATCGCGCTAGAGAGTATTGTTCCGCCGCCTCCACTGGCAGTGATTATTGAGATGTCGTAGTGGGCAGTGGTTGTTGAGAACTCGTAGTAGTCAGTGCTTGTTAAGAACTCGTAGCAGAGAGTGTTTGTTGAGATGTGCTAGTAGGGAGTGCTTGCTGAGATGTGATACTGAAAAGTTCTTGTTGAGATGTGGTAATAGCGAGTCGGTGTGGAGATATATTGTAATGATTAGAGTGATTTTGGTCAATATATGAAGGTAACGAAACTTGATTTATTTTTCATTATTTAATGTCGTAAGTAATGCTTCATTATAGGTTCAGTCAACAAAGCATCTGGCTTGTGTTCTTGTATTAGAGTGTAATCCTGGTTTTCTTGCGCAATTGTAGTATTTCTATTTTCTTTAATTAATTCAGTATATATGATATTTAAAATTTCTTGTGTTGTTGAAGAAGAACCGTGCCAGATGCGTACGTTGAGTCATACTTCCACACACAGAACAGTTACACTTATGCTTTGGTTTCGTAGGTTTTATAGTTGCTGGGGACTTAATTAATTAATTGCGTTAATGAAAATTTCCATTTCATTCTTTGTTATTGTTCTATGCAGTCAGATAGCGTAATAATAATAGTCAGGGCCAACCGTTTACGAGACTTCGTAACCGAACACACAGCTACTAAATCAAAAAATTTAAATTATTTTCATCGTTTATAATTAAGCCCCCATGCACGTGGCGACCGCTGCTTCGATCGTCCCTTGGATTTCTTCTGATTGTAAAAATAGTAGACAGTAGTATTGTTGTAGTAATTTGTAGTTTAGTAATTTTAGTCTATATTGCATGTGTAGATTTGGTAATTAGCATTCTTCTAATGGTATTTTTCAAAATTTAATTTTTATTGCCTTGTATACGCGTTTGACGATTCAGTGCAATTATTTCAATTGTTCGTTAATCGTGTTTGAGGGAAACATTTCGTGTGAATGGTATTGTTGGAGATAAAGTGTCATTGTGGGTAATTTTCATATAGTGACGAGTTTTGTATATTTTGTAAATGATTACGCGATCGATGAAAAAGGCAAAAATGATGGATAGTCAGAATGACGAAATTGTTGACATGGTGAACTCGCCAACACAGGAGAACAGTATGATGAATAATGAAAGGGAAAACAATGTAATAAGTCGGGAAAATAGTCCGGAACCATTTCAAAATTTTTCTCAATCAGAAAACTCACAGAATACGAGATTAACGATAGAAGGTTCTGAAATAGTATCGAACACAGATAGCTTTACAGCTATGACGAATGAAACTGGTTTTGCGGGAAATGTTAGGGGCGAAAGGAATTTCGAACAAGTTAATACGGAGCAGTTGATGGGTGTAATATTAAATTTGGCATCTGAATTTAAAACACAGATGGGAACAATGGAGCAGTTACGATCTGAATTAAAAACAGATAGGGGAACAATGGAGCAGTTTCGATCTGAATTTAAAACAGAGATAGGAACAATCAAAACAGAGATGGGAACTTTGGGATCTGAATTAAAAACTGATATGGGAACAATGGAAACACAGTTTAGATCTGAATTAAAAACACAGATGGGGACAATGGAAACACGGTTAGACTCACGAATAGGGACATGTTTCAAAAATATGAAAGATGATTTAAGGAAAGAAATCAGAGAAGAAGTACAACCGATTTTGAATTCTCACAATAATAGATTAATTG